>NC_136368.1:12500-425000 GCF_037039965.1 Doryrhamphus excisus | reverse complement strand
CACACACACACACACACACACCTGCTAGCCCTTTTGTTAAAGGCGCTAATTAGCGCTGTTGAGAAAGCCATTGTAGCATTAGCATAGCCATGTTTTGGCTGAGTCACTTCAGCGTTGTGGAGGACATTTTCCATGATTTTCTCATTAGATTGGAACAATTTTCTTTACATTTATTCATTTTACTCATTGCATTTATGGTGAATATGACACATTCAAATCCTTTTCAAAATGAGGTGATCATTTCCACAATATTTTCAAAAATAGAAACAGTTATTTATGCTATCTTACACTTTTATCACATTCACTGGTTTATAATAATAATAAATTCAGATTTTTCACTTTTATTTAAAAAATCCAAAAAAGGATATACTATGTAAAATCAACCTCAAAAAATGAACTTGACTTTTTAAGTACACGTATTATTTTGAATGTACTAAAGTTACTGTGGTTGTTCAATATGCATTTATCTGAAATTATCATTAATTAACAATTAACATTAACATTATCATCCAAACAAAGACTTTATTGTTGTAAGTGTGACCACAGTTTGACTCTGGAACAGATGATTGCTGACCCCTGACCTTTCTCCCGCCAACAGGGGGCAGTGCATCTCTACATCGTATGTACCGTGTAGCTATAACATATTTGCTGCAATTTGAGCGACATCAGCGTTTTTAGAAATTATGACATGCGTTGGTAATGTATAAGGGTCATTAGCTTCAGGCTACACGTTAGCTAACGTGTGTGTGTGTGTGTGAAGGTGTTGAGTATAATGTTGGAGCATTAGTTTGAAGGTCAGCCACGCGGGGGGAGGATGGTAATAGCGGCGCTGACAGACATGTTCAACCAGCTGAGCTCCGATCCTTTGCAGCCGCTGAGGAGGCCGACCCTTTTCTACCGTTTTCCTGGGATGGAGACATCTGGAAGTCAAGGATGAGGAAAAATCCCAAAAAGATCACCAACGTCACCGACAACCAATGGACAAATTGAAATGACTTGTGTAATAATACGTATATAAGTATATTTGGGATACTACATGTTTGTTTATGAATAAAATACATTCCAATAAATGAAATCTAAGCCTGCATTCCAAAGTCTTACTAACATATTTCATATTTAAAAAGGGAAGAAGGTGTATGTATGATGTCTCATGTATGATTGAAAGATGTCAGACACATAAAGCATATATATTTGATGTAGTATTTGTAATGTGTAATACTGTCATACGCGCCATACATGTCATACATGTCATACATGTCATACATGTCATACATGTCATACATGTGAAGAAATTCCAACACACCAGGAACAGCAAGTCTCTCGGGTCGGGCCGTAACAATGATGGATGGGCCGTGTGTGGATGTCCTTGTTATTCTTTTGTACGTGTGTGTGTGTGTGTGTGTGTGTGTGTGTGTGTATCCATACACCTGCTGTGCACCCACAGAGGCCCGCCGAGCTCTCCAGAGCAGCTGTAGCGTTGGTTTGGACTGCAGGATGGAATCAAGCCACAGCTCATAAAGCGGACCTTTATTGTGTGTGTGTGTGTGTGTGTGTGTGTGTGTGTGTATCGGTGCTGTTTGCCTTCACACCTGAACGTGAGCACACTTGATGGTTGTGCGGCGTCAGCGCCAAGCACAGCACCTGGCTTGTGTGTTGCATGCCGGGGTTTGATGCACAGACACGAAATGTTGACATTTGACCTTTTGGCACCACGGGGTGTTCAAGGCAAATGTTGGCCAACGTGAGGCACGAACGCATACGTCTTACTCACCATAACGATGCTAAGGACGTACCAGGGTGGTGGCATTCAATAAGCTTTGCTTCTTCTTCCTTTTATGGGATGTATTCCATTGGAATCTGATGGATGTTCAAATCAAATTCAAACATTCCCATTCCCATTCATTCCCATTCATTCCTATTCCCATTGCAAAAACAGCGAAAAAGAGGCACCTAAGAATGCACATCATGGGATACATTGATAAAAAAACCTCTCACACACGCATCAGGGGCCCGAGAAGCACCCAAAAACGGCATAAAATGCCAGTGTTTGAATTTGGTGATTTTTGACAAAAAACGTAAGGGGTTAGTATGTCGCTTTTTTCAGGTTTTTCAACTTGCTGTTAATGCACTAACCCCTAACCCTAACCCCAACCCTAAACCTACTGCAACCCCAACCCTAACCCTAACCCCAACCCTAATTCCAACCCAACACTAAATGTTGGGTTGTCGGACAGCAGCTATGAGAATTCTAGAAACTGCCTTGTGGGCCGGACTAGGCTGTCATCGTGGGGAAAGGGTGCAGCTGGTTCTGATCCAGGAGCAGCTGTAGCAACACGAGGTCACGTAGGATCAGGTTTTCCCCGCCAAACAGCTGGACAAACAAACACGTTTGCACCTGACGCTAAAAACCAAAGCCGCACAAACACGCTTGAAAAGTGACCACACTTGCTACACAACTTGTTACAATAGGCCCTGTGTGTGTGTGTGTGTGTGTGTGTGTGCATATGTGTGTGTTTGTCCTGGGCTTAGGGTTGGAGCGGGTTTGTGGTTTAAGGGATGGCGGCAATTGGGGCCAAGATCTGGGTAAGTGTTAGGGTGGTGCTTCTCAAACGTTCTCTTAACGTTCATGGTGGGCTAAGGGCTAGGCTGGGCTAAGGGCTAGGCTGGGCTAAGGGCTAAGGGCTAAGGGCTAAGGGCTGGGCTAAGGGCTAAGGGCTAAGGGCTAAGGGCTAGGCTGGGCTAAGGGCTAGGCTGGGCTAAGGGCTAGGCTGGGCTAAGGGCTAGGCTAAGGGCTAAGGGCTAAGGGCTAAGGGCTAAGGGCTAAGGGCTAAGGGCTAAGGGCTAAGGGCTAAGCTGGGCTAAGGGCTAAGGGCTAAGGGCTAAGCTGGGCTAAGGGCTAAGGGCTAAGGGCTAAGGGCTAAGGGCTAAGGGCTAGGCTGGGCTAAGGGCTAAGGGCTAAGGGCTAGGCTGGGCTAAGGGCTAGGTGTAAGGCTGGGGCTTAGGTTAGAGTTTGGCTGCCTTTCGGTTTGGGGTTGAGTTTAGATGAATGGCTGGGGGGGGTGGGGGTGTAGTTCTGGCTGGGGTTAGCTGTTAGGCTAGGGTTAGGGCTAGGTGGGGTCTGGGTTAGCGTTAGGGCTGGGTTAGAGTTTAAGCTGGGTTAAGGCTAGAGATAGTTTTAGGGCTGTGGCTAGAATTGGGTTTGGGGTGGGGGCTCGGTTTAGGGTTTAAATTGAGGACTGGGGTTGGGCTTTAAGGGATGGCGTTGCTGTTCAGGCCGGAGTCCGGGTTAGCTTAGGGAATGTTTGATGGCCAAACCGTTGGACTTGTGAGGGTCAACTGTTTCAAATAAAAGTCCAGTGGGACAGGAAACTGATAAAGTACGTACTGGACTCCAGATGTTCTCCAAACGCCATGTTTCCCATTTTGTGGCGTCCCCGTGGAGGTCTGAGGCGCATCCAGGTACCTGGGAGACTTGTATTTACTGCATGTGGACAGGAGAAGGTCACACGTGGAAAGTGCGCCTGATGGCTTTCCCAAATGGAAGCTTCTGCCATCCTCTGTGATCCACCATCTGGGTTTGCAGACAATTCTCAGCAACTTTGAGAAGCAACAAAGATGTCCATGGGAGTCGGGTCTGGAGAACTTGGACCCAAGCTGGGTGTCAAGCTACCACTGCGTCTGTGGAGCAGAACACGCTTCCATGCGCATTCCGTACATGCAACGTAACTCCAGCCGTGGAATGTCTGGATCGCCATCGCTCCTCCTCAGGTCTTCATGATATCTAACATGATAACATGATAACATGATGACTACATGATGATAATACAAATGTCCCCGCTGAGGGACAAATAAAGACATATCTTCATCTTAATATTCATCCTAACTGGACATTTTCATCTTAGGAATAACATGCAGAGACGCATGTTGGACAATAAACATCAGAAGGACTAGAAAGGAGACAATAATCATCAAAGGCAGAGAAACAGCAGAATAGACCAGACGCAAAAGCAGAGGGCTGGAATGCTTTAATAATTACACTTTAATAATTACTATGACTTTATTGTCATCATAATTGGACTTTTATTTTTTATTCTCGTAACATTTCTGCAACCAGATTTTCCCCAAATGACAACTTCAGTTAATTTTGTTTGTTTGTTATAATATTACAGCCATTGAATATTATTTTATTATATTAAAAAATATATATATATATTATTTTTCTTTTAAAATTTCAACTCAATGCTACTAAAATGACATATTACAAGTTGATTCTTGTAAAAATCGCATCTTTTTCTTGATAGAAGACAACTTTTTTCAATATTTTGACTTTATTCTCGTAAAATTATGGCTGTTTTTTTTCATTTTTTCTGTTCCTTTATTCTAATAACATGATAAGTTTTTCTGCAACAAGATTTTCCCAAAGTCGTTTAGTTTGTTTGTCATAATACTTTAACAACATGATATATTTTTCCTTTCATAAAACTCCATCTTCAAAACAATAACATTTTCTTCCTTCAGCATCTTAAAGTTATACTACTTACTATACTGTACTACTTAGTACTCGTAATATTATGACCTTATTCTCGACTTTTTCGTTTTCCTTTCAGTCTTTTGACTTCATTGTTGTAAAATTACTCCCCCCTTTTTTTTTAGGTTTCTGGTTAAATTAATTTGTGTAAGATGCGGCGGGCCAATGAAAGAATTGCAGGTACTGGCAAGTGGCCCCGGGCCGCACTTTGGACACCCTGAGTTGGTCGTGGGTGGTGGGGGTCTCCTGAGCGCCACCTGCCTGCCAGACTCGTAAAACAAACAAAAAGAAATCATCGTCACCTGCTGCACTGCCTTGTGTGGTCCCCCCCGGGGTCAAAGGTCACAGGTCACATGGTCAGGCGTTTGGCGTTGACCTTGGCTCAGCCACTCGTTGGATGTTGTGGCCTGGACACAAATGTTTCTTAAAGATGATGATGTTCCTCTGTGGGAATGAAGTGGGGGTGTGGGGTCACTTCCTGATTGGCCTCATCCGCCTCCCGCTCTGTCCCTGACGCAGGCGAGGGGTCCGATCACAGCGCATGATGGAGTGGACCACAGACGGGCCGCCAGCACTGCGGGGGTCTGATGCTAAATGGGCAGGTACGCTCATGCACGCACACACACACACACACACACACACGCACACACGCACACACGCACACATGCACACGCACACACACGCGCAAGCTAACAACTTGAACATCTGCGGGTGGCTTTGGCTCCTAACATGGCCAGAATTCCTTCCATAGAAATAGATCTAGCAGAGCCGAGCGCTGGGCGCGCTGCTGGGTCAAAGACTCGCCGCTTGGACGGACTTCAGCTTCCTTGGCGTCCGACTCCTCCGTCTCGCTCAGACAGTCTGCAGGCGGACGGACGCCTGAGCGCCGCCCGCGGGTCAGGCAGAACGCGTCCATCCCGAAAGAGCCAAGATTCAAGCTGGCTTTGTTGTTTTCGGGTTCCGCTGCCTGCACTGGAGAAAGAAAGGACAGGGAGAGTCGGCTGGAAGAAATAAAAACTCGTACAAATAGTAAAAATGGTAAAAGTAATTCAAATACACAAAACCTGACTGAATTATTACATGAAATGATTAAAAATCCAATAAATGCTATTTTTACAAAAACTAATAACACTATGGCAACTGATTTGTTTTTGCATAATAATAAAGAAAATCAAATCAACTGAAAAGGTATTATGATATACAGTATATGTATTTTTTAAGATGAAGTACCCTTCCACCATTCATCTGTTCCAGGGTCAAACTGTCACCATCATGCTAACGCTTTGTATGAACAGGAGAGGCACCGTTGAAGATACCTACAGTAGTTGTACTGCATACTGCATACACTCACAGTACTGTACATACACGCTAGCAAAATGTACATGCAGTATCTTCATGGCTCGTCACAGTTGGGTCTGACAGTTGGACCCGTGCACGTGATTGGACAACTGTGGTGTGTGCGTGAGACAAACATGAAAGGAAAAGCAGCAGCAGCCGTCGTCCACCGCCGCACACCGCCTGTGTCTGTGACTCTCTGTGGTTGAGTAAAAAAGGGAACAAGAAGGGAACAACGTCACGGGAGCGAAGCAACGTCGGGAACGTTTCTCACCAGATGGCGGGAAGATGGGCAAATCGACTTCCCGTCATTTGAAAAGGATCTCCAAAAGGCCAATCCTAAAAAAGAGGTCAGAGTGGGCGCTCCTGTTCGTTGTTCACCCAAACTTCCTCATTTCTTATTTTGTTGCAACCAAATGTAAACATTAGCCTGGAAATGAAACTTAATAAGAAGGAAAACAAACCCAAGTGATGCCCCCCCCCAAAGCTAATCAGTGCTTGCCCCCCCCCCCCCCCCCCCCCCCCTTAGCAGCAACAACTGCAATCAAGCGTTTCAATGAGCTGGAAAAAGGAAACATTGTCTCTCTGAGACATATGACATATGAAAAATTGTTTGTCAAAGCCATGATCTTTTTCCTTTTTTCCTGGTGCATGGCCCATATTTCCTTTGGTCCTCATAAGAAGATGAAAAGATGGTGTTTTCCTGGTGCATGGCCCATATTTCCTTTGGTCCTCATAAGAAGATGAAAAGATGGTGTTTTCCTGGTGCATGGCCCATATTTCCTTTGGTCCTCATAAGAAGATGAAAAGATGGTGTTTTCCTGGTGCATGGCCCATATTTCCTTTGGTCCTCATAAGAAGATGAAAAGATGGTGTTTTCCTGGTGCATGGCCCATATTTCCTTTGGTCCTCATAAGAAGATGAAAAGATGGTGTTTTCCTGGTGCATGGCCCATATTTCCTTTGGTCCTCATAAGAAGATGAAAAGATGGTGTTTTCCTGGTGCATGGCCCATATTTCCTTTGGTCCTCATAAGAAGATGAAAAGATGGTGTTTTCCTGGTGCATGGCCCATATTTCCTTTGGTCCTCATAAGAAGATGAAAAGATGGTGTTTTCCTGGTGCATGGCCCATATTTCCTTTGGTCCTCATAAGAAGATGAAGCCGCTCTCACTTTACAAGGAGACATTGGATCTGCTGTGAACCGGGTCACCCGTGCTGCCGCTTGGAAGGGGCGGAGCAGGGGCCGGAGCCCAAGGATGGAAAGGTCCTCCGTCAAACCCACAAACACTCAAACTAGCCTGAAGCTAGCTAGTTAGCTAGCGTGTGGGAACAGCTGGCTAAGTTAGCTGGAAGGCAATAACAGGTCGTGACAACGGGACAATAACAAGTCAAGTGAATAAAAACAATGGCGTCTTTTTCATAACAACGAGCAGATGGACCCCTCCCTGGACGAGCAGATGGACCCCTCCCTGCTTGCAGTATTCCATAGTTTGGACGATAAAGTCATACATTCATGAGAAAAACATTTCAAATTTACAAGAAAAAACGCCGGAAATTTACTAGACTGAATTTTCCAGACTAATGTTGTAAATTGACAACAATAAAGTTGTATATTTACAGACAAATGTAGCAAATGTATATGATAAAAACGTTGAATGTACTCTTTGAGACTAAGATTGGAAATTGAGGACAATAAAGTCGTACATGGACAACGTCGAACAGTAAGTTCACAGTTACAACAGTAAAGTTGTAAAAAAGTTGACAATTTACAAAGTTTACATTTACGTCCTGTGATTGGCTGGCCACCAGTCCAGGGTGGACCCGCCTCTCGCCCCAAGACAGCTGGGATAGGCTCCAGCACCCCGCCACCCTCGTGAGGATAAGCGGTAGAAAATGAATGAATTTTACATTTACAAGTTTACAAGAAATTTAAGACAAAAAAGTTAAAAAATGTCGAAATTTACGCGACTAGCGTCGGAAATTGACGACATTCTGAAGTTGCGACGTCATCGTTTCCCGGCAACCAGCCCGTCATGTTTATGTAAGATCGAGCATGCGCTGATGCTTTACCGACACGACAGTCTTTGTCTCCGCTCATATTTGGTTACCGTGGCAACAATAGCAGAATACACTTCCAACAATGGCTGACCAATATACGCCATCCGCCCGTCCGCCTCACATTTGGGACACCGGCTGACCCGAACACACGACGCCGTCACTGGGCCGACTTTCATGGGACGTTTGAAAGTGGAGCAGCGACCTCCTCCAAGGCCAAACAATCGTCCTTCCTCTGAGGCCGACATGCTGTCCTATTGCTGCAGGCCAGGGATGTTCTCTCATGACCCCCCCCCCCCCCCCCCACACACACACAGGGGTGTCCAAAGAGCGGCCCTGGGGCCTTTATGAACCACGGCTGTTTTTTTTTTTTTTACTGTATCATGGCACGTTCTAAAAATATCATTTGACAAGAACATTAAAAAAATCAGTCATTTTACAATAATAACATTTCACAAGAAAATTGTATTTTGTAAAAGAAAAAGGAAGTAAAACGTGTTATGGGTGCAAAAATATTATGGGAATAATGTAGAGATGTCCGATAATTATCGGTGCTGATAATTGTTGGGAAAATATTAGGAAAAATTGTGTTGTTTCCGTGAAAAAAATAGTTGAAATTTTAAAGAAAAAATTGCGAAAAATTGTACAATTAAAAACAATCAAACACGATATAACATTCCAAGAACAAAGTGGAAATATTATAGAAATAAAGTCATAATTACCAGAACAAAATTTACATGAGGAAAGCTCAAATATTTGGAAAATGAGAAAAAGGTAATTTTGCAAGAATAAAATCAAACTATTAAGAGACCAAGTTGTCATTTCACAAGTTGAAATATTGGAGAAAACACTCAAAAAATGTAATAAAAGTGATAAACAAAATTTTAATAAAACAGCCATAATATTATGAAGAAAGAAAAAAAGGACGGTTTGGGGAACCGTTCTCAAGTTATAAGTATAAAGTGAAAATATTAAATCAATAAAGTCATAATATTTACAAGAGCAACACTATATGTAAAATGATATTTCAAAAAGGTAACAAAAAACAGCAGAAAATGGACAAAATTCAAAATATTATAGAAATGAAGTCCTAATTGAGAATAGAAATGTACTATGTGTACTGCATTCTTGAAATACTGCATGTACTGTAAGACTCCCTGGCATATCCGCCGTACACAAATATGACAGGCCAAGTTGCATCCTTTGACTTTTCCCTTTGCGGCCCCGGCTGGTAGAAAAAGGTTGGACCTGCCGAGTAGGTCAGGGCCGCCCAATGTGGGTCACGGAAGACAGAAGATCCTCCACAGCATTGTGCTGAAAAGTCCAGAACCAGAAGCGCATGGAAACCAAAGCTTGGTTGTGGCTGACAAAAGAAAGAAGGCTCGGTATTTCAAGACGGCCCAAATGCTTCGGATTTCAGGAGCTGCCCCGAGGCCAGGTTGAGTCCAGGCCGGAGCTCCGGCGCTTCTCACAATGCGCTTGTTCTCCAACGGAAGGTGCTCTGACCTGGTTCTGGGCCAATCCCAGGAGACGGACTTGCCTATAAAGACCCCTAAACGTGAGCCCAACACTTCCATCCCAGCCTCTTCTTCACGAGGAGGCCATCATCAGCGGAGCGAAGCCAAAGAGCAGCCATGAAGATGAAGACCCTTTTCATGGTTTTGGCCATGATAGCGAGAAGTCGCCCGCTGACGCTGAACGAGTGCGGAGCGGAAGCCCGGCGACCCGAGATCACCGACATCTCGGTGCAGTGCGGCACGTCCTCCGTGGGGCTGGCCGTCCAGATCTGCCCGGTCATCTACACGGGCTACAACGAGACCCTCCTGATCCTCAACCACATGACGGACTCGGACTGCCGGGCCACGCTGGACGAAAGCGTGTGGCCCCCCGTGGCTCGCTTTCAATTCCCACTGAACGTGACGCACGGCTGCGGGAGCACCTTCCTGACCACCAGCGCCGCCGGCACCGGCGTCTTCTCGGACTTCTCCAACATCCAGACGGTGAACATCAGCGGCGTGATCCGCTCCGTGGACCCCACCACCGGCACCATCACGTACAACGCCGAGCTCAAGTACTTCTACTCCTGCGCCTACCCCTTAGAGTACCTGGTCAACAACACCCAGATCGACGTGTCGGCGTCCTCCATCGCCGTGAAGGACAACAACGGCAGCTTCATCAGCACCCTGAACATGAAGCTCTTCAGCGACCCCGACTTCCTGCAGCCCCTGGTCATACCCAGCCTGGGCCTGGAGCTGAGGACCACCGTGTACGTGGAGGTGAAAGCCGTCAACCTGACCGGGCGCTACCACGTCCTGCTGGACCGCTGCTACGCCTCCATCTCTCCGCTGCCGTCCAACTCCAGCTTCTTCAACCTCTTCGTGCCGTGCTCCAAGGACCGCTTCACCACCGTCCTCGAGAACGGCGAGAGCCAGCGCGCCCGCTTCCACTTCCCGGCCTTCCGTTTCGTGGAGCAGCAGAACGAGACGGTGTCCACCTACTACCTGCACTGCATCACCCGCCTGTGCGAGACCAGCACCTGCAGCTCCTTCATGCAGTGCAACAACCGCCGGAAGAGGGACACGGCGGAGGACGCGGCGGAGAACGCGGTGAGGGCCGCGGCGGAGGCCTCGGCAGACGGGGTCACAGAGCCGTACACCATCACCTCCAGGAAGCTCATCACCAAAACCGAGAGCAGCGACTCCAAAGAGGAACCCCTGGTCGACGACGACAAAGACGACTCCGTCGCCGGGCTCGGGGCAGCCGTCGGCGTCCTGGCTTTTGTTTGCGCCGCGGCCTTGTGCGTCGCCGCCGTCTTCTATAAGAGGCTCAGGAACTGAGGACGCCACGATGGGCGGACACGCAGGCTAACGTCCTCTCGGAACACTTTGGACGGCTCGGCTCTTTCTTTGTCGTTAGCGTAGCGGTCACTGTGCTAGCAGCTAAATTCCAGCTTTCATGCATGTTCGCACTTTATTAGCTTGGCAGGAAAACCAATCATAGAGCAAGAGGACGTAGAACCTGGAATGTTGGCGGAGTGGGAAGTACCTTTCAAAGTATTACTCCGTCCACCAACAAACTTTTACTCTGACGATGTTGCTTCAAGGAAGCAAACCTCTGTATGTACGTACTGCATGTGCACAATAAATCATCTTACTAGCGTCATGTCTTCTACCCCGCCGGTGGCAAACTCAGGGATGGGGGGTCCGAATACGTCATTTTATCTCTGACAACAATATGACTAATTAGGGCAGGTACATACATTTGACCTAATTTACTTATGTCAACATGCTAAATCATACATGACTTAGGAACACGATAGACCCGCCTTGAACCTTTCACTACTTTAAGTGCTAGCATGCTAACTTTTAGTATTTTACTTACTTCTGTCTCAGTACAAATACACATACATCCCTATGATGACCCTATGATGTAGGGACACTATAGAACCGCCTTGGCACTTATGGTCCTTGGTGCTTCTTGCTAAGTGCTAGCCTGCTAACTTTTAGTATTTTAGTTACTTCTGTCTCAGTACAAATACACACACACCATGAGGTAGGGACACTATAGAACCGCCTTGGCACTTACGGTCTTCGGTGCTATCTTGCTAAGTGCTAGCATGCTAACTAAGTCAAAGTATTAAGAGAAAGAAGTCACAATCATGATGTAGGGACACTAAAGAACTGCCTTGGCACTTACGGTACTCAGTGCTAGCATGCTAACGGTTAGCATTTGACCTAATCTACTTTTGTCAAAATGCAAAATAATCCATGGAATGATTTAGGGACACTCTAGACCCGCCTTGGAACTTTCAGTACTTAGTGCTATATTGCTAGAATTCTAACTTTTAGCGTGTTAGCTGTTTTACTTATTTGTAAATGCAAATACACATACGTCATGATGTAGGGACATTATAGAACCGCCTTGGCACTTATGGTGTTACCGCTAAGTGGTAGCATGCTAACTAAGCCAAAGTATTGAGAAGAAAAAGTCACAATTTTCCAAGAATAAACTTGTAATATGAGACAAATATATAAAAATATTTCAGCAGCATAGACTTGAAGTATTCCAGAACTTTATGTCATAGTATTACCAGCAAAAAATGTACAAAGATTATTTAAGAAGAAAGTTGAAATAGTGGATATTAATCATAGGCTTTAATTATATTTTATATACGTGGCTCGCCAACAATCATTGATTTGGGAATGTTGGAAGTGTTTTTCCATGAATGTGTTTAGAGGCAGTGAATCCCCCCTCCTGCTTCATTTCTTCCTGAAAGCCCCCAAGTCAGCCCTCCTGCGTGGTTGTTGCCGCTGGAATTAGACGTCGGGAATAACTCCACACCTCCCTGGGAGCGCCTGTCATCTCCAACATCGATTGTCCCCCCCCCCACCACAGTCTTCCAGCGTCACGTCCGGGCCGGATCCATCAGGCCGATGAGCGTGAAATGTGCGAGAGCGCCATACTTCATTCCCAGGAATCCGGCAATGACAGGCCGCTCCCCATGGAGGAATAAACACGGAGCGCTCACTCAGCACGTCCGACCTCGGAGCGCCGGCCGTCGGCCTCCTGAGCGCCGGGTGTGCTGACAAGGGAGGCTTTTATTTGCTGGAGGAAGTTCATAACGTTGCTTTTCATGTGCAACAGAACTTTCATGGCCTGACCAAGTCTGCTCCAAGATGGCGGCTAACCAGCGCAGCATCATGCAAGTGTAAAAAGAAGTTAGGCACTGTGATGGGGTTGGGCGTTTAGGATCATAAAAAGGTATAAATATGTTGTTGAGGTTGGGCGTTTAGGTTCATATAAAGGTATAAATACTTTGTTGGGGTTGGGCGTTTAGGTTCATATAAAGGTATAAATACTTTGTTGGGGTTGGGCATTTAGGTTCATATAAAGGTATAAATACTTTGTTGGGGTTGGGCGTTTAGGTTCATATAAAGGTATAAATACTTTGTTGGGGTTGGGCGTTTAGGTTCATATAAAGGTATAAATACTTTGTTGGGGTTGGGCGTTTAGGTTCATATAAAGGTATAAATACTTTGTTGGGGTTGGGCGTTTAGGTTCATATAAAGGTATAAATACTTTGTTGGGGTTGGGCGTTTAGGTTCATATAAAGGTATAAATACTTTGTTGGGGTTGGGCGTTTAGGTTCATATAAAGGTATAAATACTTTGTTGGGGTTGGGCGTTTAGGTTCATATAAAGGTATAAATACTTTGTTGGGGTTGGGCGTTTAGGTTCATATAAAGGTATAAATACTTTGTTGGGGTTGGGCGTTTAGGTTCATATAAAGGTATAAATACTTTGTTGGGGTTGGGCGTTTAGGTTCATATAAAAGTATAAATACTTTGTTGGGGTTGGGCGTTTAGGATCATAAAAAGGTATAAATATGTTGTTGAGGTTGGGCGTTTAGGTTCATATAAAGGTATAAATACTTTGTTGGGGTTGGGCGTTTAGGTTCATATAAAGGTATAAATACTTTGTTGAGGTTGGGTGTTTAGGTTCATATAAAGGTATAAATACTTTGTTGGGGTTGGGCGTTTAGGTTTATTAAAAGTTATAAATACATTGTTGGGGTTGTGTGTTTAGGTTGATTAAAAGTTATAAATACGTTGTTGGAGTTGGGCGTTTAGGTTGATTAAAAGTTATAAATACATTGTTGGGGTTGGGTGTTTAGGTTGATTAAAAGGTATAAATACGTTGTTAGGGTTGGGCGTTTAGGTTGATTAAAAGGTATAAATACATTGTTAGGGTTGGGTGTTTAGGTTGATAAAACGATACAAATACATTGTTAGGGTTGGGCGTTTAGGTTGATAAAACGATACAAATACGTTGTTAGGGTTGGGTGTTTAGGTTGATAAAACGATACAAATACATTGTTAGGGTTGGGCGTTTAGGTTGATAAAACAGTACAAATACGTTGTTGGGGTTGGGTGTTTAGGTTGATAAAACAGTACAAATACGTTGTTGGGGTTGGGTGTTTAGGTTGATAAAACGATACAAATACGTTGTTAGGGTTGGGCGTTTAGGTTGATAAAACGATACAAATACGTTGTTGGGGTTGGGTGTTTAGGTTGATAAAACGATACAAATACATTGTTGGGGTTGGGTGTTTAGGTTGATAAAACGATACAAATACGTTGTTAGGGTTGGGTGTTTAGGTTGATAAAACAGTACAAATACATTGTTAGGGTTGGGTGTTTAGGTTGATAAAACGATACAAATACGTTGTTAGGGTTGGGCGTTTAGGTTGATAAAACGATACAAATACTTTGTTAGGGTTGGGTGTTTAGGTTGATAAAACGATACAAATACGTTGTTAGGGTTGGGTGTTTAGGTTGATAAACCAGTACAAATACATTGTTAGGGTTGGGTGTTTAGGTTGATAAAACGATACAAATACGTTGTTAGGGTTGGGTGTTTAGGTTGATAAAACGATACAAATACATTGTTAGGGTTGGGTGTTTAGGTTGATAAAACGATACAAATACATTGTTAGGGTTGGGTGTTTAGGTTGATAAAACAGTACAAATACGTTGTTGGGGTTGGGTGTTTAGGTTGATAAAACGATACAAATACGTTGTTGGGATTGGGCATGAGTTAAGCACCGTGACTAAATATCAGAAATGTCCCAACTCGCAGCGAGGGCCACATAAAAGGATGCAACTTTGCCACTGGGATCATTTTCCATAAAAGCAACTAATATTATGAATATTATAATATAAGAATCCTAAAAGTTACCATCATTGATGATCATAAAAGGCAGGCAGCTGAAGATGGACCAGCTGTTTCCGAGGGAGGGGGCTCGGCGTGGAGCAGCCCCATGCTTCCATGCCTGATGCCGAGACATGACGTCCCCATGGACACACACGCACACGCACACACACACACACGCACACACACACACACACACACACACACCCAAGATGCAGCGGAGCATGTAATGGTAACATCTTGTCCTCCACGGCCGAGGCCAAACTGACAGGTCAAATTGTGCGTGTCATCGCTGGCTTCAGGCTGTGAAATACTGGAAGTGACATCACCATGGGGATAGCGAGGTAGTGGGGGGGGGGCATAGTAAGGGAAAAGAGGAATTATGTGTGGGTTCAGGCAACAATACAACAATAAAGGTGAAAAGTCTGGAAGGTACTAATTGGTGATATCATATCATCTGGTATCATCGTGTATCATCAGGTATCATCATGTATCAGTGTGTATCATTGTATATCATCGTGTATCATTGTGTATCATCAGGTATCATCGAGTATCATCAGGTATCATTGTATATCATCAGGTATCAGTGTGTATCATTGTATATCATCGTGTATCATTGTGTATCATCAGGTATCATCGTGTATCATCAGGTATCATCAGGTATCATTATGTATCAGTGTGTATCATTGTATATCATCGTGTATCATTGTGTATCATCAGGTATCATCGTGTATCATCAGGTATCATCAGGTATCATTGTGTATCATAAGTTACCAGTGTGTATCATTGTGTATCATTTGGTATCAGCGTGTATCATTGTGTATCATAATGTATCAGTGTGTATCATTGTGTATCATTGTGTATCATTGTGTATCATTGTGTCCTGCGTGTATCATTGTGAATCATTGTGTATCATAGTGTATCATTGTGTATCAGTGTGTATCATTGTGTATCATCAGGTATCATTGTGTATCATCAGGTATCATTGTGTATCATTGTGTACTGCATGCATCATTGTGTATTATTGTGTATCAGCGTGTATCATTGTGTATCATTGTGTATCATTGTGTATCATTGTGTATCATTGTGTATCATTGTGTATCATTGTGTATCATTGTGTCCTGCATGTATCATTGTGTATCATTGTGTATCATTGTGTATCATTGTGTCCTGCGTGTATCATTGTGTATCATTGTGTATCATTGTGTATCATTGTGTCCTGCGTGTATCATTGTGTATCATTGTGTATCATTGTGAATCATTGTGTATCATAGTGTATCATTGTGTATCAGTGTGTATCATTGTGTATCATCAGGTATCATTGTGTATCATTGTGTACTGCATGCATCATTGTGTATTATTGTGTATCAGCGTGTATCATTGTGTATCATTGTGTATCATCGTGTATCATTGTGTATCATTGTGTATTATTGTGTATCAGCGTGTATCATTGTGTATCATAGTGTATCATTGTGTATCATCAGGTATCATTGTGTATCATTGTGTACTGCATGCATCATTGTGTATTGTTGTATATCAGCGTGTATCATTGTGTATCATTGTGTATCATTGTGTATCATTGTGTATCAGCGTGTATCATTGTGTATCATTGTGTATCATTGTGTATCATTGTGTATCAGTATCATTGTGTATTATTGTGTATTATTGTGTATCAGCGTTTATCAGCGTATATCATTGTGTATCATTGTGTATCATTGTGTGTCATTGTGTATCATTGTGTATCATCCGGTATCATTGTGTATCATTGTGTATCATTGTGTATCATTGTATATCATTGTGTATTATTGTGTATCATTGTGTATTATTGTGTATCATTGTGTATCATTGTGTATCATTGTGTACTGTGTGTGTATTGTGCATCAGCATGTGAGTGTGTACAATATGCGGAGCCAGCATGAGTATCCTCCTGAGGGACAGGAGCAGGATGAAAAGTGTTGACCTTGGAGTTTGGAGGAGAACATTGATTGTGGAGGAGACTCTGACCTCCAGCAGGGTTGACTGCTGACACACACACACACACACACACACACACACCCTGTACATGCTAGCATGAAAGAATGACATAAAGAATGACGCGCCGCGAGTCCAAGCCTGGCGTCCCGACGTAGCGCCAAAGTCTCCTGAGGTGACGCCTTGTCGGCACATAAACACCTGACACACAAAAGCATCCGCGTTAAGAACATGATGGCGTCTATTTATAAGGCCGCCGCTTCCTTTCCACGTCTCATCTGTCACTTTATTTCGGGCTGGCGGGTGGACCAGATCTGGCTTACGTTGTGGAAACAAAAGCAACCTCAACTCCTCAACTTGGACTTCCAGACGCTCGCCTTACAAATCTCTTTTCTACTTCCCGTTTAGTCCCATCGCTAGAGTTACAACATTTGTCCTCCAGGCCCGATCAAATATCCTCATGCGACATGTGGGCTCTCACGACTTCAAAGAAGGGGTGCACTAAACGGGTAGACGGGGCCGACCCACGACCCACGACCCACGACCCACGACCCACGACCCACGACACGACGGCACAGGAAGAAGAAAGGACAACGCTCAACGGGCATGCAGGACTGGCCGGACAAGAAAGGTCACATTAAACGGGGGGCAAACACTAACTATTAAAGACAGCGCTAAAGGGGTTGGCAAGGACAACAAACACAACACCGGCAAACAGGCCATAACAACAACTACACAACTACACAACTACACAACTACACAACTACACAACTACACAACTACACAACTACACAACTACACAACTACACTAAACGGGCAGCCAAGAGCAGGAATCCACAGCAGCAACACTAAACGGGCAGGAAAAGACAACAAGGACAAAAAATGGGCTGGAAAAGACAACAAGGACACTAAATGGGTAGGAAAAAGGACAACAAGGACACTAAACAGGTAGGAAAAAAGACAACAAGGACACTAAACGGGTAGGAAAAAAGACAACAAGGACACTAAATGGGTAGGAAAAAAGACAACAAGGACACTAAACGGGTAGGAAAAAAGACAACAAGGACACTAAATGGGTAGGAAAAAAGACAATAAGGACACTAAATGGGCAGCTAAAGACAACAAGGACACTAAACGGGTAGGAAAAAAGACAATAAGGACACTAAAGGAGCAGGAAAAGACAACAAGGACACTAAACGGGTAGGAAAAAAGACAACAAGGACACTAAACGGGTAGGAAAAAAGACAACAAGGACACTAAACGGGTAGGAAAAAAGACAACAAGGACACTAAAGGGGCAGTCGCCCTACTATTACCATAGACTAGATCTAGAGGTAGATGTATAGATCTAGATCTACATAGATCTAGAGGTAGATGTATAGATCTAGATCTACATAGATCTAGAGGTAGATGTATAGATCTAGATATAGACATACTAGATCTAGATCTAGAGGTAGATGTATAGATCTAGATCTAGACATACTAGATCTAGAGGTAGATGTATAGATCTAGATCTAGACATACTAGATCTAGATCTAGAGGTAGATGTATAGATCTAGATCTAGACATACTAGATCTAGATCTAGAGGTAGATGTATAGATCTAGATCTAGACATACTAGATGTAGAGTCAGTCCTTTGACCAAAGGACGTAGTAGGATGCAAGCGTTTTAGTGCCATATTTCCCGAGAGGACAGTAAAGATCAGAAGTATATTTACAGCGTGGTACGTATGTACGTACGTACGTAGTATACATACTGTACAGTACTCATACCACAGCTGCTAACCACATTACTGTCCCTGGTGGTCCACCTGGAGATTTACTGGGACACTTTGGATTACACCGAACCCTCTGAGGGTCTACTACTACTACTACTACTACTACTACTACTACTACTACTGCAAGGGTTTACCACCAACTGCTCCCACATTCCAAAAACATGCTAGGCTAATTGGCTAATTGTCCATAGGTATGAATGTGAGTGTGAATGGTTGTTTGTCTATATGTGCCCTGGGATTGGCTGGCCACCAGTCCAGGGTGGACCCCGCCTCTCTCCCCAAGACAGCTGGGATAGGCTCCAGCCCCCCGATAGAAGATAGAAGGTATATTTCTTATATACGTATGACCTACCGGGACAAGGTCTTTCCCTTGGGGATGAACGGTCCAAGTCTATGGAGCTGGATCCACCATGGTCAAGGACTGTATGTATACGTATATATATATAAATATATACATACATAGTATATATACTTACTGTATGTGGATGAAGATACACGTAGGACTCTTGTTTATGGAGTAAAGCACTATATGGGGGGGGGGGGGTTGGACACATTTTCCTTGCCACATTCCCGCACAAGTTGTCCAGAAAGCGTGGTCTCCAGCGATGTACACAGTGAGGCCTACAGAGAGTGAAGTAATACTGCAGTAGTGCGAGTGAGTGAAGTAGTGTAACGTGAGGCCGGACCAAGTGGGGCAAAGAAAGAACCGTAAAGCCGAGCAGGTCCCATCATTCCTAGCTGGTCACAGACAAATGTGCAAATCAATGTTACACTCCGGCATTCGTGTCATGTGCGAGTCCGGCTGCACTCGTGCGTTCAAACACACGCACGCGCACACGCACGCGCACACGCACACGCACACGCACGTGTGCGCCGATATAAACCATTTCAGCACAGCTGTGTTCTGCCACTCTATCTCCTTCTCACAAGCCTTCTCAGATCCCCTCTGACCGTCATGTGCCCCCTGCCCCGCCCGCCTGCATGCCCCCCCCCCCCCCCCCATGTGCAACATCACATCTAAGGTGGCGTCTAATTGATGGACAGTACGTATCTGAAATCACTCCAACCTGTGCTCTTCTTCCCATTTCCACAAAGCTCTGTGAGGTTTCACGTTCCAACATGCCGGAGGCGTCCACAGATTCCACGGTTCCTTTTGGAGACGTTCCGTATAGCCGTGTCTAATCCAATCACCTAATCTAATCTCACAGAGGTCCGAGTGGCACCCACCCCCGAGCCCCGCTGGGAGGAGAACCTCCATGAGGCCACCTGGAGGTGTTTGCAGCCCAGGGAGGCTGACCTCAGGTGACCCGGCAGAGGTCGAGTGTTAATTTGGTTAGAAATAATTTTATTACGTCGGGAGGCAACATGTGGGAAGAGGTAGGATAAATAATGTCCTCTTCCCACCAGGAAAAGCCCACAGGCAGGAGCAAAGAAGGACCAAATACACCACAGGCCACCAGGAGAAGACGACAACAATGGATGCCAACAATGGATGCCAACAATGGATGCCAACAATGGATGCCAACAATAGATGCCAACAATGGATGCCAACAATGGATGCCAACAATGGATGCCAACAATAGATGCCAACAATGGATGCCAACAATGGATGCCAACAATGGATGCCAACAATGGATGCCAACAATAGATGCCAACAATGGATGCCAACAATGGATGCCAACAATGGATGCCAACAATGGATGCCAACAATGGATGCCAACAATAGATGCCAACAATAGATGCCAACAATGGATGCCAACAATGGATGCCAACAATGGATGCCAACAATGGATGCCAACAATAGATGCCAACAATGGATGCCAACAATGGATGCCAACAATAGATGCCAACAATGGATGCCAACAATGGATGCCAACAATGGATGCCAACAATAGATGCCAACAATGGATGCCAACAATGGATGCCAACAATGGATGCCAACAACGATGTGAACAGGAAGAGGCGGGAGCAACAACAACACAGCCAATCACAAAGCCTCACGTCTTTTTCCGGAATATTTCAACTCTATTTTTCCTCCTAATATTAGGATTTCATCTCCCTCAATAAAGGTTTCTTAAAAATATTCCGTTGTTGGGTTTTTAGGACAATTCCGACTTTCTTATTTCCTTGTCATAATATTATAATATGATATAATATGTAATACATTATGAAGACAAGTGGCATTTCAAACTTATTTGTGTTCAAAATATTATGTTATTCTCATACAATATCTTGTACTTATTTCGTATTTTAGTACTTTAATATTCGTATTTGGACTTCATTCTGGTAAAACCACTGCTGACATATTTGATTGACATTTTTTTACTTATGAACTCTTTGTCACTAAAATATTATGATTTTATTGTTGTAAAATTATGATTATTCCTCCTAATATTCTGGCTAAATTCCCATAACATCATAGCTGTTTTTTGTCAGTTTTCTATTGTAGGATTTTATTGCAACAATACTTATGTTATTTATTGTGTTGGTTTATATGAATTATTGTATATTGTATGATATTTTGAATCACCATTTTTGCTGTAAAAGCCAACTAAGTCACGTAGAAGCAGGCAGGCGAGAGCCCTAACAAGGCCAAAGGGGCCGCCCAAGGCCAAAGGGGCCGCCCAAGGCCAAAGGGGCCGCCCAAGGCCAAAGGGGCCGCCCAAGCCGAGCCCCCCAAACGGCACCAAGGTGGATCTCCCCTAAAAGCCCAACATGTTTCATTTCCTCCTCATGTTGGCTTTTGGGGGACTCTGCACACGGGGTCACGTGACCTGCGGGGACTTGAAGGGCAGCCGGGGTCACGTGACAGGGGGCCACGCCGTAGGAATAACGGTGTTAACAACCCGTCAGGACCAGAGGGAGGCGCCGGGAATGTCAGAAAGCCCAAACAAAGCAGAGCGACTTCACACGGAGGCCCGACAACATGAAATATATCATCACAGGTGCTCCTCTCATCCTGTTCTACCCGCAGCAGCCGGGACCAAATGACAGCCAGCATCACTTTGATGCCCCTCCTTAGACTTTCCAGAAGATGGTGGAGGTAGGTAGCTTTCCTCGGCTCGTTAGCTCCCCAAGTGGTCAGAATGACTTCTTTCAGGTATTTTTTTTTACATTCAATCAAGTTTCACTTCATTTAATGTACTTATTTTATTTTGTACGATTCTACTCCTTTTCATTTAGTTCAATTCAATATTTCACTTAACTTTATTTTTTACACTTCTACATCACACAAAACCTGTGAGAAAATGTTTGATTTCATTTTGCAGATTTTTTAATCTAAACCTTTTTTTAAATTATAGTTGAATTTAATGTAATTTCATTTTCATTTTATACTGTATACTGTTCCATTCTATGCTATTTTAATTCAATTCAATGCAACTTAATTTAATTAATTAATTTTTAAAAATTATTTGTTAGGTTTTATGCAATACATTTGTATTAATTAGTATTATTATTTTTAATAATTTTATTTCTATATTTTTAATATT
The DNA here is from genome assembly GCF_037039965.1 of Doryrhamphus excisus. Taxonomy (NCBI): domain Eukaryota; kingdom Metazoa; phylum Chordata; class Actinopteri; order Syngnathiformes; family Syngnathidae; genus Doryrhamphus; species Doryrhamphus excisus. The sequence continues at coordinate 403,132 of NC_136368.1, read as the reverse complement.
TACATATATTTTGTTGAAGTTAATTGAATAAATACATTGAATATTTGCAGATTTGTACTTTTTCATATTGTTCACTTATGGTTAGAATAATTACATTCATTAATTAATAATGACATTAAATTACATGAAATTAAGCAACATTTCAGTCCAAGTCCAAATCCAATTCCAAGTCCAAGTGTATAATCTGGTGCAGGGTGCAAGTACAACAGCAGCCACCAGGGGGGAGCAGTGAGCCCCCCTTCCAAAAGAGTGAGCCTGAACTTCCAGTGTGGGGGTCCCGGTCTAGGCTGGGGAAGCTAGTCGCAAGCTCAGCTAATTAAGCGCAACTTGTTCCGAGGGGGAGAGAAGGGGGGGGGGGGGCAAGGAGGAAGGCCCAATAACAGCGGGTAGGATTTAGGTCCAGGGAGGGGGGGCAGACGGAGGTTCTGGCCTTAGCACCTGTCGTCCTCAGCCTGGGAGTAATGAATGCTATTGATGAGCGCAGCAGGGTGAGCCCGGACCCCACCGGGGGTCTTAGGATCTCCGGCGCAAAGCCAGGGGGATCGGCAGACACCTGTCAATCAGGCCCTGGGAGGGAAAGGATCCGGACTTGGCTACCGGGGGCCCACAGCTGTAAGACGGCTAAGCCCGGCCCGAGGAGGGCTTGTGACATTCTCACGGAAATAAGATAAGAATCTTACAATGTTACGCACACGCAGCATGGACCAGTTGGACGTGATGCGCCCCCCCCCCCCCCCCCCCCCCCACCAGCGACCCCCGACCCCCACCTGCAATGAAATGAAAGTCAAAATTCAACTTTTAGTTTTATGTTATGTTAGGGTTTTATGTTTTATGTGGGGCTTTGCTGGGCTGGCTGGGAGGGGGGGGGGGGTCATGTGATCCATCTATGAGCCCCCCTGGCCAACGTACTTCTGGTGTTGCTCTTTCAACAAACTACTACACTAGTACTTCTGTACCTGCAATGTATCACTGCCGCTCATACTCGTCCTTTAACCAAGACACCCAAAGCAAGGCAACACATCGTTACGCAACATTGACCAGCTATCGTTTCGCTACTTTGACTTTTCATCATGCTCTGACTCTTTCCGTTTGCTTGTACTTGTTGCTGTGACAATAAAGGACTATTTGATTTGATTTGATTTGATTTGATTTAATTTGATTTGATTTGATTTGATTTGATTTGATTTGATTTTATTTTATTTTATTTTATTTTATTTTATTTGATTTAATAAGACACGGAATGTAATTTGATGTCAATGAAATTCATTAAAATGTATTTGATGTCCAAGAAATTAGATCAATTTAAATTCCATTTCATGACGTTTTCCAGAAATGCCTTTCTTCAGCTTCCTGATTGGCTAAAAGCGCCTTCCCGTTAGCGATGACAGCGCCCCCTGTCGCTTGGGCGGCGAAGGCGTCGTCCCACCATGAAGCGTGCGTGATGGTCCAGTGGAGACGTTACGTCCCACGCTGAGATGGGCTGCTTCCTCCTGATCAAACCATGTGATGCACCATCAGCCAAATGTCGTTCATGTGGCTAACGAGCCCCCCCCCCGCCAAACCATGATTGTAATTACCTGGCGTCCTAAAACGCATCGCTATGGTTCGTCCGCCAATCATCCGCCAATCAGATCTGATCTGCCAGCCTAATTGGAGCCAATTAAGCCGAGGAAAGGTCGTCAATGGCTGCGTTATGCTAGCCTGCTTCCCACGTAGGACAGGTGCACGCGGGCAAACGTGGGAGGGAAGGGGGTTGCTGGTTCACTTCCTGCCAGAGAAGTAGACAACAGGCAGAAAAAGCAGCTGATGCTGGCGGCGGCGCTCGGCCAACCAATGAACGCGCGCCAAAAATATCATGGCGGCCATTGTGTGTGTGACATGGGACATGGGACATGGGACATGGGTGGCGGTGGTGGGGAGGGGGCTGACAATGTGAACACATCCACACCATGAAGGTCTCGGAGCCCCCCCCCCCCGCCCATTAGTTCAGGGAAAAGGTGGGCCGTCCCAGCTGGTACTGACCTACGACCCCGGTGTGGGGGGCCTGGAGGTCCGAGCCAGCCAGAAGGGCACAGAGATGATGGAATTTTGCGTCGGGGTTGAAGGTTTTGGCGTCAAATCAAAGAGGATCCTCAGAAAGCGCCCCCCCATCCCCCGCACCCCCCCAGTGGTCCGCCGAGCCGTGCAGCTGTCCCGTTTCCCTCTAATTTTTCTCTGTCAGATTTGGGCCTATAATTAGCAGAAAGACCTCGGTGACTCCGGGCACACATGCAGCCCAGAACTAATGGCCTAAATCCACCCAGCCCGCCCACCCCCAGAAAGCCCCCGCATTGTAAGAGTGACAGGTTCACATGGACGCTGGCGTCCCGCTGCAGCCTTGAAGGACCGCCCGGCCGAGGTCCCCTCTTAGCAAGTGCCAGGGGGGCATCTTTGAGCCGCCCTCGCCCACCGCCCTCGGGTCCTTTGCTCCGCTTGGCATTCCAGGCCGGCCACGGGGCCCCCCACCTGCTGCCCCCGGTTTTTACGGGTGCGATTGAGGTTCTGTGAAGCTACAAAAGCGAAGCACGACAAGCAAGGTCGTGTCGTCGGTCAGCAGTTTGCTCGCCGTGGGAGGCGGCCTGGGCCTTCCCGGAACGCCGCGAGCGCCAAAGCACCTGTTACTATGCCGGCTGGTCGGGTCTGACTGAGAACAGGACAGGAATAAACCCGGGAAGCTCAAAGCCGCTCATCAAGTCATCGGCGCGTCCGTGTCAGCTGCTCGTCAGCCGCTTTACAAGTCGATAATTATTTTCTGAGCGAGCGCGACATCGGGCCGCTTTGGCGACGGAAACACGCAACCCGACAAGTTAGCAATAAGCTGGAACACGGGTCTCTCATCCGCGTAGCCACCTGACAAGATGGCGTCCCCTTTCGCTTGGCGATGGAAGACAATTCTGATTATTTTTCACGTCAAGTCCATGTCCGTTAAAATGGCACCTGCCAAGACCGCCCAGGGGGTCTCCAGCCACACCTAGCATGTTAGCATGTTAGCATGATGACAGTAGTAGATGACAGTAGTAGGTAGTAGGTAGTAGGTGGTAGGTGGTAGGTGGTAGGTGGTAGGTAGTAGGTAGTAGGTAGTAGGTAGTAGGTAGTAGGTAGTAGATGACAGTAGTAGATGGTAGGTAGTAGGTAGTAGGTAGTAGATGGTAGGTAGTAGATGGTAGGTAGTAGGTATTAGGTAGTAGGTAGTAGGTAGTAGATGGTAGGTAGTAGGTAGTAGGTAGTAGGTAGTAGGTAGTAGGTAGTAGGTAGTAGGTAGTAGGTAGTAGGTAGTAGGTAGTAGATGGTAGGTAGTAGGTAGTAGGTAGTAGGTAGTAGGTAGTAGGTAGTAGGTAGTAGATGGTAGGTAGTAGGTAGTAGGTAGTAGGTAGTAGGTAGTAGATGGTAGGTAGTAGGTAGTAGATGGTAGGTAGTAGATGGTAGGTAGTAGGTATTAGGTAGTAGGTAGTAGGTAGTAGATGGTAGGTAGTAGGTAGTAGGTAGTAGGTAGTAGATGACAGTAGTAGATGGTAGGTAGTAGGTAGTAGGTAGTAGGTGGTAGGTGGTAGGTGGTAGATGGTAGGTGGTAGATGGTAGGTAGTAGGTAGTAGGTAGTAGGTGGTAGGTGGTAGGTGGTAGGTGGTAGGTGGTAGGTGGTAGGTGGTAGGTGGTAGGTGGTAGGTGGTAGATGGTAGGTAGTAGGTAGTAGGTAGTAGGTAGTAGGTAGTAGGTAGTAGGTGACAGTAGTAGATGACAGTAGTAGATGGTAGGTAGTAGGTAGTAGATGGTAGGTAGTAGATGGTAGGTAGTAGGTAGTAGATGACAGTAGTAGATGGTAGGTAGTAGGTAGTAGATGGTAGGTAGTAGATGGTAGGTAGTAGGTATTAGGTAGTAGGTAGTAGGTAGTAGGTAGTAGGTAGTAGGTAGTAGGTATTAGGTAGTAGGTAGTAGGTATTAGGTAGTCGGTAGTAGGTAGTCGGTAGTAGGTAGTAGGTAGTAGATGGTAGGTAGTAGATGGTAGGTAGTAGGTATTAGGTAGTAGGTAGTAGGTAGTAGGTAGTAGATGGTAGGTAGTAGATGGTAGGTAGTAGATGGTAGGTAGTAGGTATTAGGTAGTAGGTAGTAGGTAGTAGGTAGTAGGTATTAGGTAGTAGGTAGTAGATGGTAGGTAGTAGATGGTAGGTAGTAGATGGTAGGTAGTAGGTATTAGGTAGTAGGTAGTAGGTAGTAGGTAGTAGGTATTAGGTATTAGGTAGTAGGTATTAGGTAGTAGGTAGTAGATGGTAGGTAGTAGATGGTAGGTAGTAGATGGTAGGTAGTAGGTAGTAGGTAGTAGGTATTAGGTAGTAGGTAGTAGGTATTAGGTAGTAGGTAGTAGATGGTAGGTAGTAGATGGTAGGTAGTAGATGGTAGGTAGTAGGTATTAGGTAGTACATGAGAGTAAACGGTAATAACGAAGCAAGCAGGCCAGCAATGAAGCAAGTCTTCCACGTGTGGGAAAGTGTGAAATAAAAATAGAAAGCTTGCTAGCTTGCTAGCTTGCTAGCATGCTAGCCGGGGCCAAGCAACACATGTGCTGGCAGCATTGGGTATTTTTCATGGAAGCCAAAGAAGGTCGGCGCGGTGGCCTGAAATCCAAGCATAACTATTTCCAGGGTAATCGCGCTGCCTAAGTCAGCATGAAAAATTAGACAAATGGCGGCCCACATTGCGAGCGCGGCGGCGTTTCCGCGGAAACACGAGCCTCATCCCGGAGTAAAGCGTGTCGTTAGAGGTCTTACAAAGTCCTCCTTTTCTCACACTTGATTTGGGCGGGGCGCTCGTTGACGGGGCCTCCGCCGCCTCCGCCGCCGCCTCCGCCTCCGCCGCCTCGCCGGATTCGGATGCTTTAGCCAGTTTTCTGCTCTTAAAGCCGTGAGGCTAAATCACACGCTGGCGTGAACAGATGGGACTTGAACGCGGCGTGACGGAACATGTGTGCGCTCGCCATGTACAGTACACCTGATCACGCTTGGGGGGGTGGAGTGGGGGGGGGGCAAGTCCATTGTGTTTCTTAGCGCAGTCACGCTTTAATGGAAGCAGATAAACACCTTTAACCTGAATAGCCTGCCAGAACGCAATGAGGGACAACGCTGACTGTTACATTTCTCTCAGTTACTTCCTGGTATTGCTATTTTCATAGTATTATTATGAATTGTACATATGACTATTACCCACCAGTGACATAAACGGTCCTAAATACTTTAGATGTCCCATATTCTGTGGAATAGACTCCTCTTTTGTACGAGAGACGTCCCATCTTTTGTTTTTTGGGAGCCAAGGGTCTCATCTTTGGTACGTTCCGTCTGTCGGGACACGGACTCGCTGCAGCTCAAAGCCGTGAAACAAAGGCGAGGCTTCACGTAGATGGCGCTAACAGGCGCTAAAAGCTTTGAGCGTCGCGGTGCTGCCACATTAGCACCGCGGCTACGACGACGGTGGAGTGTGCGGCGGCACAATGGACCGAAGGCCTCGCAGCTGTCGCTTAATGGCGGGATGATACTTTTACTGACCTGTCGTTCTTAGCACCTCCAAGCAGTTAGCATGATGATGATGATGAAACTTGTTACCCGATGGATGATCCATAGCTCATTTATAGTATGCTGGAGTCTATCCCAGGTGACTTTGGCCAAGAGACGGAAGTCATGTCATAACATAATGTAGGATAGCATAGCATAGCATAGCATAGCACAGCATAGCATAGTGTAGCACAACATAGCATATCATAGCATAGCATAGCATAGCATAGCATAGCATAGCATAGCATAGCATAGCATAGCATAGCATAGCATAGCATAGCATAGCATAGCATAGGATAGCACAGCATAGCATAGTGTAGCACAACATAGCATATCATAGCATAGGATAGCATAGCGTAGCGTAGCGTAGCGTAGCGTAGCATAGCATAGCATAGCATAGCATAGCATAGCATAGCATAGCATAGCATAGCATAGCATAGCATAGCATAGCATAGCATAGTATAGCATAGCACAGCATAGCACAGCATAGCATAGCATAGCATAGCATAGCATAGCATAGCATAGCACAGCATAAAACATAAATATAAGACAAAACACAAGATACTATAACATATGTAGTATATAGTGTAAATATTGCAGCAGTCTGTAGTACCTGCAGCATAAGAGTTGTGTACTGTATTGTAACCAATGAATAATATGCGTGTAGAGGTGACTATAGGGGTGTTATTTCACATCTGCAGGGCTCTAATCACCAAACATGGGACATTGAAAGGCGTTGCAGTTGTGCAGGGGCGTCGATTGGCGGCCCTCGTCCGTGTGGTAACGGCGGTGTGTTTCAACCCTCCACAAAGGACGTCTTCAAGCTTCTTTCTGCATTTTGAAGGTCGACTTTGAAAATGTACAATCTTGCCATTTTTCAACTTGTCATAACGTGTGCGCGTGTGTGCGTGTGTGCGTGTGTGCGTGTGTGCATGCGTGTGTGCGTGTGTGCGTGTGTGCGTGTGTGCGTGCGTGTGTGCGTGTGTGCGTGTGTGCGTGTACTGCTATTTGCATGCGCGGCGTGCAAAGGCGAGCATCGTAAGCATGTCCTGCGCGTACCTTCCATCTATTTCTGCAAGGACAGGTGCAACCTTAGCATGGACGCTCTCCTAAATCCATTTAGATACCATTTAGATACCATTTTAGATACCATTTAGATACCATTTAGATACCATTTTAGATACCATTTAGATACCATTTAGATACCATTTTAGATACCATTTAGATACCATTTTAGATACCATTTTAGATACCATTACAGCCCGCATCCGTCAGCATGGGCTCGGAGCTTGGTGGCGATTAGCATAGCGCGCTCACGTTGCCGACGGAGCCATCAACACACACGCTCCCAAATAAAGCGATCACGCACCTTTTGGCTGCCACTCGGGAAGGTGTGTTGATGTTCCGACACGTGGGATCATTAGCCGCCAGCTAATTAGCGACCATAAGCACCCGGCGACAGTATCATTTGCACACGTATGCCACACAGCACGGTATGCGGTACGCGCGTTGCTAGCTCGGCACGCCGGCCCTCGTATGTAGCGTGACAACAAAGCCGTTTGTCGCTTTAGGACGGTGGAATTCCAAACGTGCGGCGCCAATGTTCCGGCCGGAGTTGTTGAAATAGCTCCAATAGCAGCGTGGCAAAGCAGGAGGGTCGCGCTGGCCAGCGCACGCCGCCGCTGAACGCCGCCGCCATGGTAGAGGCCTGAGAGAGATGAGAGGTAACGAGACACGCCCTCCCACCTGAGACAAACGCCAACATTTACAGAATCTATCTTTACATTTATGAAATGCTGTCGAAAAGTTCCATTTCCTGTTCTATGGCTATCGTCACTACTAACTCAACTCATTTTGCTGCATTTTGTAAAGACGTGAAAAATGGAATTAGAAAATACGGCGTTATTACATAACAATGTGAAAATGTATGACATTATTACATAATGCACCGTTAGTACCGTTTGAGATGTCCGATATCTGCTGTTTTGCCGAAAACCGATATTGATATTGTCCAACTATCAATTTCCGATACTGATATCGATACCGATGTGTATCATGATGTATCTCCTGTGGTGGAATGAACACATATGTGTTGTATGCGGTAGTTTTAAAGTTGGGAAAAAATCCGATACCGATATCGACTGATTTTTAGACTGATATTGTGCCGATAATTATCGGACATCCCTAGTTATTACATAATGTGGCGTTACGTGTAGACAACAACAACAACACACCGACCCAATGATGGAAATGTCATTGTGTGTGTGTGTGTATGTGTGTACATGTGCATATGCGTGTGTGTGTGTGTGTGTATGTGTGTACATGTGCATATGCGTGTGTGTGTGTGTGTGTGTGTAAAAGGCTATCCGCGCGGCTCAGCCACGAAAGCAGATGTGATCCAAGCGAGTGAAATGCATTCTGGTGGAATGTTCCACTTGCCTATCCAGAGCACAGCCAGCAAAGCGAGGATGAGGACTACGTTTCAGCAGACCTTCTCGGGTTGCAGCAGCCCGGCAAACATCTGAGCTCATAAAAAGAGGAGATGACTTTGACCGGGAGAGTCGCTGGATGTGTTAAGTGTTGCTGGAAGACCACATCCACGCACCGAGCACGACATGAGCACTACATGGCTGACATTTCATTTGGCCTCAACACCAAATAACCCCACGTTGGTTTTCAGCAGCATTTATGCATCAGCGGCATCCAACCTCAATCATTTCATTACGTTGAAAACATGCGTCCATACGCTCCATACTTTGGTACCTCCACCATCTTAGGGCATCCCATATTCCAACTCCATAAAGATAATAACGTTCACTTTTCATTCTCTGTCTGAGGGGCTATATAGATATAAATACAATGAAAAAAATCACATAATAATAATAATAATAATAATAAGAATAATAATAATAATAATGTCTGTATTTTGGGGCTAGAAATAAAATAGAAAGCAATAAAACTACACAACTGAACACAAAGCGCTAATAAGTGCTTGGGCCCCCCTTAGCAGCAACAACTGCAATCAAGCGTTTGTGCTAACTTGCAATGAGTCTCTTCCAGGATTGTTGTCATTCAGCCACATTGGAGGCTTTTCCAGCATGAAGCCTGCATGAAGGTCATGCCACAGCATCTCAATAGGATTCAGCTCAGGACTTGGACTAGGCCGCTCCAAGGTCTTCATGTGCTTTGGTGGACTTGCTGCTGTCTTTTGGATCATTGTTGCTTTCAGCTTGAGGGCACAATTCATGCTTCCATGTATCACAGCAAAACAGCCCCAGACCATCACACTACCACCACCATGTTTGACTGTTGTAATCCCTTTAGGTCAGAGGTGTATGTGTACTACCTGAGTAAGTAAGATAAAACAGGAAATCAGGAAGAGGGCAAACACCCTGCCACCCCACTGTACATACTGTAAATAAATATATAGAGAAATATATGATGAATGCATACAAACACTTCCCCTTGAATCCTTTCCACTTTTGGTCCAAGATTTCAAAGTTTTGTGAGGGAATTTTTGTCCAGAAATGAGCTTCATCCACAGCGAACTCGTGCAGGCCTGCAGTACCGTATTCATTGACTAAGCCCCGGGTCCAAAAACCTTTGGCCCCCCTTGGAGCAGATACTGATGTTGCAAAGCTTTTCCAGCAAAGATCCCGCCCGCCCTTGACCCACTTTCTTGGCGAACCGTGAACATCCACCACGTCGTCGCGCAACAGCGAGCTGCCAAAAGCAGGACCTGATTTATGAAGTTCTAATAGTCGGCGGGGACCGGACCCTCTGCTCCCTGACAGACGCCACTGAGTGCTAAATGTTGGTCCGCAGATTCACGCAACCCGAAACCCAACCCGAAGGATTTTTTTTTTTGGTTTCCTCGAAAAGTCGCTTGTTGCCACCGCGTGAACGCGTCGCCTCGACGGAATGATTTACTCAAAGATGCACAACGTGGACAAGGACAGACTAGGAACTAAAATATCCCAGCAGTGTGGGGGGTGGGGGGGGCTGGGTCAACGAGGGTCATCAGGGGTCATGGCACGGTGCGGCCCCCCCGCCCCCGCCCCGAAGCCTGTGGTGTTCTCAGAGCGCTGCGTAGAAAAGACGTGACAGGGCCGAGCTCATCCGGTTATTTGTAGAAGACAAATTGGGCGAGAGACACACGCGCTGTCATGTGATGATGGATGGCTCTCATGGGGGGGCTGGGGGGGGGGGGGGCACGCACCCCAACATGAATCTTTCTGCTGGACTTTGTTGCCTCCACCAAGTTGATAGAAATAACTGTCAGAATGGAAGGGTGCATTCCCAGACATTCACGTAATAATTCATTTTTATTTTTATTTCCTCCAAAAAACTTGTTTTATATTACAAAAATAAGTATACAAATATTAAATATATATATATATATATTTCTTTGAGTAGTTTAATATGAAATGTGAAACTCACTAATTCCTGGCATACAAAAATAATTATAGCGTTGCGATGTCGCACCTCATAAAAGGTCCTTGAACGCAGCATCGTTGCTGTAAGATGAAAGTGGAACTTTTAGCGGAACGTCCAGTTTTCCTTCTTATTCTGATTTTCTACCGTCTATCTTGTGGCGTCTCTATGTGGACTATTTCTACGTCTGCATTTGATTGGTTGCCATGTGGCTGCCATTACAGCCTGCTAGCTTTGCTTCTTTTTTTAATTTTGTAAACACGCGGAGGTGAGCCGTGTCGGGTTCTCGGCGTGGAGGTGACACCTTTCGCAGAAGAACTTTTTAAAGCGAGGTGACGACACCGCGACTCTGGTCCCACTTTCCAGGTAGCTACTTGTGTTTATTTCATTCATTTATTTTTAGGTCCCCTTCCATGACTCATGGCGTCCCTCCACTTGGGCGCCAGGAGTACCTGAGAAAGCGGGCACATGTTGGTCATACGCCCAACCACCAATAGAAACACAACATTAGCCTACATTAGCTTTGGACCATCTACAACGAGCAATAATAACCGTTTATTAATAAAGTCCATAATGTCTCAATGGATAACAAATAGCTTTGAATGAAGCCCATAATGTCTCAATGGATAACCAATAGCCCTGAGTGAAGTCCATAATGTCTCAATGGATAACCAATAGCCCTGAGTGAAGTCCATAATGTCTCAATGGATAACAAATAGCTTTGAATGAAGCCCATAATGTCTCAATGGATAACCAATAGCCCTGAATGAAGCCCATAATGTCTCAATGGATAACAAATAGCTTTGAATGAAGCCCATAATGTCTCAATGGATAACAAAAAGTCCTGAATGAGGTCCATAATGTCTCAGTTGATAACAAATTGTCCTGAATGAAGCCCATAATGTCTCAATGGATTACTAATAGCCCTGAGTGAAATCCATAATGTCTCAATGGATAACCAATAGCCCTGAGTGAAGTCCATAATGTCTCAATGGATAACCAATAGCCCTGAGTGAAGTCCATAATGTCTCAATGGATAACCAATAGTCCTAAAAAGTGGGCACCCAGCATGCTGACCATCAGGAAGTGCCAGCTGGCGAGGGCGGCAAACGGATCCTGAGGCGGTGAAAGTAAGAAGTAAACAAACAAACAATTTCACCAAACGTCTTCGTTTCCCCGCTGAGCGTTTGCTGCCGCGGGTCAAAGGGCCACCGGGGTGGGGGGTGGTGTTGGGGGGGGGGTTGAAACAGCAGTGGAAACGTCATAAATCAGAGGGATTTTAGAATCTGATGACAAACCAAATTCCTGTCTGAAAACAGCAGAGCCCCGCTACCCTGTCCCCGCTGCCGCCCACCCACCCACCTGCCCCCGCCCGCCCCCTCCAAGCAGGACTGTCATCGAAGCCGGCCTATAAACATCACAGCTGTCACACAAGCTCGCCCGGACCGCCATCGCGCCTCTCACATGCTTCTTCCCAGGGCCAATTCTGGGCCCGGCGAATTCCACTTTGCATTTTGTCACATTGGACCGCCGAGGTGGGGGGAGGGGGGAGGGGGGTACGTTGTAAAAAAGAAATAAATAAATAAAAAGTACCACCCGCTGTCCACTGTGACCACCTGTTAACAGGGCATTTATCCCCCCCCCCCCCATGGTTTCATCCTCGCATGCTTGCAGACGCAGGCTGTGAAGATGTAAAAATGGAAATATGGCGGCTGGGGGGGGGGGGCGGCCATGGCGGGTCATCACATCGTGCTAAATGTTGTCACTGCGAAAGGTGAGTAGAGGAGCTTTGGAGGCCATTTTCCACTCCACCAACGCTCAGACACACCACACGCCGAGTAACCAGATCGCAGCCGCCTGCCTGCTACATTATACGTGCTTTTACTTTGAAAAGCTGGGCATTACACCCCAGCTGTGAGCGGACGACACCGACTGCTTTGTCCTTCCATTGGTTAGCTTCCAGGGTGTTACGGTACGGTGGAACAGTGGAAAACCCAAAGGTAGAAAAACCCAGGCGTTGGGGCGTGGCTTATTTAGCCGTCGCTATCAATAAAATAAACGGCGATGGGAAGTTAGCGTCGACGTAAATCACAGAGCAAACAGACCAGTCTGATCCGCGTGATGCTGGTCCAACCCGGGGCAACATTGGGGCTCAAATTTTAGCGGAAAGTCGAATCGTACGCATGGAGCGCACTTTTCTGCTCCGTTTCTGTGCTTTTATTTTGCTACGTCCTTTCCCGGTTTAGCGGTTTTCTCCTGTCCTAGCACGGTCCTGCTTCCCACCAGTCCTATGATCTTTTATTTTGCTATCTGTGAGCTTTTATTTTGTCAACCAGAGACTTAAGTCACCCAAGCAGCCGCCTAAACACGGACGTCCTGACGGGATTGGCCGCTTTAGCGACACCGGATCCTCACGCCAAAAGCGCCTCCTTTTGCTTAATGGCTTCAAAGTGAATTAGCGCATCTGGCCCGCTTAGCTCTGAGCCGCCAAACGCGTCCTGGTCTCCCACAGCAAAGTAGGAAGCGCTCTGTCAACGCCTCTCGTCTCTCCCGGCCGCCCCGAGCCGCCCCGAGCCGCCCCAAGCCGCCCCACGCGGCACGGCATCAAAGCCTAGGCTGTGGTCTTTGGGTGGGAGCGGATTAGGGGACGCGGCGGCCGAGGCTGAGGTCTCAATCGCAACACAGCGACGTTCAGGCGCTGCTGGACTCCGATTGGCTGGTCAGACCAAGTCAGTAATCCCGACACCTGGTCTAAGACAAACATGCTCCGTGGGCCAGCTGCTTGCAAGTCCTGATGAGAGTTTGAACGCTTTGCTTCCTCCAATCCTTGATTCACCACAGGCTGGTCCTCGGGGGCCGGACGCCCCTCTTAGGGCCCCCAAGGCAAAGCGGGATCCGGAAGACCTCCAAACCTCACCCTGCCCCTAGACCTGCCACATCGGGGGGCTTTGTGGGGCATGGACTGGCACCCCCGGACCAGGGGTGTCCAAACCTTTCCCACATACTGAAAAATGAAATATACACTATATACTTCAACAACTAACTTTCATAATATGACCTCTTTGGCGGTCCTTGAACGCACCATAGCTGCTGTGAGATGCTAAAGTGTTATTCTGTTATTCTTATTCATTTCTTACAAAAGGTCAGATAAAACCAAAAAGTACAAAAATGGAGGCAATTTGGAAGCATTGAGATTTGGCACTTTAGTTTGGCGGTCCTTGAACGCACCATAGTTGCTGCCACCTATATGACCTCTTTAATCCAATATGACCTCTTTGGCAGTCCTTGAACGCACCATAGCTGCTGTGAGATGCTAAAGTGTTATTCTGTTATTCTTATTCATTTCTTACAAAAGGTCAGATAAAACCAAAAAGTACAAAAATGGAGGCAATTTGGAAGCATTGAGATTTGGCACTTTAGTTTGGCGGTCCTTGAACGCACCATAGTTGCTGCCACATATAAAAAGTGAAACATGAACCGTGGTGACTTGGTTTTTTTCATCAATTCATTTCCAAAATGTTTGACAACAATTCAAATACACAAAAAACTTTTTTTCTGGCAGTCCTTGAACGCACCAAAATTGGGTGAAGGTCACCCATGAAAGTCCTTTCATTTGATGTTGTGATTTTACAAAATGCTGATACTTGATGATGGACGGATTAGATTGATACCAACAACATGCTGATACTTGATGATGGACGGATTAGATTGATACCAACAACATGCTGATACTTGATGATGGACTGATACCAACAACATGCTGATACTTGATGATAGACTGATATCAACATGCTGATACTTGATGATAGACGGATTAGATTGATACCAACAACATGCTGATACTTGATGATGGACGGATTAGATTGATACCAACAACATGCTGATACTTGATGATGGACTGATACCAACAACATGCTGATACTTGATGATAGACTGATATCAACATGCTGATACTTGATGATAGACTGATTAGATCGATACCAACAACATGCTGATACTTGATGATGGACTGATATCAACATGCTGATACTTGATGATAGACTGATTAGATCGATACCAACAACATGCTGATACTTGATGATGGACTGATATCAACATGCTGATACTTGATGATAGACTGATTAGATCGATACCAACAACATGCTGATACTTGATGATGGACTGATACCAACAACATGCTGATACTTGATTATAGACTGATTAGATCCGATACCAACAACATGCTGATACTTGATTATAGACTGATTAGATCGATACCAACAACATGCTGATACTTGATTATAGACTGATTAGATCGATACCAACAACATGCTGATACTTGATGATGGACTGATATCAACATGCTGATACTTGATGATAGACTGATTAGATCGATACCAACAACATGCTGATACTTGATGATGGACTGATATCAACATGCTGATACTTGATGATAGACTGATTAGATCGATACCAACAACATGCTGATACTTGATGATGGACTGATATCAACATGCTGATACTTGATGATAGACTGATTAGATCGATACCAACAACATGCTGATACTTGATGATGGACTGATTATCTGATTGTCATCAATGAAATGACGAATAAAGAGTGACGATCCAGCACGTGAGGACGCCAACAACGCCAACAACGCCAACAACGCCAACAACGCCAACAACGCCAACAACGCCAACAACGCCAGTCTACCAAAGTTCGACCTAGCCGTAGTACGGGAAAAGCGGTCCGAGCGCCGTTTGAGTCGCCCTGCTAGTAAATTTAACTTGGCATTCCTTGGGCAGGTGCGAGGGATTAGGAGGAGGTGGGGGGGTGGTGGGGGGGCATGGGTTCAAGGGTCAGCGTGAACAGTGGAAAAGGCCATACACGGAAATACATACCAGGTATACGGCGAGCGAATGCACATGCCGACATTAAAAGACGTTTACCGAGAAATGGACAACTGTTAGCCGTGGAGAAAATAGCCGCCGCCGTGGCCTGAGGCTGTCAATCAGGCGCTCGCCGCGTTCCGCACCTGCTCGCCACGGCGACGTAGCGCTGTTTGAATTTCACTCCGATGGACGGAAACAAACGTAGGAAGAACAAATACGCCAAAACGTCTTGTTCTTCCACGCCAGTCGCTATGCTCTCAGATTTAAAAAAGATGGACGCCGTTTGGCGTTTTGCTTCCAATTTAAGCTAGGTATTTTATTCCATTTTTATCTGCTAAACAACAGCTACAATTGGGATTGCTGGAGTCTACCACACGGGAATGCACATTACCGCCACCTATGGAGCTGGCCTGGAACTTCAAGGACAACTCAAGACAAACTGAAGTACTTCATATGAGAACAGGAGTTGCCTGTTTCTCCTGTTTCATGAAGGGAAGATACTTTGGGGCAAATCTTCAATAATAATCCTTTATCAATGTTCATAAGTAGGCTTTTTGTTAACGACCTGTTTCATAAATAAACTCATCTTATTTGGAGCTGCAGCTGCCGGCTCAAACTCGCATTCAGACACGCAGCATGCGTGCATGCGTGCATACGTGCATGCGTGCATACGTGCATGCATGCATGCGTGCATGCGTGCATGCGTGCTTACGTGCACGAGGAACAGGCCAGCACTTAATACAGTCAAGAAGATTTGATGTGACAAGCCTTATACAGCAGATTTATGGAATACATGTGTCCATGTTTAGCCTCGGGCGGCATAGCTAGCAGCTACGTGATAGCCACGGCCCTAATTAACTTCCTGGACGGAAGGTACAAACCAATAAGACGCACTTACTTGGAGATGAAGCAGAGCTGCTGGTCATCCAGCCAGCTTTTATATTTTTATATCCACCAAAATGTTTGTTTTAAGTTGATGAATTTAGTCTGAAAGCTGCAATATTTATCCTCCAAAATGCAACTGTTGAGAGAAAAACAGCAATATTTATATTCAATAAAGAGATTGAGAAAAAAAATGTACATTTTGTCACAACAGGATTATTTCAATATCAATTTTCTTGAAAAAGCCTCTAAAAGAGGACATGAATGTAAAGATGTAGAGTTTTGCTGCTTAATATCCCAAACAAGCTACTAAATATTCCATTTAGCCTGAAAATGGCAGATTTGGCCATTTGACCAAGATGGAAGCTAAGCTAGCTGGCTAACAAAATGGATGCTTTTGGCCAAAAAAGAACACAAAATGGCGTCCAGTCCCTCCTTTCTTTTGTTGCTCCTTTAATGACTAATTAGTGATCTTAATGAGAGCAAGGTGTCAGGTTGCTAAAATAAGAAGCCAACATTTCCTCTGCGCTCCGAGCTAACGCCAGCGGTTAGCATGCGAGCATGAGAGCATGCCCTTCCCGGGGACACAAGCTAGCGCCAGGAGAGAAAAGCCAGGTGCTAATATAACTAGCCCCCAAGCTAGCTGGGGGCCGGGGGCCGGGGGCCGGGGGCCGGGGGGGGTGTCTGTGCTGTTAACAAGCAGGCTAAAACCCAGCGGGGCCCGCTAGCATGTGTCGCCATGGCGTCTGCTAAGGTGTGATGTTTACACGAGCGAGCTAGCTGGCTACCGTTGATCTCAGCCCACAAAGCCGACTGGACGTGACGGCGAGGCTCCGACCGCCACCCCTCTGGGAGCTCGTTTGGCGTTGACGCCGTTTCAACGACCACACGCTTTATTAGCCAGCTGCGCTAAACGTGCACGCTAGCCGGCTAGCCACACATCAAAGTACGCTAGAAACAACAAATAGCTACTTTTATCTTCAACATCTGCAGCGGCCATGCCGCTCAGCAGACCAGGGGTGTCCAACTCCTGCCATGGGGGCTGGAGTTGTAACATCACCAGGAAAAATAAAGTTGAAATATTCAAGTTTTTAAAGTCGGGATATGATGCAAAACTAAACTACATAAAATGCTCATTTTTAGTTGCCATTTTATGACAATAATGTTGTCATTCCAAACGTAGACGGGATTTATTCCAGACAAAATGGGGGGGGGGTGCTGGAGCCTGATGGTGCTAATCGCTTTGTTGCTATGCTGATGTTGCTAACGCTGATGTTGCTAATGCTGATGGTGCTAATCGCTTTGTTGCTATGCTGATGTTGCTAACGCTATGTTGCTAATGCTGATGGTGCTAATCGCTTTGTTGCTATGCTGATGTTGCTAACGCTGATGTTGCTAATGCTGATGGTGCTAATCGCTTTGTTGCTATGCTGATGTTGCTAACGCTATGTTGCTAATGCTGATGGTGCTAATCGCTTTGTTGCTATGCTGATGTTGCTAACGCTATGTTGCTAATGCTGATGGTGCTAATCGCTTTGTTGCTATGCTGATGTTGCTAACGCTGATGTTGCTAACGCTGATGTTGCTAATGCTGATGGTGCTAATCGCTTTGTTGCTATGCTGATGTTGCTAATGCTGATGTTGCTAACGCTGATGTTGCTAACGCTGATGGTGCTAATCGCTTTGTTGCTATGCTGATGTTGCTAATGCTGATGTTGCTAATGCTGATGTTGCTAACGCTGATGTTGCTAACGCTGATGGTGCTAATCGCTTTGTTGCTATGCTGATGTTGCTAATGCTGATGTTGCTAATGCTGATGGTGCTAATCGCTTTGTTTCTATGCTGATGTTGCTAACGCTGATGTTGCTAACGCTGATGTTGCTAACGCTGATGTTGCTAACGCTGATGGTGCTAATCGCTTTGTTGCTATGCTGATGTTGCTAATGCTGATGTTGCTAACGCTATGTTGCTAATGCTGATGTTGCTAACGCTGATGTTGCTAACGCTGATGTTGCTAACGCTGATAGTGCTAATCGCTTTGTTGCTAATGCTGATGTTGCTAATGCTGATGTTGCTAACGCTATGTTGCTAATGCTATGTTGCTAATGCTGATGTTGCTATGCTGATGTTGCTATGCTGATGTTGCTAACGCTGATGTTGCTAACGCTGATGTTGCTAACGCTGATGGTGCTAATCGCTTTGTTGCTAATGCTGATGTTGCTAACGCTATGTTGCTAATGCTAATGTTGCTAATGCTGATGTTGCTAACGCTATGTTGCTAATGCTGATGTTGCTAATGCTGATGTTGCTAATGCTGATGTTGCTAACGCTGATGTTGCTAACGCTGATGTTGCTATGCTGATGTTGCTAATGCTGATGTTGCTAATGCTGATGTTGCTAATGCTGATGTTGCTAATGCTGATGTTGCTAACGTGTGTGATTAATGAAAATAAAAATCACACTACTCACCTTTTGATGCCACCTGGCGAAGGCGTCACGTGTCCTGTTCTTGGCGAAGGCGTCACGTGTCCTGTTCCTGGTGAAGGCGTCACGTGTCCTCTTCCTGGCGAAGGCGTCACGTGTCCTGTTCTTGGCGAAGGCGTCACGTGTCCTGTTCTTGGCGAAGGCGTCACGTGTCCTGTTCCTGGTGAAGGCGTCACGTGTCCTGTTCCTGGCGAAGGCGTCACGTGTCCTGTTCCTGGCGAAGGCGTCACGTGTCCTGTTCCTGGCGAAGGCGTCACGTGTCCTGTTCCTGGCGAAGGCGTCACGTGTCCTGTTCCTGGCGAAGGCGTCACGTGTCCTGTTCCTGGCGAAGGCGTCACGTGTCCTGTTCTTGGCGAAGGCGTCACGTGTCCTGTTCCTGGCGAAGGCGTCACGTGTCCTGTTCCTGGCGAAAGCGTCACGTGTCCTGTTCCTGGCGAAGGCGTCACGTGTCCTGTTCCTGGCGAAGGCCTCGCACGTGTCCTCCTAACCCAATTTAACTACCCCCCAAACATAAAGCCAAGTTCAGCATGATACTGAGTGAAATGCAAAGACCAAAAGGGGGTACTCACCACGACCCGCTGCCATATTTGACTCAGCAGCCAGGACAGCGACGGCATGCGTGCTGCTTTGCTGGTACTGTACGCCACAGTCTTTGGTTATCATCACCATTTCCATGGTTTTTACTATAAAACCACACGTCAGACAAACTTCTCTGAGAAGCCGACCCGGTTCTATCGGCGCCGGTCCTTAGGGGGCGCTAGCTAGCAGGAATGTTGGATTGGCCTGTCAGACCCAGACTCTGAAACGCCTTTGAGATGAATGACTATTATGGGATGGAAGTCAACATGTTCCTCATGGACGCCGCAATGAAAGGCATCCAGGAAGCTGCCTTGCTTGAAGGTACCGAGGTCACGCCGCTCGCTAGGACTGCTAAACGACGGCGTTGGAAGAAGACTAATGATTGGAAATAACGTCCAGACCGATGGAGAGACGCCAGGCGGTGACATCATCCTCGGAACAACAGCTGCTTCCAATAGCGCCCCGTCGCGTTCCGATGACGCTCCGTAGCGTGACGTCCGCCTAACGGACGCTGATCGGCTCGGGATCCCGGGAGAGAGGAAGCCAATACGGATTTGAACACAACCATCGCAAACATTCATATATATATATATATATTTATATATAATATTTCATCTTTTTCTACTAAAATGTAATTTGTTCCTCATGCTATGATGTCGGTCTGGTAAAATGACAACTTTATTCATTTTTAGACCAAACAGCACTTTGGCCAGCCGTGGCGTAGAAGCTAGCCACCATGCTAATAAGACAGAGTCCAAAGTAGGTGAATGAAAAGTTTATTGATCTTTTTACGTGCTTGGCACATGAATATTTACATATTTTGAAAGGCTCCAACGCCAACATGGAAACAAAAGGAAAGAAAAGAAGAAGAAAGGTTTTGTTTGCTACGTCACACGTTTCTATAGCGCTAATGTTAGCTCAGCACTTCAATCAACTCCACACGTCACCACTTGGCTACTTCACAACTCTTCACACAACAACCTGGAAGCTGATTGATTGATTGATTGATTGATTGCATTCTCCATCTTTGATAGATATCATATCAACATATGGTATTTAGCCTTCTTTCATTCATATGCTAGGATCCACGCCAAAATGGTGACGCCCGCCGGGACGCTTGGACTCGTCCAGTCGTCCAAAATGTCCGCCCCCCCCCCCCAACGGCCCGGACACGGGTCCGACGCTCACAGTGAAGCCGTGTTGTGACGTGATGGCGTGCGAGGAAGGCCGCCGCTAGCTAGCAATATTGCACCCGATCCAAACATGAAATTAAATAGTAGTTTGGACGCCCCCCCCGGAGGCCTTTTTAAGAGGAGGGGGCGTCTTCACAAGCTAAAAGAAACAGACCATCCACCCCCCCCCCCCATCCCCGCTCTCTTCTGGACTCCCGTCTTCACACCATGTGCATGGACATCTGGGAGGCGGAGCCATACTGGCGGCCATCACAGGCGCCGCCCCCCCCTTGCTGGCCGCCGCCGCCATTGCCGATCATGTGCACGGCGTCCATGTTGCCGCTAGACAGGTACTGACGCTCGCCGAAGGCGGCCGCGGGGGCCGGGGAGCAGAGCAGCCCCCCCTGGGGCTTGTCGGGGCTGGTGGCCAGGCGGGGGGAGGCGGGGAAGTTGTATCCGTAGAGGTTGTAGGGGTTGTGCAGGGAGAAGGCGTTGTAGGAGCCCTGCTGCACGTGGTGGTGGCCCCCGCTGAACATGTGCGCCGAGGAGGGGGACGAGCCCGACGGGGCGGACGACGAAGCGGCGCCGGAGCCGCCCCCCGCCTGCATGACATACTGGAGCTGGGAGGCCGGGAAGGAGCCCAGCTGAGCGCCGTAAGCATCCATCTTGGCTCCGGCCGCCCCGCCGCCGCTGCCGCCCCCGCCGCCAGTCACGCCGCCCTGCATGCCGGCGGCGATCAAGGAGGAAGTCCTCTGCGGCAGGAAGGACTCCGAGGGTTGGGCGGAGGCCACGGCGCCCCCGGCCGCCTGCAGGCGCCCGTAGGAGCCGTCGGCCAGGCCGCCGTAACCCTGCAGCGCCGCCATGTTGCTGCGGGCGCACGCGGGGTACTCGGTCAGGCCCAGGTTGCACAGCTGGCTCTCCCGGCAGCCCACGTTGAAGGTGTTGGGCGCCAGATGGAAGGCGGGAGGGGAGCAGGAAGGGGAGAGCAGGTGGGCCGCTCCGGAGGGGGAGGGCGTCCCCGTGCTGGAGGTGGTTGGGGACGTCCCCGTGCTTCCACCTGAACACACACAAAGACATGGGGGCTGAATGTGGAGCGGCGGGAAGGTGGGGGGCTGGGGGGAGAGGGGGGGGGTGTTAGCAGCACATGCCTCTCATAAGCTCTGTGGCGGGGGGGGGGGGGGGGGGGGGGTGCTAGAAATGTATGTGAAGTCATGTTTTCCTTCACTTTCACAGGGGCGCTGGGGGAAGGTGTGGGGGGGGGGGGGTTAGTGGAGGGGTCTGGGGGTTTTGAAGTCCACGTTCACCCGTCACTCAGAGGCGTTTAAGCATAACAACGTCACCGTGACCTCTGCGCTGTGTCGTCAGGACGATGGGAGCGGGGGGGGGGGGGTCATGTAGTAGCGGTTTTGGTTTTAGGTTTTAAGTAAAAACTGGACCACTTCCATAAAAATCCTCCATTTTTCCACGGAGTTCATTCTAAAAAAATAATGACAACTTTTTTTTTAAAACTAAGTAATACTTGTGTTGTTCTTATATATACTTATATATATACTTATGTATATACTTATGTATATACGTACATACTGGTTTTGTTATATGCGTGCTATGTTTAGCTTTATATTTTATTACGTAAGGCGTCTTCAACTGTTGGCAAAGTCAAAAAAATAGTTTGTGATAAAAATAGTTGAAATAAAAATATTTGTCATTATTATTTTTATTATATATAGTATTATCAAAATCAATATATATATATGTGTATATATATATATATATATATATATATAAATAGATTTCTGAGAGTCCTAGAAATAGAAGTAGTAGAAATAAGAATATTCCATCCATCATCAAACCAAAGCGAGGTGAAGTGAAGACGGCCTTGGGGGAGGTCTACCCTGAGTGGGCGTCACTTAGATGAGGGATAAACGCGTCAAGGTCACGAGGACGCCCCGTTAGGGAAGGAGACGCCGCCCGTGTTTACTCACCCTGCTGCTTCTGCATGTTGGTGAAGTCTTCAAAGGTGAGCGTCCTGACGGGCGGTCTCCAGAAGGCGTAGGTCTCCATGATGGCCTCCAGACCCGTCCTGAAGGCACGTGGGATAGCATCGTTAGCATCGTTAGCGTCGTTAGCATCTTTAGCTAGGACATGGCTGCTATCGCACCCAAAACAAGCAGGAATGGGCTTTGATTGCCGGTTCGTGGTCGGCTTTAGCAGTAACTAGCAGACCACCACAATGGATTTATTAAGAAAAAAATTATAAATTATTACAAATAATAATTAATTTTTAATAATAATAAAATAATATTAATAAGTAATTATTATTATTATTATTAATTTTAATTATTTAATTATTCCCACAATATTTGGACTTGTTCCCATTATAAAATCACTTTTTCCACAACCCAATAAAAAAACAATAAAAACACCAACGGCCCCCGGGCTGCAGTTTGGACACCCCCGAGCTCAAACCCGACACGGGCCGAGACATCAAGATGGCCGCAACCAGGCGGTGGGTCCCGGTGACATCTGTTGGAGGAAATTCAAGAAGAAAGGTGGCCACAAGAAGAAAAGCCATCGAGAGGATGAGCTACGGCTCGCCGAAGCGGGGTCTGCATCGGGGTCTGCATCGGGGTCTGCATCGGGGTCTGCATCGGGGTCTGCATCGGGGGACGGACGGCAGGGAAACCCGAGTCCGGCTCACAGGAAACCGGAGCCATTAAAAGCAGGCAGCTTTTTATTGCGAGCATAAATCTGCGTGACGTTTCATCTCCAGTGTGGACAAACCTGCAACCCCCCGCTAGCTAGTCGCTTGATTTACGCCCCCCCCCCCCTCCGCGCGTCAGCCGCCACCTTCGGGGACCTCGTCTCCCGTCACTCCAGCGCGGGTGTTGTTTTAGGGCCGCCACTTCCCCCGCCCGCGGCCGCTCGTTAGGGCGGACGGCTAATTGGCATCACTGTGCTCGTTCATGCTGCTAGCGGGACCCAAAGCTAACAACGTCGCTCCAGCAGATGCTAACGCCACCCAAATCTCCTACAGCCCAACCAGCCTGGTCCGAGGACTGACGTGTGCGGGGTCCACCTTAGACGTCCGTTTCAAGCTGACTTGAACCTGGAATTTTGGCAGCTAACGGAATACGTTCGCGGTAAACACGTAAAAGACAAGACATGTTTGAGTCCCAGTTTGAATCCGACTGCGTTGACTTTTGGTGGGCTTGTGAGGATTTAGCATGGAAACTTTTTTCATGACGTTGGGGCATTTTATGCTAACAACTTCATCTTAGATTCCATCGTTTTTCAATGTGGACTAGTCGGTCATAGGACCTATGGTGGGCATCTCCAACGTTCCGTTGGCGGTGCCGAGTCCGAGCATCAAAGCCAAAAGGCGGAGATGAAAGTAGCATCGCGTTATCTTCTCTCGTCTTCCCGACGTCCGCTCCATCAATCACACACAAAAAAGGCCAAAATGATGTCTGGAGAAGAGAAGAATAATTGGGAGCAGATGGGGGGGCTCTTTGAGGCGCACGGCCCCCCACTGGCACCTCCATCCTTCACTGCATTCAAAGCGCTGAGAGAAGAAACGAGGGCGGACGGGGAAGGACGAGGGAAGCGGTGGAACAACGGTGAAAATAAACGTAGCGCCGTATTTCCGTGGTTAGCCCCAAAGTTTGGCTACGCAGACGTGGACAAGTTTACCAAAACTTTTGGTCGCCATGTTTCGGTACAAAAACCGAGATGGTGAATGAAAAGCAGGAAGAACTTTTAGACAAAAACCCAATGATACAAAAACCGATGTTTGACTTTAGGAGCGGACCAATGGAATTGTGCGTAAATAACATTTTAAAAATCCGCTTGGAAAGTTTTATCGGCTAAATTAGGCAAAGTATGAAATATCCTGATACTTTTGGTCATGATGTTTATTGCCAAGTCGTGTACTGTGTGTGTACACGACATGAAGAATACTTTCAGCGCTGATATGACGTACCTGTTTCTGCCGGAGTCCCGAAAACCTTTGGCAAAGGGGTTCCGGTCGATCTTTAGTCTGGTGATCTGTACAGCAAGAACCCAAACATGAGCGGCAGGCTGGGACCGGGACCCGCTCCGGTCCGGTCTGAGCTAGAACGGCCCGGCTAACCTGCTGGTTCTGGTAGGCGGTGACGGTGGTGAAGACGGTCTCGGGGAAACTGAAGGTCTTGACCCCCTCGCCGCTGGGCACCGGCTTGTTGGGCGACAGCTCGCTGCTGAAGTCCTTCCTGATGACGTGGACTCGAGGCTGGTACTTGTGCATGGAGTGGAGGATGATCTGCCAGGACAAAACACCAAAGAACGACATGAAGATCGAGCTGGTAGAACACCATCTCAGGGAGCGCTCGCTCTGGGAACATATTTGGTGGTACTTGTATGGCTACCTCTATACTTGATAGTAAACATAAACATGACATATCAATACATGCTAATCGCAGCCCATGGGACCTAGCCACCGGTACTGAAGGTCCCAAAGGTCCCAAACATTCCAAACGTTCCAAACGTTCCAAAGGTCCCAAAGGTCCCAAAGGTCCCAAAGGTCCCAAAGGTCCCAAGACAAGAGGAAAGAACATGAAAAGAACAATAGACAATAAAACAACATGACAAAGAAAAGTACATGAAAGAAAATACAAAAACAAAAAAGCAGAAAAAGGAAAAAATGAAAATCAAAGTTCCCCAAAAAGAAAATAACATAAAAAAATAGAAAAAAGGAAAGAAAAAATGCAGATAAATGAAATAAATGAAAAACTAAGACACTAAAAATGACAAAGAAAAAACAAAAAACTGATGAAAAAAAATGAAAAACATTAAAGAAAAGCAAAAAGAACAGAAAATGAAATAAGGACCAAAAGGGAAAGAAATGAAAAAGAAAAACTGAAAGAAGGAAAAAAGACAAAGAGATCCAAAAGGAACCAAGGAACCAAGGAACCAAGGAGCATCTCTGTCAAATCCACTATTTACAAAAGTCACTTCCTGGACAGCGCCGCGCTTCAACGAGGCTGCGCTTCAACGAGGCTGCGCTTCAACGAGGCTGCGCTTCAACGAGGCTGCGCTTCAACGAGGCTGCGCTTCAACGAGGCTGCGCTTCAACGAGGCTGCGCTTCAACGAGGCTGCGCTTCAACGAGGCTGCGCTTCAAGGAAAGCATCCCAGTGGGGACCCCAGCCAATGAGAGGCGGGGTCCTGGTCGTTAGCGAACCCCTGTGGTTGCCGGTGGCTCTCATTGGGGAAAAAGCTGAGGTGGTTAGCATCTGCGTCTCTCCTCTCTTTGAATAGACCCTTGTTATGCTAGCGGAGTTAGCTCAAAGTAAAATGAAAAAAAAAAAAATAAAAGTGCGTTTATAAATAGCTCCTTTCTTGGTCAAGTTGGGACTAAAAGGGGGGGCGGAGTCGCTGCCGGCAAAGCCAAAAACAGCAGACGAGGAGAACGGAGGATGCTAACAGCAGCAGACACGTTGCTAGCCAGAGCGATTACGTTAGCAAGCATGCTAACGTAAGACAGGAGGATGCTAGCTGTCAACGCTGTGGAAACACGCCGCTAACTTTCTTTTGTGACTCAATTCTCAGCAAAATTCATGTTTTATTTACAAACAAAAATCTTAAAGATTTCTGAGCTAGCTTGCTAGCTTAGAGCTTGAAATTAGGCAGATATTAATATGCAACATTAGATATTGATACTACGATGCAAAATAAGTGGGTAGATAGAGTGGCATCCCACAAGGTTGAGTTTTAGGGCCCCCGCCACTGAATATGGGACATTTGCTTCCAGCTGAAGCGGAAGATATAAAATGGTTAGCTAGCTGGTTAGCTAGCTGGTTAGCTAGCTGGTTAGCTAGCTGGTTAGCTAGCTGGTTAGCTAGCTGGTTAGCTAGCTGGTTAGCTAGCAATAATATTCCTTACGTGTCCTTGGTCGTCCAGCTCGTTGTTGGTGAGCTTGAGCTTGTCGAAGCTGACCACCTGCCTCATCCACGTGTCCCCCGACGCCAGAGAGTCCGGGTGGATGTAGACGCGAGGCGGCACGGGCGAGTCGGCGTTCCCCGCCACCATCCACTTGGAGCTGTGGTACACGTACCTGCAACGCCAACCGGAGAGGCGCGTCAGCGTCACAACCGTCAAACGGGCCTTCTCCCGTGGCTTGGTTGAAATAAGCCAAAATAAGACAAAAATAAGCCAAAATAAGACAAAAATAAGTCAAAATAAGTCAAAATAAGTCAAAATAAGTCAAAATAAGTCAAAATAAGACAAAAATAAGACAAAAATAAGTCAAAATAAGACAAAAATAAGACAAAAATAAGACAAAATAAGACAAAATAAGACAAAAATAAGTCAAAATAAGTAAAAATAAGTCAAAATAAGCCAAAATAAGTCAAAATAAGTCAAAATAAGCCAAAATAAGCCAAAATAAGTCAAAATAAGCCAAAATAAGCCAAAATAAGTCAAAATAAGCCAAAATAAGCCAAAATAAGCCAAAATAAGCGCTAATCACTGAGAAGGAGCCCAGCGTTAAGCTAGCAATGAACTTGTGTCAATTGAGTGGAATAAAGTCAGATTGGATATTTTACAGTCATAACATAATGAGAAACAAAACAAAATCAAAGGTGGAATTTGGGGAAATTAGCTAAAGAAGAAATACTTTTAGAAATATAGAAATATTTCATATGATGGGACTAAAGTCCACATTAGAAGGACAACATTGACGGGTCCCGGCTGGGAACTTTGCACACAACTGCTTTAACCGCGACATGTGACCTTTACGCACACGCACACGCACACGCACACGCACACGCACACGCACACGCACACGCACACGCACAGGTGTCATTTCCTGTTTGGAGCGAGACAAAGTGTGAAGGAAAAGTTAGAAACGTGATTGGTACCAGAACAAAAAGGCCGTCTTTCTCTGGCCAACACGTGTTGGCGGTTAAAGCCGGCGCCGACCGACGGGACTGAAAGACCAGGCTGCTGTGGTCAAGCGGAATAAACACGCCAGCCGAAGATCCGTAGATCCGTATGTCCGTATGTTCGTACATCCGTATATCTGTACATCCGTACATCCGTACATCCGTATATCTGTACATCCGTACATCCGTACATCCGTACATCCGTATGTCCGTATGTTCGTACATCCGTATATCTGTACATCCGTATATCCGTACATCCGTATATCTGTACATCCGTATATCCATATATCCGTACATCCGTATATCCGTACATCCGTATATCCGTACATCCGTACATCCGTATATCTGTACATCCGTACATCCGTATATCCGTACATCCGTACATCCGTATATATCCACGTGCAGCCTCAAAGAAATGATTTTCCAATTTGATGGCATTTTCTGGTGAAATCCTTCATGAGGTGTGGGGGTGGGGTGGGGGGGTGCTCCAAATAAAATGTATGGACCACATTGAAAGATCATTTCAGTTATATCTCATTTGTATGATTCTATGTTTCATTTATGACATGATCATATACTGTATACTGTACATATGTGTAGTAATGAGAAAATATGGCATTCAAATACTTTTGCTGAAAGAACGATTGGTTATGATTTGACCGTATTTTATGAAATGATTCCAAGAGTGTGCCTTGGGCGTGGTCTCACTCCAACTTTATTGCTAAGTAGTACGTGAACGAGCGTCCGCCTTGCAACTTAGGCTAGGACCGCCACAACCACCAGGGGGCGACCTAAGGCTCCGCCTTTATTTGGAGCGCTGGCGTGGAAAAGCGCTCCATAAATCTCCTTTGTTAGCCGACGTCCTGGCGTTCCCTCGTGTGGGAAAAAGAAAATCCCATCCCAAACGTGTCCGGCCACCCTGGGAACGTGTCGCCGTCCAAGCCCAGCTATAAATTATCGACAAATGACAGCGTTGAGGCGTGTCGACGACTCCTGGAATAGTTGGCCACTGTCAACGCTTTTAATTGTTAGCGTCCGACGGCAAGAGAAACGGCGGTGGCTAACGAGGAAGGATGCTGACTCATCCCACGTTCCCACGCCGAGTCCGCCCGTGCCACGTCGACGGGCGGCGTCTGCTAGTCGATAGCGGCAACGCGGTGGCGTGACGACGACAAAAACAACGCGTCCTTCTGCGTCTTTGAGGGTCAACCTGAAGGCAGGTGGGCGTGTCCTGCACGCGGTGACGCAGCGCTAGTGCTCAGGACGGCGAACTGACGGCCATGTTTTTTTTTACTTCCAATTCTCTGCGCTGTCATGTCCTCAGTCTGGACCATACAGACGGGACGACGCACGCTGTCTGCCAGAGAGTAAGAAGATGTAGCAGGAGGGTTGGGCGTGGCCACCTTTGTCGCTGGACTTCACAGACCAATCAGAGCGGCGGGTCTCTAAGCCTCGCAATCCGGGACTCACCTTTTCTAAAGGCCGGCCTGGCCAGCTGGGGTAGGCTCCAGCATACCCCCACCCTCGTGAGGACAGGCAGCATAGAAAATGGATGGATGGACCTCACGACACCTGGCGTCTCACCTGTATCGCTTGTTGTCCACGGGGACGATGTCCATGGCGATGTAGTACTGCTGGTGGGGGTCCAGGCCGGCGATCTTGACACGCATGGCGGGGAACATCCTCCTGGTGGGGGGGTGGGAAAGATATTATTTTACATATATATATATATATATATATAAACTCATTGCCATCATGATATGACTTCACTCTCATCATATTAGGACTTTATTCCCTTGATAATATTACATTATTCCATGAATATTTGGACATTATTCCATTAATATTGGGACTTTATTCCCTTGATAATATTACATTATTCCATTAATATTTGAACATTATTCCATTAATATTGGGACTTTATTCCCTTGATAATATTACATTATTCCATTAATATTTGGACATTATTCCATTAATATTGGGACTTTATTCCCTTGATAATATTACATTATTCCATTAATATTTGAACATTATTCCATTAATATTGGGACTTTATTCCCTTGATAATATTACATTATTCCATTAATATTTTATAATATTTTTATTCCCCATCATATTATGACTTTGAGCCCAGATTTCCAAAAATGGAAACTTTGTTTCGTTTTGTTTGTTTCTCAGAATATTCCAATAAAAAAGAATAATACTTACACTTTATGCTACTAAAACAATATAGTTTTCCATATAATATGAAAAGTTTAATACTGGCTTTTTAAATACAAATATATTTAGTTTTCATAGTTTTATTTCTTTCAGTAGTTGACTTTACTTGACTTCACCTGCCGGCCTTGGTGATGATCATCTCGGTTCCGATGTCATGGAAGCGTTTCCACAGGTCGGCACACTGCAGCTCCACGTGGATCTCCTCCATGGACGAGGCCGCCGGAGCCTCGCACGGCCCCGCCGGAAGCTCAGCGGGGGAGCCGAAGGAACACGACGTCCTCTCCGCCAGATCCTCTCCGTCCGAGCCGGGACTCGCCTCAGAGTCTGGGGGGGGGGGGGGTGAAGGCGGGATGAGGATGAGGATGAGGATACGAGATGGCGCTACTGGTGAGGATGATGACAACAACGATGATGAAGACTTCTCCAAGCATGCTTATCTCCCTACTTTGGAGGACAACGCAAGTCTTCCAAGGTCACCCTCAAAAACTTCACTTATTAACTTGACTTCTTTTTACACTTTCATGACTTCCTGTCTTTTTACACGCGTCGAATTGTGACGATATTACAATATACCATACTATACTAATATACCATACTACACTAATATACCATACTACGCTAATATACCATACTATACTAATATACCATACTATACTAATATACCATACTACGCTAATATACCATACTACGCTAATATACCATACTACGCTAATATACCATACTATACTAATATACCATACTACGCTAATATACCATACTACGCTAATATACCATACTATACTAATATAGCATACTATACTAATATAGCATATACTAATATACCATACTACGCTAATATACCATACTACACTAATATACCATACTACGCTAATATACCATACTACGCTAATATACCATACTACGCTAATATACCATACTACGCTAATATACCATACTACGCTAATATACCATACTATACTAATATACCATACTACGCTAATATACCATACTACGCTAATATACCATACTACGCTAATATACCATACTACACTAATATACCATACTATACTAATATAGCATACTATACTAATATAGCATATACTAATATACCATACTACGCTAATATACCATACTACACTAATATACCATACTACGCTAATATACCATACTACGCTAATATACCATACTACGCTAATATACCATACTACGCTAATATACCATACTATACTAATATACCATACTACGCTAATATACCATACTACGCTAATATACCATACTACGCTAATATACCATACTATACTAATATACCATACTATACTAATATACCATACTACACTAATATACCATACTATACTAATATAGCATACTATACTAATATAGCATATACTAATATACCATACTACGCTAATATAGCATACTACACTAATATAGCATACTATACTAATTTAGCATACTACACTAATATAGCATACTATACTAATATAGCATACTATACTAATATAGCATACTACACTAATATAGCATACTATACTAATATAGCATACTACGCTAATATAGCATAATGTGCTATGACAATGGCTATTATTGGTAATGAGATCATTTCTAATGATGTTATTCCTAATCATTCATTGACATTTTGGGGTTGTAAGCACATTAAAAAGTCCATAAAAAGATCAAGATTTATTCCTCGCTATCTGAAATTAATCTGAAATTAATCTGAGATTAATCTGAGATTAAACTTGTCCTGTTTTTGGTCAGTTAGGACGGCTACCGCTACTGGTCTTACTGGGAGTGTACAAAGTACACAAAGTACACAAATGTGGCGTTCTGGCCAAGAGGCGGGAAAGATGATTATAAAAATGACATATTCATGAAAAAGATGATTTGTGTTATGGATTGTATGAAACTCAGCACTCCAACATGATGATGCAATATTGCAGTAAAATGGCGTCTTTTTCTCCTATTTTGGTGTTGATCCAACATTAGCGTAGCGAAGGATGCTATTGTCTTTGGAATCCCCAACCTTTGATGGCCTGGAACGTTGCCTTTTGTGGGACGACAGCCTTTTAGCCTTTTAGCCTTTTAGCCGTTTGGTGAAAGAAGGACATTCCGCTAGGAAAGGATAGCATTTTGGGGGGAATGTTGCCTTTTATGGGACGACAGCCTTTTAGCCTTTTAGCCTTTTAGCCGTTTGGTGAAAGAAGAACATTCCGCTAGGAAAGGATAGCATTTTGGTGGGAATGTTGCCTTTTGTGGGACGACAGCCTTTTAGCCTTTTAGCCTTTTAGCCGTTTGGTGAAAGTAGGACATTCCGCTAGGAAAGGATACCATTTTGGGGGGAATGTTGCCTTTTGTGGGACGACAGCCTTTTAGCCTTTTAGCCTTTTAGCCGTTTGGTGAAAGAAGGACATTCCGCTAGGAAAGGATAGCATTTTGGGGGGAATGTTGCCTTTTGTGGGACGACAGCCTTTTAGCCTTTTAGCCTTTTAGCGGTTTGGTGAAAAAATGGAAAGGATATCAATTTTGGTGGAATGTTGCCTTGTGTGGGACAATTTGGCATTTTGTGGTATTCTCTTCAGAATATGTCCCATTTTGTGGCCAACGTAGTATTTCATGGCTAAATATGGTATTAAATATTGTCTTTGAGAAATATCACATTTTTGTTGCGTAATGTGGTCCAATTTAGCATTTAGTAAAAACCTAGTAGGATGGTCTCCTTTTGTGGTGCAAGAGTGCATCTGTGCCAAAAGCAGGTTGTTCAGAAGATAAACTGCTGTGGTAAACCGTGGTAAACGTTAGCTTTTAGGGATTTCTAGGGAATTTCAGGATGTGTAAATCAATGCCAAAGAAAGAAGAAAATATGCATTGTTGTTTTGGAATGTTGCATTTGTGTGTCAAAACATTGTTGGCCGTATGTTGTGTGTGTTGCATATTCAGAGAGCGAGTTGTGCGCTGGTGCCGATGGGCGTAGAGAGGCGTTGGCGTACGACCCGCCAACAAATGGCCGACCCCCGTGAGGACTAACGTGTCGTCGGATCGCCACAGCGCTCCTTCCTGTTTGGGGCAGCTGAGCGATGGAGGCAGACGTATTCCACAATCTGACAGGAAATACTTCCAGGAGGAAAAACCAAGGCCAAACAGAAGCTTGACAGAGCACACACACACACACACGCACACACATGCACACACACACACACACGCACACACACACCTAAGTGACCCCACTGTGACCAGTCCATCCACTCCTGTAGTTTCATACTGAAGGTGATGAAAAGATTAACAGCCTTCAGGATGAAGAGGGGGCCTTTATTTCAGCTTTACTCTCTCTCTCACACACACACACACACACACACACACACACACACACACACACACTTCAGCTGTTTTAATGAAGGCTAACGATGATAAGGCCAAGATGGTATTCCAAAGGATGATAAATAATACAAAATAATACAAATGGTATGGATGAACACCCTTGCATGATGATGATGATGAGCATGATGCTCAGAATTTATCATTTATTATTTGTCATTTACCATTTATTGTTTATCATTTATCATCTACCATTTATTATTTGCCATTTATTTTTATCATTCACCATTTTGTATTTATTACATATTATTTACCATTTTTTTTGTCATT
The DNA here is from genome assembly GCF_037039965.1 of Doryrhamphus excisus. Taxonomy (NCBI): domain Eukaryota; kingdom Metazoa; phylum Chordata; class Actinopteri; order Syngnathiformes; family Syngnathidae; genus Doryrhamphus; species Doryrhamphus excisus. The sequence goes on along the minus strand of NC_136368.1, from coordinate 370,370 downwards.
TACCATTTATTGTTTATCATTTATCATCTACCATCTATCATTTATTATTTATCATCTACCATTTATTATTTGCCATTTATTTTTATCATCTACCATTTTGTATTCATCATTTATTATTTACCATTTTTTATTTATCATTTACCATTTATCATCTACCATCTATCGTTTATTATTTACCATTTTTTATTTATCATTTACCATTTATCATCTACCATCTATCGTTTATTATTTACCATTTTTTATTTATCATTTACCATTTATCATCTACCATCTATCGTTTATTATTTACCATTTTTTATTTATCATTTACCATTTATCATCTACCATCTATCGTTTATTATTTACCAGCCTACCAATGAATAAGAATTGTGAAGACATCCTTTCATGTGCAAAATATAAAATAATCTAATCATGTCAAATGTCAAATGTAGGCCTGGTGGCGTCCTGTGGTAGGCCAACATCCAACATCCAACATCCAACATCCAACATCCAACATCCAACATCCAACATCCAACATCCAACATCCAACATCCAACATCCAACATCCAACATCCAACATCCAACATCCAACATCCAACATCCAACATCCAACATCCAACATCCAACATCCAACATTGCCATAAAATCAAGTCAAGTATCCTATATTCTCGATGGAAAAGTACACATCTTTTTTGGTGTAGTATTGCATTTTTTTGTGGGAGAAAATATTATTTGGGGCAAATGTAGTTAAGGTAGTATTTTCTATGGAACATAGATCATTGTTGGGTGGCGTGATATAGCATTTAATAATAATAATAATAATAATAATAATAGATTATTATTATTCCTCTTTGGAAAGCTGACATTGTTGTGCTGCCATGTTGCGTTTATGGCACAATAAGTTTAGCAGTAAAAACACAACATTTCATATTTCATTTCATGGCAAATGATGACATTATTAGTATTAATAATAGTACTAATGTTAGTGTTAGTATTATATTCAGATAATACTAGATCATTCTTAAACCGCCAGCCTCTTCACCCTCACGTCGTCCACCTCATCGGTTCGGCGGGTGGGCGGCAGCGGCCTGGGGCGGGAAACGTCTTGTGTCCCGGCGACCTGGTTGCACGTGCACGTGCATGTGCACGTGCACGTGTACGTGTACGCGTGTGGGCGAGCAGGTGAGAGGTCACGTGTTCTTAGGACGGGTGACCTTAGGACCATGTTGTCCTATAATGTTATATGTTGTCCTACAATTTTATATAATGTCCTATAATGTTATATGTTGTCCTATAATTTTATATAATGTCCTATAATGTTATATGTTGTCCTATAATTTTATATAATGTCCTATAATGTTATATGTTGTCCTACAATTTTATATAATGTCCTATAATGTTATATGTTGTCCTATAATTTTATATAATGTCCTATAATGTTATATGTTGTCCTATAATTTTATATAATGTCCTATAATGTTATATGTTGTCCTACAATTTTATATAATGTCCTATAATTTTATATGTTGTTCTATAATTTTATATGTCATATAATGTTATATAATGTCCTATAACGTTATATAATGTCCTATAATGTTATATAATGTTAATATACTGCCCTACAATGTTATATAATGTCCTATAATGTTATATAATGTCCTATAATGTTATATAATGTCCTATAATGTTATATAATGTTAATATACTGCCCTATAATGTTATAGGTTGTCCTATAATGTAATATAATGTCTTATCATGTTATATGTTGTCCTACAACGTTCCAATGTCCTATACTGTTATAGGACAATATAAAAAGTGTAAATAACCAGTCCTGGCTTTTTTAATCCCTGATGTGGTTATGAAATATATATAATAATAAGGCATTTTTTAAATCATGGAGTAATAAAGCATTTGGCTTTTTGCTGATGAATATTATCTGATGTACAGTAAATGTATTTTATTTCATGGTAAAATCCAGTACTTCCGTGGTGTACTATAGCGTTTTTGCAGCTAAATATTGTTTCCTTTGACTGGTCTTTTGTGGGAAAATGCAGCGCTGCAATTGTATAGTATACATTGGGGGGGGGGGTGTTTTTGCAGTTGAAAATTCATAATTTAGCGGAAAGTCGACGTCTAAAGGTAATGCTTCAGGTTGCGTTTATATAGGCCGTATCGTTTTTGTAGTTTTGTACATGTGTCCATATTTCCTTAGCAAAAGTCTGGCGTTTTGCAAAGGAATTGAATGTTTTCTGTGGAAAATACCTTGTGGTTTGCTGCTGTGCACTGAAAACGAGTACACAAATATGGTAGTATTTTGCAGATGAAGCATTCTAGCGTTTTTGTAGCAAAATGAGGCGTTCTCGGGGTGTTTTTCCGACTAAGTAAAAAGCGTTTTTGCAGCTAAATGTGGCGTTTACAAAATGGATCCCGAAACCTAAATACTTCTTTCAAAAACCCGCAGACCTGGTCCCACTAGAGGACCCGCCTGCTTGAGCCAAACCCGCACGGACCCAGAGCCCAGACCCAGACCCAGGCGGGTCGAGGTGCGCACAAAGAGGCCGAGCGAGGCCGCCGAGAGGCCCGGCGATGAGGCTCTCTTGCCGGGCAGGCCGAGCAGCGGCGGCGCTCAGGTGCTAGGAAATATCTGGTACTACTGTTTCTACTGCAATACTGCTTGTACTCTCTAGTACTATACTCTATTACCACTGCCGCTTTTACACGCACTATAGGCGATCTGGAAATGGCATTATAGAATATAGCTACGTATATAGAATATGAAGAATATGAAATATTCACTCACTGTTGCACGCCAGGTAAAAGGGATTATTTAAGTCTATTTCAATGTGGTAAATGTAATATATCATCATCATATATCATAATATGTCATAATATATGACAATATACCACATGAACGCCTTATGACGCTATAAAGTCTTGTTCTCCGTGGCTGGCGTGGAAATGAGCAAGGATCCCACGACTTAAGACAAATCCCCAAAGTCGGACGTCTTAAAGGTCCACGAGCGGGTCTAGACTACCTTAAAGGTCCACGAGCGGGTCTAGACTACGCTTAAAGGTCCACGAGCGGGTCTAGACTACCTTAAAGGTCCACGAGCGGGTCTAGACTACGCTTAAAGGTCCACGAGCGGGTCTAGACTACGCTTAAAGGTCCACGAGCGGGTCTAGACTACGCTTAAAGGTCCACGAGCGGGTCTAGACTACGCACGGAGCGGCGGTCTAGGTGGCGAGAGCGCGCGCGTACTGACCCGGGTCCATGTCCAGGCAGCGGGCCGGGTCCTCGGCGTCCCCCGCCAGTCCGTCCATGGCCAAGCGGATGTCCTTGTCGTCCCAGGCGCGCAGCTTCCTCTTCTTGCCGGAGCCGATGAGGGCTTCCACGGAGAAGGCGTGGGCTCTGGAGCTCAGCGCGGCGGCAGATCGCCTCCTCTCACTCATGTCTCTCGATCCACCCCGAGCGGTTCTGAGCAGGGAAACCCACTCGGTCCGTCCGCGCCAGGGATCGGGGGGGGGGGGGGGGCGAGAGGTCGAGTGGGAAGTTGCTCAAAGCTGGATAAAAAGTCGTGGGGAGGGAGTTGGGGGGGGGGGGCGAGAGAGAGAGAAGTAATCCCGCTAGAAGCGCTGCGTGGGACTTCCACGGGCGGCCATCGTCCTCGACTGTGACTCCTCTGATTGATACTCGCTTCTGGAGCTGGACTACTTCTTTTTTTCGTTTTTACGGGAGGGGGGCGAGGCCGCAGCTTTCCACCAATCGGGAGCGAGGACCGGAAGCGAGGCTCGCTGTTTGGACCAATGGGCGAGCGAGGAGACGGAGAGCCAAAAGTCTGCCGACCAATGAGCTCATCGCCTCAGGCCGGCCGCGATGCCAGGACCAAGTATGAATCATGTCATCATCATCATCATCATCATCATCATCATCATCGTATTCACAATCACAAAATCATACCTGCTCGTCCTGACTTCCGGCCTGCTCTCGTCAGCTTCTTCCTGGACACGAGAGCAGGACACGTGGGGGTGTCACGCACGTGCACGCGGACCTGGACAGGTGGGGGTGGGGGGGGCGAGGGGGGCTCAATGAGGCGCATAAGACACTTTAACACTCCGACACGGCCTGTGAAAACACCAAACACATCTGGCATGAAATATATAGCATCTATTATTATTATTATTATTATTATTATTTATTCAAAGCACATTTCCAATAGATATATACTTCAGTGATATTATCATCAAACAAAACCTTTAATAGCCGAAGTAGGTTGTACTAGATATTATTTTCAAAGCATATTTTAATACTACATTTGAGGTATTATGAGCAGCAAATATATATAGCTCATCCAATAATCTGCCAACGTTGACGTGTTATGTTCGTTATGAAAGAAAAACATGTCAACAATATTTCCGTTGAAATCCTGTATTAACTGCTTCCAAATACAAGAAATATAATAAATATATGAGATACATAAGAAATATAGTTTATACTCCTTTATGGATTATTGTCTTGTATTGCCCTCGCTGGGACGATAACAATAACAATAACAAAAATCCATCCAAACATTTCATGTGGTGTAGTATCGGGGCTACAAAAGATTATTATTATGATTATTATGATTATTATGGCTGTATGGTTGTATGGATGTAATTCCAATCACCAGTAATAAACTTCCCTGGCTTATATAACAAGACGAAATGGGACATTATTGTTGCTTACCAGCAGGGAAAAAAACATACTATAAACATAAACATATTATATTACAATATTTATATGACATTTATACTGTATACATTAATACAACATTTACAAGACGATGATCTCCCTTATCGTCAAGACAGGAGAACATAAATTATAACTATTCCACATTTTTTACTTTGATTTTTAATAACCGGCGAACAAACATGAAATATAAATATGACATGGTTTTACTTAGATTTTTAATAACCGGAGAACAAACATGAATTATAAATATGACATGGTTTTACTTAGATTTTTAATAACCGGAGAACAAACATGAAATATAAATATTCCATGGTTTTACTTTAACTTTTAATAACCGGAGAACAAACATGAAATATAAATATTCCATGGTTTTACTCTAACTTTTAATAACCGGACCGCCATCGTGACTTTAGTTTCCTTCCGGTTGGAAATGGTTTGTTTTTTTCGTGCACGTGCCTTAAGAAATCGAACGCCGTGGGCTCCTCCAGTGCGCGTGCGCGGACACCTTGCCGTGCCTTGCCGTATTCAATTAGCGCGGCGGCCTTTGACCCCGAGTGACCCCTGGCAAATAAAGCATGGGAATGGGAGCAGTCAAACGTCCCAGCTGACAGACGCTCGCCACGCACACGCACACGCACGCACACACGTAGACACGTAGGAAATGTTTCCCTCTGACCACCTACAAATCATATGCAAATACGTATTTAAAGGTACAAAACATTTTCATGCACAAGAAAATAATAATAATAATGATTATTATTATTATTATTATTATTATTATGAATGGTTGAATGTATTTTCATCATGTTCCATTTCCTGAATGGCCAAATGTCCCAAACTGTTCCCATGGCAAATGAAGGATAAGGGAATGACAATGAGGTCCAAGAGGAGGCCAGCCTTATATATAAGGAGCGCTATTATTATGATATTATAATAATCACCAACATATGGAATAATAACTGCTGGCATAAAGGGGAACTGTTTAGCCGTGCTCCACCATACCAGGGATGTTCTTCCCTGTTCTTCCCTAAAGCAGCCGTGGGAACAGCAACTCAACTAAAGAGTCGCCACAGCAAATAAAAGCATGCAGGGCAGGGGTGTCCAAACTGCGGCCCGGGAGTGAGGGTGGGGGGTGGGGGGCACATTCTAGAAATGAAGTCAAAGAAACCAAAAAAAAAAATCCACCCAAGCCCTTTTTAGCCTTTTTAGTTTAGTTTAGGAAAGGAAGGCCCCACGTGTGGGAGGGGAATATGCAGCTAATAATAATAATAATAACAATATTAATAATAATAATAAAAGCACATTCCTCATTTAGAGGGAAACCTGCTTTTTGTGGCAGAGTGGGGGTGTTTATACCGACAGTGGACGTCCCCCCCAGGCATTTACCATTTAGGGGCTAGTACGACGCCACCATATTGGAGGAGGCTGATCATAAGGTTTTATATGAAATGAGGTCATGAAGCAGTTGAAATGAGTTATGTAACGCAAGTTTGCTTCAGTCGCTACGGAACAATCTGGATTCTCTTCCAGGAATAATCCTAGGAATTACCAGGAGTGTAGGGCCGGCCACCCGTCCATCTTCTATACGCTAATCCACATTGGGAAAAATAGTCATCACAGATTGGGACCAAGTGGAACATTTATGAGAAAAAAGTCCCAATGTGACGAGAATTGTAGATTGTTTTGAATTGATGGGGTTATTGTAGTATTCCGTCCTCACGGCATGGCCTGAGACAGCTATGAGAAGGGAGGGAATTATTACCACTTTTTAAATTTCATTTATTCTCATCAAATTCAACTTTATTCTCAAAATTGGATGTTTTTGTTGTAATATTACAAGAATGAGAAAAAAGTTGCAACTTTGTCATAAATTTGCAATTTTATTCAAAAGATCTGCCAAATTTTGAGGATTTATGTTTCCTTTGCCCTTGGGCAAAGTCATTATTAGGACTATTATTTCTTACTATTTCCTACTATTTTTCTCATAAATGTACTTGTTTCTCCCAAAATTACAAACCAAAATAAATCTGAGATTTTGAGAACAAAGTCATAAATTTATGAGAAAAAAAGTGGCGCTATCACGGGAACGTTATTGCGACTTTATTGTAAATTTCCAACTTCATGCTGGAAGGCTCCGATTATTTTAGTACTCCATCGTAGCAGGCATTGTTTGGGACTACTACGAAAAGACCTTTGACCTTGTGACTTTAAATTTACTATCCATCAATGTATTCTCCTAATAGTACAACCCCCCCCCAAAAAAAAATCAGAGCTTTTGAGAGTGAAGTGGTAAATTGATGAGAAAGAAAAAGGCCAAAGGTCAACCAATAAAGTGGTAACTGTACGTCCCCAATGTGTCCCTAATACTACATTAGTACTCCAATGGAGTTGTGTACTACCACCGAGTTGTCCAGTAAATATGCTGGTATTGTTTCTCTAAATATGAGAAAAAGTAGACCAAAGTTGAAAGCAATTCCTGATTGATGCGTTTTAATAAAAGTGGGAATGCCGCCATGATCCGTCCATCAACATAAATCCAAAGTATAAAAGTCCTTCCTGTAAGAGCGGAGACAGGATGAGAGTTCGGCTTGGATTGGAAGAACGTCGTGGTCTTGTCAAGAGAAGCCGAGCCTCCGTCGGACCTCCTGCAGAGTGGGCGTGGCCAGCCGGCGAGCCCGGCGCCGGCCGGCGTCCAGCACGGCCTCCAGGTGAGGACGCTCCTCCCTGAGCCTGAGCACCTCCTCCCGTATGGGCGCCAGCCGCTGGATGACGGCCTCGGCCACCGTGGCCTTGTAGGCGCCCGTGTCCACGCCCGCGGCCCGCGTCACCGCCTCATCCACGCCGATGCCGGCGGCGGCGGCGTGGATGGTCACCAGGTTGGACACGCCGGGCCGAGCCCCGGGGTCGTAGGTCACCTCGGAGGTGAAGTCGGTGACGGCGCGGCGGATCTTCAGGGCGATGTCGTCGGGGGAGTCGGTGATGTTGATGGCGGCCATGGCCTGGGGGTCGGATTTGGACATTTTCACCGAGGGGTCGCGGAGGGATTTGACCTTTTGTGTGGTGCCTGCATAGGGAACGGGAAGGAGTCTGATGATGATGATGATGATGATGGCGGCACTGGAAGAACCTCCGAAAATAAGGGGTGTCCAAACCGTGCTTTTGTAGTGTATTGTAAAAACTGAATGAATGTGGACCAGATGGAGATCTTTCAAGGCCTTCTAGGACCAGGGTCCGGTACGTACACATGGGACCTACCAAAAGATGGAGATCTTTCAAGGCCTTCTAGGACCAGGGTCCGGTACGTACACATGGGACCTACCAAAAGATGGAGATCTTTCAAGGCCTTCTAGGACCAGGGTCCGGTACGTACACATGGGACCTACCAAAAGATGGAGATCTTTCAAGGCCTTCTAGGACCAGGGTCCGGTACGTACACATGGGACCTACCAAAAGATGGAGATCTTTCAAGGCCTTCTAGGACCAGGGTCCGGTACGTACACATGGGACCTACCAAAAGATGGAGATCTTTCAAGGCCTTCTAGGACCAGGGTCCGGTACGTACACATGTGTGCGTGTGCATGTGTGTGTACACGTGTGCGTGTGCTCACGGGTAAAAATGTCCCCAGAATGCCCAAGTGAAGCCGAGCCTCCCGCCGGCCGCCATCTTGTGAGATCCCATCTCCTTTAAATATCACAGGAGGCTTTGATTTGCCTCCAAAAGGCAGGGAGAGAAGAAGGGCGCCCGGTGACCTCAGATGAGAAGAAGCCACCCCGCGGGGCCAATCAATCAGACAGGAAGTCACATGAAGGCCGCCGCCCAGCCCGCCAGTCAATTATCACCCTATCGGCTCGGAGCGCGGCTAGCGAAGGCTTCTTTAATCAACAGCGCACGCACCGCTGACGCCATCTTGAGCTTTTACGACGCCGAGCGTCAGCAAAAACACGCCGGCGCTCGCTCTGGCGTCCGTGTGTGTTCCGTGTGTGTTCCCAGTGTGTGTTCCGTGTGTGTGTTCCGTGTGTGTTCCCAGTGTGTGTTCCGTGTGTGTTCCCAGTGTGTTCCCATTCCCAGTGAGCATGTGTGGTTGATGGGAGGCTTTTTAGGAGGCCTTTCAAAATAGACACGGCCAATTAGACGTTGGAGGAGGTCGGGGGTCAACCAGCACCATCAACCATCATAAAAACGCCCTCATGATTCACGTCCAAATAGCGTACTCAGTACCAAACAGCACAAGTACATGCAAGTACTACATAGGTACTATTTACTCTTACACTGGACTTTGGATGTGGCTGAAAAGGGACAAAGAAATACATGTATGCACAGTATATACAGTACACACAGTATATACAGTATATACAGTATATACAGTATATACAGTATATACAGTATATACAGTATATACAGTATATACAGTATATACAGTATTAGGGTTTTAAACTTTGCTTTTGTTTTCCCTGCAAATGGCACATTAGTGTGTGTGTGCGTGTGTGCGCGTGTGCGTGTGTGCGTGTGTGTGTGTGTGTGTGTGTGTGCGTGCGTGCGTGTGTGTGTCCTCACCGAGCAAGGCGCGGGGCTCGGGGAAGAGTGCCCCGTAGCGGTTGTTGAAGATGCGAGCCAGGTCCTGGGCCAGCTCCAGATGCTGGATCTGGTCCTCACCGACGGGGACGTGCGTGGCCCTGATGAGAGGATCCAGCGGAGAAGACAACATGAGTCTCATGTGGGATATTTTCCAGGATCAAACGTTGGCGGGTGGGGGTGGGGGTGGGGGTGGGGTGTGGATGCTCAAGTGTAGCAAGGCCTCTCACCTGTAGAGAAGAACATCTGCCGCCTGCAGGACAGGATACGTGTAGAGGCCAACGCTGCCTTCGTTCCTCTGCCTGCTCTTCATCTGGAAGAACAAGATGGAGGACGGGAATGACTCGCACTCGGTGGCGACTGAGACGACGAGGAAAACATATCCGGCAAGGAAGAAGGTTTCAGCTCTCTCGCCTCGTCGGGGGCCTGATTCACAGCGCCCGTGGCCGGGGAAAGACCATTAGAGGACGGATCTGGCAGGTGGGGGTGGGGGGGGTGGTGCTCAGTGGAAAATATCTTTATTTGCAACCACTTTAGTCAAGCAGAACCTCAGGGGTGTGGAGACACGAGACGGTAGACCAGACCGGGTCTCTGAGACCAGATGACATTTTAGTATTACTCTGAAGTACACTGGAAAAAATACATTACAATTACATTACAATCTACTAGCATCATTTATACTATGTTACCATTTTAATTCATTGTGTCATTCATTCATTCATTCATTTATTTACTAGGTCTATTTGTGTGATTCATCCATTCATTCACTAGGGCTATTCATTGTGTGATTCATTCATGTATTTATTAATTAATTAATTTCTAGGTCTATTTGTGTGATTCATCCATTCATTCACTAGGGCTATTCATTGTGTGATTCATTCATGTATTTATTAATTAATTAATTTCTAGGTCTATTTGTGTGATTAATCCATGTATTTATTTATTAATTTATTTACTAGGTCTATTTGTGTGATTAATCCATTAATTCACTAGGGCTATTCATTGTGTGATTCATTCATGTATTTATTTATTTACCAGGTCTATTTGTGTGATTAATCCATTCATTCACTAGGGCTATTCATTGTGTGATTAATTCATGTATTAATTTATTTACCAGGTCTATTTGTGTGATTAATCCATTAATTCACTAGGGCTATTCATTGTGTGATTCATTCATGTATTAATTTATTCACCAGGTCTATTTGTGTGATTAGTTTTGTGTGACGTAGGTCTCATGCATTGCATGCTAAGCAAGCATCTAAAGCCAGTGTGTGTGTGCGTGTGCGTGTGCGTGTGCGTGTGTGTGTCAGTCAACCTTCCACTGGGGCAGGTGTCGGAGGCGGGGCATGCTGGTCAAGCATCCGAGGATCCAGGCAAGCTCGGCGTGCTCGGGCACCTGCAGGGCGAGACATCACGGTTACACGTGCGGCGTTGGCTTGCGTGCGATCGCCGCACAGCGCCACGTGTTCTTTGGGTTCCTTCAGCGGAGAACCCCGCAGAGCCACTAAACCCAGCGAGCTGGCAGGGTGGAGGGGGCCAACTGAGCCAAGTCCCACCATGGTGACCCCCTGGCTCCTCCAAGTGGCGGCCAAGTGTACTGCCCGGCCCAACGTGGTCTTCCAGGTGCAATAGGTCACACCTGCAGCTTTTATGGGACACATGTTGTTCCTTTTATTGAAGTGGACAAACCACAGGAATGATGAAGCCGTTAGAAACACGCATAAGCACAACAATAAGCATATTTCCTTCTTATTGACTGGAGCCTAGCTCGTAAAGACACAAATGAAGAAAAGACATTTCGAGATGTTTAACGTGATACGGGCGTGCGTTCGTGCGTGCGTGCATTGTCGGGAAATATCCTCCCACAGCAAATTAAACTTTATGGATTCTGGCTCCGCGGACATCCTCTCTCTTGTCACTCGATGCTTGCAGTGCATTGTGGGAATGACGTCAACATCAGATAACTGGGACTTCAATCACGCAAAAGGACGAGCCCCGTCTCTTGCTGAAAACCACATTTTCGGGAAGCGTGTTGGCTGCGTATTGTTTGGGCGTTTCATAAGGCCCACGCCACGATGGAGGACCATCGTGTGAACGTTCCTCAGGGCGTTGGGTGGATGCAGGGGGCCACCTCAGGTTGTCTTCAATGTGGTCTAAATGTGATGTGATGCAGGTTTCTCATCTTGTGTTGATCCCATAAACCTCCATGACTCCTGGAACCTGACTCCATCCATCGGTTCTTTGGCGTTCCAGTTGTAGTAGCAAACATCTTAGGGTCTCCAACCGAATGAATGCTGGCGTGTCAGGGGTGCCCAAACCATCACACATGTTATGACCGTGTGGGAGACGGCACGGTAGCGGACCCAGCCACGGTAGTCCTGCGAGGAAGTAAAGTAAACACGGAGCATTGCTCGGAGAACCCAAAGTGTTCCAATTTGCCCACTTTGTCGTCACCGTCCGCTTACGGCTGATGTTTGGACTTAGTCCGAGTGCTGAAACCGGTGAAGCTGTCTCTCTTTTCCGTGCTCCGCAGGGATTCTTTCATGTGGCTCTAGCCGCACGTCTTGGCGGCTGATGTTTGCGTGTCAAACGGCCGCTTGGAGGCTTGCATGCTAGCTCTGGTGTCAGCAGGTAAACACAGCAGCCAGATGAAGAAAGACCACTGAAGGAGTCCATGGTGGACACGGGGTGGGACCACAGGCACTGACGCTAACGCTAACGCTACCTAAACAAACGTAGACTCCACTTACGGGACCTTGCTTGGTGGGGAACAGACATGGCGTTCCAAGGAATGGCTGGGATGGCCAACAACGTGGTAGAATCCAACCTTTGTCTGGTGTGTGCAAACCCACCTGGGACTGCTGGAACAGGACGGCCTTGTCGGGGTCGATGCCGCAGGCAAGCAGGCTGGCCACCATGTCCAGGATGTTGGTCCTGAGCCGTTCCGGGTCCTGAGGCTGAGTGATGGAGTGGAGGTCCACGATGCTGTAGAGCACAGACGGGTACTGGTCCTGCAGGGACACCCAGTTCACCAGGGCACCGAGGTAGTTGCCCAGATGGGGCACCCCGGTGGGCTGGATCCCAGAGAAGACTCGGGCCTGGCCTGGAGACTCCTGAGGGAGAAATGTGCTCCATGACATACGGTAGAGGGACAAGAGCGAAGGCGACATCGTCCACGGCGACTACAAACATGTGGTAGATGGACAAGAGCAAAGACGACATCGTCCACGGCGACTACAAACATGTGGTAGAGGGACAAGAGCGAAGACGACATCGTCCACGGCGACTACAATCATGTGGTAGAGGGACAAGAGCGAAGACGACATCGTCCACGGCGACTACAAACATGTGGTAGAGGGACAAGAGCGAAGACGACATCGTCCACGGCGACTACAATCATGTGGTAGAGGGACAAGAGCGAAGACGACATCGTCCACGGCAACTACAATCATGTGGTAGATGGACAAGAGCGAAGACGACATCGTCCACGGCGACTACAAACATGTGGTAGAGGGACAAGAGCGAAGACGACATCGTCCACGGCGACTACAATCATGTGGTAGAGGGACAAGAGCGAAGACGACATCGTCCACGGCAACTACAATCATGTGGTAGATGGACAAGAGCGAAGACGACATCGTCCACGGCGACTACAAACATGTGGTAGAGGGACAAGAGCGAAGACGACATCGTCCACGGCGACTACAATCATGTGGTAGATGGACAAGCAAAGACGACATCGTCCACGGCGACTACAAACATGTGGTAGAGGGACAAGAGCGAAGACGACATCGTCCACGGCGACTACAATCATGTGGTAGAGGGACAAGAGCGAAGACGACATCGTCCACGGCAACTACAATCATGTGGTAGATGGACAAGAGCGAAGACGACATTGTCCACGGCGACTACAATCATGTGGTAGAGGGACAAGCAAAGACAGGACTATAAACATGCTCCCTCCAAGAAAGAGTGAAAATGTGAGAAAGTGTCAACTTTACACCGCCGACGGAGGCCAGCAGCAGCGGCGGTCATGCTAACGCCGTGGCTAAGCGCTTCCGTTCTCTCCCAAACACATCCAGCGCAAAAAATGCATCACCTTGCTGGCCAAAAACGACATGCAACATCTGTCCGAGCCCGTTTATTCGTTTATTGCCACCAGTGTGACGGCTGGTGGAGGAGATGGAAGAACCCGAAAGAAAGGCGACCAAAGAAGTAACAGCCTTCCACCCTTGGCCCCCCCCCCCCGTGCTCATTGTTAGGCCGGACTAACTGACTAAACCGTACCTGGACCTTGACTTGCCACTTTGCAGTTTAGTAATAAGCTGTAATAAACATAGTAATAAACTATGGTTGTTTAAAGTCTCTTTTCAGTCCAATAGTATGCATATCCATGTACATATTCCATATTCTTGGCCTAAATGAAGCACGAGAATGGAATGAATGAATGGAAATACAAATGTACGGGAAAAATGCTAACGTGAGTCCATGTTATGCCTCTTGAAGTCGAATATTTTCTGTTATTATGTCCACTTTGTTGGGTAACTGGAGTGTAAAGTGACTATAGGGGTGTTATTCCACGTCTAGAGGGCTCTAATAATGTGAAAAGGTGTCACAAGGCAGTTGACAGGACGAGAATACACGAGACTGAGATGACTGAGTAAGTACAAATATGAATATGACCAATATTCGTCTACTCATTCAATCTACATATACTAAGTTAGCTTGATTTGCCCCCCATGAGGCAACACCGACTTACAAAGGGCTCACTCCATTCATGCTGTTGTTCTATGGAACAAACAGCACGGTACTGAAACAACACACAGAGTGAAGCCTCTTCCTGCCCGTCCGACATGAGAGGCGAGAAAAAAAATGATTTTTATTGACTTATTGTCATGTCAGGCCGGGCGCCCACGAGGCAGTTCAGTGCTAAATAAGGGATGTATACTGTATAGCGCTAAAGTGATGTGGCACTGTTGCCACCTTTACCTACCGATGACGCAGCATCGGGACCGCCTGGGCTTCAGTAACCTGGCCAAGAGTGTCGCCAGAGTGTAAAATATGCCCTGCCAAGTTTGGGCCAACTATGTCTGACCAAAATCCTCAAGTTGTTATCACATCAATCTGCACCGTGATCACGTGCCCCCCCACCTGGACCCTCAAGGTTATCCACAGCAACCACAGAGATATCCTCTGAGATATCCTCGGTTATCTCGACAGCTCGCCGAGATGCATCACGTTCCATTCTGACCAAAGGACAAGCCTTGACATCAGATAGCAGCCGTGTGACCAGCCAGGTCCAGAACATCCCATCCGAGGCCCCCGTGTGCCGGGCCGGGCCTGGCCTGAGGGACCACGCCGCTGCTCAGCGAGAGCGAGACCGGAAGGAAGTGGCTGCTTATGTCATTACCAAGGAGGTAATTGCACCGGAGCGCCACCGATGCCGAGAGCCTCTTAGGAGGTGTCAGGACTGATTTGGCTGCAGAGTCTGGTTCATGTGTGTTCTCACCTCCAGCCGACACGCCAAACGCATGTTCCCCCTCGGCTAGGCCGGCCCCCCCTGCCTCCGTCCCCCCGTCCCTCCCCAAGGGCAGCCATTAGCCATGCAGACATGCTAATGGTGTCATTTGAGCCAATCAAGTGTCAAATGAGAGTCAACACCGCAGCTAAGCGGCCGCCGCCAATCACGCTCCGTCACCTGGCCAGACACCTCCGAGGAACGGCGGGTCGGAGGCCAGCGCTTGGAGCCGTGCGCCTGGAAGGCTGCGGTGAGGGGCGGGGGGAGGAAGAGGTAAATCAACGGCCGCTCGACGACAGCGGGGACAGCAAATGTTGTAAAGCAATTAATTTTTATGATGGATGCCGCAACACAAGAGCAGCAGTCATAAAAGGCGATAGGACCCGCGTCTTCCACCGCAGGATCGCTGCTTTTAAATCAACAGCCGGCCGGGGTCAACATGGAGTCGCCGCACGCCTTCAAACACGGCTGGACCAAAACATGCCTGATTTCATTCATCCAGTCACATAAGTGCGTTAATAAATAGATATGAAATGACACGGCCCGGCAGCCATACTTGCTAACTTGAGTGGCGTTTAAAAAGGGCCGCAAGGCAGCAGAAGCCAGCGGAGTCTCACAGCTAACAGCAGAAAAATAAGAAGAAGAAATGATGACGTACACTTATTCCACAGGAACAGCTCCAAATAGCGGACAGGAAATAACACCCCCATAGCCACTTTCACATCTTATTATGCTATGTGGTTAGCATAGCAAGCTAGTGCGCTAACGAGTTAGCCTCTCCAATGGACCGTATTTTCTGGACTATATACTATACTATATAACTTATACTCCAGAGCGACTTATGAATAATAATTTCACAGACAGCCACAAGAGGACGCTCTAGACTCGCACCAATAATTCCTACTCCTTAATTCAATATTTAAACGTTAGCTGTTAGACGTTAGCTTACAAACACAACTGAGAACGACAGAACACAAATGCCCCCCCCCCCAAAAGAAAATCATATTCTGCCGACTACAAGCTGCAAGTAGTGAAATTAGCGGCTGAAAGCTAATCAAGCAGCAGAGAGAAAGTTTGGAGTATGTGAGCAACTTGTTTGGGACTAGCGTAAAGCTAAGGCTACTCTTACTGCCATGAAGAAAACTAAATAGTTAGTGTACTTAAAACTGTTTGTTATGTTCCATCAACACTGGACACCTTTTCTCTTCATGTTTTTTTTTTGTGTAGCTGAATTAGCATTGTGTTAGCATATCTAACTTGCCTTCCAAGAGGACGTAATGTCTGTTTTGGTCAAGTCGTTTGTCAAATAATTTACCCACAAAAAATGCCACTTATACTCCAGTGCTACTTATGTATGTTTTTTTCTACCTAATGATGTATTTTTGGCCTTGTGTGACTTATACTCCAGTGCTACTTATGTATGTTTTTTTCTACCTAATGATGTATTTTTGGCCTTGTGTGACTTATACTCCAGTGCTACTTATGTATGTTTTTTTCTACCTAATGATGTATTTTTGGCCTTGTGTGACTTATACTCCAGTGCTACTTATGTATGTTTTTTTCTACCTAATGATGTATTTTTGGCCTTGTGTGACTTATACTCCAGTGCTACTTATGTATGTTTTTTTCTACCTAATGATGTATTTTTGGCCTTGTGTGACTTATACTCCAGTGCTACTTATGTATGTTTTTTTCTACCTAATGATGTATTTTTGGCCTTGTGTGACTTATACTCCAGTGCGACTTATGTATGTTTTTTTCTACCTAATGATGTATTTTTGGCCTTGTGTGACTTAAACTCCAGTGCTACTTATGTATGTTTTTTTCTACCTAATGATGTATTTTTGGCCTTGTGTGACTTAAACTCCAGTGCTACTTATGTATGTTTTTTTCTACCTAATGATGTATTTTTGGCCTTGTGTGACTTAAACTCCAGTGCTACTTATGTATGTTTTTTTCTACCTAATGATGTATTTTTGGCCTTGTGTGACTTATACTCCAGTGCGACTTATGTATGTTTTTTTCTACCTAATGATGTATTTTTGGCCTTGTGTGACTTAAACTCCAGTGCTACTTATGTATGTTTTTTTCTACCTAATGATGTATTTTTGGCCTTGTGTGACTTATACTCCAGTGCGACTTATGTATGTTTTTTTCTACCTAATGATGTATTTTTGGCCTTGTGTGACTTATACTCCAGTGCTACTTATGTATGTTTTTTTCTACCTAATGATGTATTTTTGGCCTTGTGTGACTTATACTCCAGTGCTACTTATGTATGTTTTTTTCTACCTAATGATGTATTTTTGGCCTTGTGTGACTTATACTCCAGTGCTACTTATGTATGTTTTTTTCTACCTAATGATGTATTTTTGGCCTTGTGTGACTTATACTCCAGTGCTACTTATGTATGTTTTTTTCTACCTAATGATGTATTTTTGGCCTTGTGTGACTTATACTCCAGTGCTACTTATGTATGTTTTTTTCTACCTAATGATGCATTTTTGGCCTTGTGTGACTTATGTAGGTGTGAGGAGGAAGTTTCATGTCTGGTGACATCACTGGTGTAGAGTGACCACAATACTACATGTAATTACTACATACAGTACTACATATTTTGGACATTTTTTCAACCGTGATATAGTGAGGGTGGGGGGGGCTGTACCGTCCTTTTTAGTCCAATAAAATGTAGGAGTGCGAAACATGGCATCTCTGTGCGGCGTTTGCATGGTCACCCGTGCGTGCACGTGCGCATGCGGTTGGGTTTGGCCAGTCCCGCCTCACCCAAGGTCAGCTGGGATAGGCTCCAGCGGCGGCATAGAAAATGGATGGATGACAGGACGGACAGCAGGACGTGGAGGTCGATGAGGCGTAACAAGAACAAGTTTTCTCTCCTCGTATTCGAACAAGTTGCTCGACATCGTTGCTAAGGTGACGAAAGCTCTCCTCTTTTGCGGGCGCCATCTGCTGAAAACATCATGCGTGTTGTGTGTGTGTTGGGGGTGGGGGGGGGGGTGACAGAGGCCGACAGCTTTGGAAGGTTACGTACACGATAAACGTGTTTTCACCCTGGCGGCGGCGTTTTCCGGGAATAGGTGTTCATTTGTCTGCGAGCGCACGCGTGTGGTAACGTCCGCAGGGAGGGAGGTCAAGCAGGAAGGCGGGAACGTGCACGGCTTGCAAAGGGGCATGTGTCCATCTTGGACTGCTCATTTCTTGGAAATAAAAAACAAAAGAAATGGAGCAACATGGTGGTCTCCCGTGGAAAAACAACCCTCACGGAATTGGAAGACAAGAGAGACCATCCACGGCACCAGGAGGCCGACGCCGGCTTTTTCCCACCGTTCCAGAGGAGAGCCCTTTTCCAAGGCTCTGTGGAAACAACATTTCTCTCTCTCCTTCTTGCCAACCTCTTCCAGAGCTCTGGAACGACCGCATGCTGCGGCGCGGGCTCGGCAATGTTGGATTAATCAGCCACAACAAAATGACATCCTAGCACAGGAATGCCTAATAAATACAAGACGCGGGGAGAGTGCGAGGACTCGTGCTAACATTAGCGGGGGTTTCACCAAGTCTGACAGATAATTAGGAAATGACATCACATGTTGCCCGTACAGATGCATATCCCGTACGTGAATCCGCCGGCATTTCCAACGGCAAAGCTAACCCACAAAGGCAGATGGAGCTGCATGTCACGACAATGGCGGAGCTAGCTTTGGCTGCACGGCTCTCCTAAACCAGCGAGGGCCACACTGAAAAATAAAAGGATGCAAGGCCCACTTTGATGTTTTGTACTGCAACGCCATTTAATGGAACCCTGCTTTCCCCACTGAGGGACCAGTAAAGGCATATCTTATCTTATCTTATCTTCTCCGAGTGTCAACTTCCATCTTTGCTTTCTTTTCCATCCATGGTTTTCTTCATCTTTGTCAGTTTTATGTTGGAACTCTACGCTACCAAAATACGTGTTTATTCTCGTACACAATGTCTGCTGTTTTGCTCAATTTCTTGAGCAAACAAAATTTTCCAAAGCTCATTTTCTCAAAACCGCAATTTTATTTTGTTGTATTTTTTCTTCTTTCATTTTTCTGATCTTTTTTTCTTGCCGCTGATTTTTCCATTTTTGCTGTGGTCATTTTCTCCTAGCGGACTGATAAGAATGTTCTGCGGGCCGCACCTTGGGCAACCCAGTCATCAAGAATTGTCCTTATCGAAGTGGGCAGCACGTGCACGTCCGCCTCCTCCAACAGCGGCGAGTATTAATTTGGGCAAAACAGTGCGTATCTGTTCTCCGATGTCCTACGGCAGCCAAGAAGCCCCCCGGAGCGGCCCACTGACACGTCCAACCGAGGGGCCGATGAGCCGGGCCCGACGGCAAACGTTCACTCGGCTGTGCCAATTTCAACAAGTCCTTGAAGCGCTCCGCCGTGGCCGCCGCTCGCCCCGCTGTGAATCACCATCGGCTCTTTGTAGGGGGACTCCGGCGTCGGATGGCTGCCAGCGCTCACATCCAGACGGGAGTGCAGATGGAAGGATTTTCCGCCAGCTGCCAAGCGTCTCCCCTGCCGAGCGGCCCGACAAAGAGGGCCCAGTGTTCCTCTTCCGGCATCGCGCCGTAATGCGCCTTGACACGCCATCCCGGGCTCCGCTTTATCCCGACTTCATCTGTGTCTCGCCCCGCTTTGGGACCTGTTAACGCAGGCGACCAGCAGAGCAACACCTCGCTGAGGCATCGAACAAGAGATGGCCTTTGATGTGAGACATGCGCCGTCGTCGAGTCGAGCGCACGTTTCCTTCCAAGGTGAGAACACAGCACAGCGTGAGGCGGCGTATGCGGCGTCCGCCCGGGCCAGGCGCTCACCAGAAGGAAAGTCCAGCTCAAAGACTTTCAAGAGCAGCTGGAAGGCCTACAGAAACATGACTAAAATAATCCTCAAGAACCTGCAAGCTTAGTGGAATTCCACCTGCAGAAGGAAGGTTTCGGCACTGGAATCTTGGAGAGCAGCCAAACCCCCCCCCCCCCCAAAAAAAAAACCCTCAACCGACCAAGGCTGGGGGAGAAACGTAGCTAATGGGCGAAAGGGCACAAAATGGAGCTCACCGCTAGCGTCACACGTCCAGCTGACAGGTGGGCTCCATTATTGGCGATACGGACACGCTGAACGAGGCCCCTCTGGAAGGTGGGCAGACACGCTCACACGCCACTCGTGGCTTTATGGCAATATCACCGATTTATTCAACCGTCAACATGATAGTGTGGAAAAACTCCTCCTAGTCTGTGTGGAAGTGGTACGTCTTTGACTTCTTACTTCCTTCTTCCCCACTCTGTTTGAGAGAACAAATAAATGAAAGGCTAACGAGCTAGCTGGCTAAGACGCTATGCTTAAAGCAGCGGCCGTCTGTTGTGTCCCTGCACTCAGACGTCAGGTGGTTTGAAATAGCGTATATTTCACGACCCGGCCCCACCGGTTGGCCATGGCTGGGGGAGTATATTAAGAGTTATGAGGGGGGAGAAGTCCTGCATTGCAGCTTTGAAAGAAAAGAAACGGGCAAGGCGAGCGGAGTAAAAAGCAAATATCTGCAAGTGAAAACTGGGATTTCAGTCGGGTCCAGGTTTGGCTGCGTGTTTTCTGTTTTTCCTCCCAGAGGGTGCTGGAGGGGGGGCACACGGCGAGCGGCCCGAAAAGAGCATTTGATTAAATCTGCGGTTGACGTGCGGGACAGGTGAGATTGATGAGGTTCCTCTGGGCGTCACACTGTGCCGAGAGCGGGGGCACAGGAACACAACGCTGCAGTGTGGCAGGCCAGGGCTCGGGGCCCGCTCGCGCCGTGGGGTCCCCGGCCTGATTAATGGGACTGGAGGCCCTTCAAAAACAGCACTCCCCGCAGACGCGGCCCGACGGAGCTCCAAAAATAACCAGGCCCTAACAGGCTGCAGCTTCTGAAGGGTGCAGACTTCAAGACAGCCTGGAGGAGGGGGGGGGGGGGGGGGGGGGGCTGGGATCGCTGCCCCGAGCAGGAAAGGAAACGGTAATCTGCCTCATTAGGAACTTTAATAACTCGGAGTTTATGCCACGTGACAAAAATTGACGACTGATACTGCATCATCTATACGATCCTGTGAGCGACAGACGCAATTAGCAAAGAAGTTAGCGGGACTCTGAGGTCCATAAACATCTTAGTGAAAGCCGTTTAGGAACCCCTTCTTTCCACATCGTACAACCCACGGACTGGGGGGGGAATCTCTACGGGATAGACAATTCCATACGCATCTACGACATTAGGTTTTTTTAATACAATGAAAACACGCAGGATTGGACTTGTTGTTTCGTTGGACTGCTTCGGGCATAAGCTAGCTAATTAAGATATTCGGTTAATTAAGGTATTCGTCAGGAAGGGCATCCAGAATATAAAATCAGTTATAAAATCATATCAAATATATTTTAAGCCCCGAATGTAAAGGTGACTATAGGGTTGTTATTTCGTGTCTTGAGGGCTCTATTCAATGGCTTTTCCATGACATAACTACAAAAATATTCCATTTCTTAATATGGAATCCTAATTCATGGAAATTCACTTATTGCGGTCCAGTCCGGAACCAATGAAGAGCGATAAACCAGGTTCTTGCAAGGACAATGATCAAAGGCGGATGAGGAATAGCTAAGCGAAGACAGAAGCCAGGAACCAGCCGTAGGTGGAGAACATGGTGTCCAAGAAGAAGAAGAAGAAGAAGAAGAAGAAGGGGTCTAAAACATGGCAGCAACCACCCCAAGGCCGAGTCAGCACTAGGCGCCAACGCTTCTTACAATGAGAGCGAGCCGAGGCGCCTGGCTGCGTTTCACGGCCAACTTGTCACTCCCTTCGCCTTCCGCCAAAGCACTTCCATGGCTCTCTGTGGTGGAATTCGGGGGGGTAACAAACGGGAGACAAATTGAAGTCACGGTACGCTTACCGAAGGAAAACTCTCCACACGAAGCTTCCCTGAAAATACAACAATCAATCTGGCTTGGAGGTTCCTTGGTGTTTGTATAACTGCAATTCCTAATATTGGAAAATATTGAGCGGAGGCAGATTCCTTCTCGCCAAGTCGGTGTCGACGTACGTCTAAATTATAATAAACAACAATAAAACAATCAATAATAATGACAATTGCTAGCCCAAAGCCAATCAAAGAGACTTACAACATGAAGTTCATGAACAGCCTCAAAGGCCAAGGCCATGTTACCCCCCTACACCCCCCCCTACACCCCCCCCCCATCCCCTCCAAACCTCGCCGGAATCTCCCATGTGGTGTGGGAGACGCTTTAATGGTTTTAGCCGACACCCGAGTAAGTGAATTTGAGGGCCCGGGGAGAACAGAGGGGCGAATTACAAGTCACTTCCTCTTTCCTGGAAGGCTGACATGACTGATTTCCACCAATAACCAGACCAGGGGCGGGGGCCACGGCGCAAGGGGGGCCTTTTTCCTTTTGGTTGGAGTCACAGCTGACAGAAAGCTGGAGAGAACAACATAATTAGCAGAAGCCTCAACATGCGTGTTACCAAAACACACAAGCACCAGCTCAGCAAGACATCCGCTACAGCAGGGGTGTTCAAAGTGTGACCCGGGGGCCATCTGCAGCCCACGGCTGTTCAAAAATGGAACATCAGCGGTCATTTTCGAAGAACAAAGTCTAAATCATTTATTTACAAATATAACAGCATCAACTATCTACAATTGGCCCATTTGGAACTGAACTGTGGAACACGCCTTTGTGCATGGGTGGAAAAAATGGAATATTCAAATGTCCCCTCAGTGCCTTTCCCTGACTCCACCCCTTTTTTCTGTGGGAAAGATGCATGCTGAGTTCTTATAAAACGCACTTCTGCCACCTGGTGGCCGTTTTTCCATCTTAAACCTCTCTTCTATTATGGAGTTGCATCATCACCTCTTTTTGCCTCTAGCGCAAAAAAAATCTTTGCTAGCTAAAGAGTTTATGTAATGGGAAAAAAGTATAATAATGAGGAAAAATAACAACATTTTCATAGCATAAAGTATAAATACTAAAGAAAAAATATTTTTAAAACTTGCAATGTTATGAAACACTACAGAAATATAAATATTATGGAAGTGAAGTAATAATTATGAGAAGAACATTTGTGAAACAAAATTGAAACGCAGAAATGGAAACAAAACAGCTTTCATTTGACAAGAATAAAGTCCAAATACAATGTCATTTTAGTACAATAGAGTTGAAATGTGAAGGAAAAATGTTATTTTCATAAATATAATAAACAACCAAAACAAAACACAGTTGGGAAAATGTTATAATATTATGGGAATACTCTTGGGCCCATCCTATTTGCCCTTTACGTGGTACCAGTAGTACTGCAATATTCAAAAACTTTTATCCAAAATAAAATCTACATGTGGGCATCCATTTTTGACTTCTTTGATTTGTTTTTATACCTACTCCTTGGATTTATTGCTTTTCTTGGTTTTAATATTTTACTGTTTGAAATGTTTTTGTTTTTATTTATCTTGTAAGTTCTGACTGAAGGTCATTTCTCTTCTAATTTACGGTTTGACTTTGGAAAAGTCAAATTATAAAATGTGGTAAATATGAGGTGAAACCTAAATATAAAATTATCTAACGGAAGCAAGTACGACCCAAGTGTGACCGTAGGCACCCTGATTTATTTGCAAAGTTAACATCCCCTTTTTTCTTCTTTTTACACTTGGAAGACACCATTCAGACAAGCAATCTCAGAATGTAAACTGAAAATAAAAATAATAACAATTATAATAATGAAATAAACCAAGAAAGAAAGCAAAAGACAAAATGATGGGAGGGCGAAGCAGAAGCAGCTTGTTCTTTGGCTTTTCATTTGCGTGTACGGTATGCTCTTCCACGTGGTTGTTAGGGAGGACATATCAACAAACGGAACACTTTGCTTATTCAAATACCATCTCCAACTGTCACTTGCATGTTTTGCACTTATGACACCAAATTGTCATAAAGCGAAGATGAAAGATTATATCACCTTTTTTTATTTCTTCAACTCCAGACCAGATTGATTCTATTGACGTTATTTCTTTTCAGTGTCCAAACAAGTCCAAGGTTTAGCTGTCCCCTGGTACGGATTGTGTTGGAATTCCGAGGGACCGCTGTGGGTAAATAGATATTCCAGAAAACTGGGAAGTTGTAAATTTGGGACCTACGGCAAGGAAAAAGAGCCTTGGAATGTCAAGACTTCCTCGTCATACATCCCAATGCAGAGGCGGCAATCACGACAACAAGGTTATTATATGGTTCTTTTAACAGGACGTCCTCCGTCTGCGTACCAGTTGCCTTCCTACGGCCACAGTGTACGTGGGGTTTTAGCGTAGGTCGGGACCTACACTAAATCAACACATGAAGGACACATAAAAGGAGTCAGAAAAGGAGTCATAAAAGGAGTCAGTATGAGAATGAACATCACTGATGGGTAGATACATTTTTTAGCGCCAAGAAAATTCACACAATGCCTGAGCCTGCCTTGCTATATTTGGGTTGAATATGGATATATATATATATATATATATATTATATATATTCCCATATCCACATCAAAAGTTGTTTAGACAAAAGTCAAAGCCAAATATGCACGCAAAGTTTTATCAAAATGTAAACAATCTTACAGAACAATAGCTGCTGAAATAAAATAGGATTATCTAGATGGAAAAAAGTTAAATATACTTGCACCTGGGCGGCGCCATCTTGAAACACGAGACCTCCGCGTCAAATGCTTGTTTTTGATATCATGCTCAACAAAAATATGGATATATCGCCCGGCCCTATGATTAAGGCTTCCTGTTAGGACCGCAGACTCGCTGGCTTACGTTTATTGCTAATGTTTGACCCGAGCGCTTTAAGTCAACCATGTGACCAATTGAAAATGGCCGATGCAGAGGTAACCATTTGAGACGGGGGTTGGGGGAGGCAAAGCGGACTAACATCTGACAGTGGTCACACCTCATCTTCCTATCAGCATGTCCAGCTCCGTGGACGAGACATGCACTTTTCCCAAGGAACAAAAGCAGAGCGGACGAGGAGGAGGACGCCAGGTTTTGACGCACGCCACACCTCCGGCCTTTGTGAGGCGGGCTGGGCGTTTTGCACTCAGCAGCCGTGCACATTTGGAGAAAATTAAAAGAAATGAAAAGCAACACTTCATCTCCGATGTTATTGCTGGGAGTCCAGCACTGCGGCGATGCTGTCCGCGTTCCCGACCGCCCCCGCCCCCGCCCCGCACACCTCTACCAGCTCTCCAGGGGGATCGGCTTCAGAAAATACATAGGGCAGGGCGGTGGACGATCTTGAACAGCTCGTACATCAGCCAGCTTTGGGCGGGGAGGCGTGAGGTATTTAAGGACAGGGTGTAATGTAAAGAACAGCACAGCAATTAGCGCCGCTGCCGCACTCAAATGCTCCACTTAGTCTGAACACCAGTTTATGGGATCCTTGTCCGCCCTGCTGACTCTCGATGGGCTCTTCCAAGGCGGCCGTGCAATGCTAGGCGCACCGTGGTGAACGCCACGTGTTTACTACAGTACATACTACATTGGATCAAACCAGTCAAACCCCCAAAGAACACAATCAAAAAGACAAAAAGACTGCATGACTGAGACGAGGGCTCACTCCGTTCATGCCGTTATTCTGTGGAACATACAGAATAAACAAACAAGGAGCTAAAATGCCTTTGGAGGGCAGACATGGGACACGCATACGCCGACATACCGAGGCCGCCAAAATGAACCTCTACATTTTCATTTGTGTGATTAATTTATTTATTTATTATTGTTATTTATTATCATTACTATAGTCCCCCACCAGACAGCTTTTTTTCTGAATGAGAAGGTATTAACTTTACAAAATACTATCTGACAATAGTATTTAAAAAACATAATACCCTGGTTCCCACTGCAAGAATACTCGACTTTTTAGGACTTTAATAATTAATTAACTTTTTAGAACAATAATTAATTTTGGTATTTTGTTGATATATAAATATTTATAGACACACACACACACACATTTAATTCTCTCATTTTTAGTACGTTACCATTTTATAAATGCAAAAAAGCTACTTGGACGTTTTTTGTTTGTATTTTTTTAGCACCTAGTCCATATTAGACCTGGTGCTGTTTGGAAACCACTAGACCTGGATTGGATTACTAATTTACTAACTGGATTAATCTACAGAAACTAAAAAAAAAAACAGAGTTTCTGATTTGTGAAACTTTTTTTCCATTTGTGAAAATGTAATAAAGGCACCTGTTGTTTCAGCATCTTGGATAGCAGACCTGGTCCAGTTAAAAAACACTGGATTAGACTAGGGGGTCGCAAACTAAATTTTCCAGGGGCCCTGGAAGGCTCTATCTAGAGTCTATGTAGTAGTTATCTAGTGGCTTTGTAGTGTCTATCTAGTGGCTATGTAGTAGTTATCTAGTGTCTATGTAGTAGTTATCTAGTGGCTTTGTAGTGTCTATCTAGTGTCTATCTAGTAGTTATCTAGCGTCTATGTAGTACAGTGCATTTCTGTTTATTTGCTAGAACTGTCATCAAAAGGTTAAATTAAAAGGCATAATTCCACAATGGCGACGCACATTTAAAATATCCGAACGATAAGAAGACATGGTAGACATATGCCACAAGACGACAGGTAGTGTACATGAGTAGCACTAATAGTTGAAGTGTAGCTCTCATTTCAACTTGAGAGTAAAGAGTGTTGATCATGACAGGGAGGAAACTTGTATCGATAAGGGAGTTAAAAAGAGCGGGAACACACCAGTCAGACAACATTGTAAGGCCGGGACTCTACCTTATTTTCCGACGACGATCCATCGCAGAAAAACCTTTGATTGTGGCGAAGAAACCTCCTGGCTAGTTTGATGTGATGGACTAGCTTAGCCCGCACCGGCAGCGCCATCTTGGAACGGCAGGCTGTGACGTCACAGGGCTACGGAGGCCGAGGAAGGACAAAACTCGTCGAGTGACAACAAAAGCCATTTTGAAGGTCTAGATAAGCCACATATTTGAATATGCAAAACGTGAAACACATTATATATACTTTTTGGCATCGTTTACACGCACATTAAAGGCTTTGAACAGTAACCCGGGTGGTGACAGACTGGGCTCATTTTCTGAGGCCTTCATCCTAAATGTTGTGTCTGCTTCCTCTACAGTTGAACTTTCCCATGAAGGTTAGCAGCTGCTGAGCTCTTTTCCATCCCTGCCCCTCATTACAAAGCAGGCCGATGTGCTATATATCTACCACATTAGTGAGTACTCTCCACACGGGTGTTGGGTTACGTTCCACCATGTTTGCAGGGCACCTCGGCTGCCGGAGTCGTACCTGACCTTCTTTCATGTCCGCAAGTCAGCAACATCTGCTGCTCATTCTTCTTGCGTTGCTTTGCATCTGGTTGTGTTTGCGGCACAAAATGCAGACAAAATCATTCCATATTCATTATTGCTTCCCCAGGCAACGACGCTGGGCTGCTGGGTTCTCTCGTGCTGGGGTGATGGGAGTTGTGGTACGCTCTGGGTGCGTGTGTGTGTGTGTGTGTGTGCGTGTGTGTGTGTGTGTGTGTGTGTGTGTATACGTTCAGCTCCTGTTTCTCGGCCACCCACCAGACACGCTAGAGCCACGCTGGCCCTTCACCATAAATGACTCCTTCACAGTTTATTTCTTCTGAAAAGCAATTATATGACATGTATAGAAATGATATTACATTTATAATGAATAATGTATCGTTTTTTGTATTAAACAACTTTATAGCTATGAAGATGTATTCATGGCATTTTACATGGATTTATTTTATTTTTTATTTAGATTTGATTATTGGATTTCTTTTATTTGAATTTTAAATTGTATTTTATTTTACAGACGAGCAGTAAGAAAACCGTTTTACAAAATAATTGTACAATTTACAATGTCATTTTCTACTGCAGTTATTTTTAACTCTATATTGTTACTTATTTAACACATTTATGATATTAATTGCAGGATCATTTATTATCATTTATTTTTGCATTTATGAGGTATTATTTAAATGAATTTCATACATTTACATTTTTATACTGTAGAACAAATGAGCAGGAATAAAAACAATCATGGTACAATTTACTTTTGGGTGGCGCCCTCTCACATTTTCTAAACTTATATTTGGAAGCCATTTTTTTCCTCAAGGAAATCATGCTGTGGGAATTCATCTGTTCCAGGGTCAAACTGTGGCCATTGTAGATGCTTTACTAAAGGACAAGTCAGAGGATAAATACATCATTGCACCAGGCTCAGACAGACTAGAGCTGTCCTATCTAGTCTGACTGGTGTGTGTCCTACCTAGTCTTTGAAGGTGGACTAGAGCTGTCCTATCTAGTCTTTGAAGGTGGACTAGAGCTGTCCTACCTAGTCTTTGAAGGTGGCCTAGAGCTGTCCTATCTAGTCTGACTGGTGTGTGTCCTACCTAGTCTTTGAAGGTGGACTAGAGCTGTCCTATCTAGTCTGACTGGTGTGTGTCCCACCTTCCACTAAAGGTTATTTTCCTCATAATGCTACAATGTTTGTAAGATGACTTTTCCCATTCAAATGTTCTTAGCGTCTTCCTGATGAAGAATGTGAGATTCTGGCGTGACGGGAACGGCCAACATGGATGCGTCCTGACCGCGTAGCTCGTAGCGGCTTACGGAGCAGCGCCACCTGTCATAATAGCAGCCATGATGGCGCTGAGTGAGGGGGTCACACGCTGAAAGATGGGCCCTCCCCCGCCGACACGGCGGGCATTGGTGTCGGCAGGACGTCCGCCCACCCAAGCGGATGATGGATGGACGGACGGGTTCTATCTGGTTCCGCTGACGAGTGGGCCTGACAAGCACAATAAACACGCAGGCCTCGTGTTCCGTCACTCTTGGCTTTCTGTGCCCTTTATGGTAGGCAACAGGTGGCGCTGTGGGGCCACAACATGTTACTACTACTACTGTGGGGACTACTACTTCCTTATCCTTGCCAGCTCTCCCTGTCCTTTCTCTGCTGTCTGAGGAAGCTAAATGGTCAAATTCATCCATGCAAAAGCAATGTGTGTGTGCAGCGACTCGGGGCGGGTCCCTCAGGGAGGGGGTCCATTTCAGCACCTTGTCTTATTGCCTGTTGGGGCGTTGACAGCAGGAGAAGTGTGTGTGTGTCGAATCAAGTCAAACGTCCAATCAGAAGGGTTCAAACTGTATGACAGTTTCCTGTTTTAAATCATTAACTTCAACCACACGCATGCACACGCACACGCACACGCACACGCACACGCACACGCACACACACACACACAGCTCTGGACTTATTTTGATGGACAAATCCAACTACATTAAGTGTATATTAATCACGACTGGTAATGCATGCTTCCAGTAGGTGACTATTTGAGCCGCATTAAGAAAAAACATCATCTGAGATTTCCAGAATAAAGTCATAAATTTACAAGGAAAAAAAGTCACTATTATGAGAATAAATTCGGAAATTTAAGAGAATAAAGTTGGGAATTTATGAGAAAAACTTGTGATAATACATTATCATCTATGAGAAAAAACTTATAAATAAATAAAGTCCTAAATTTAATAGAAAAACTTATTACACAGCCGTACATTTATGAGAAAAAAAATCGACATTATTCTGAAATCTCCTCATTCTTTTCCCCTCAATGTGGCCCTCAAAAATACTCCAAAGAAATGATGAAAGACTATTTTTAAATGTATGAAAAAAATGATATGTCCAAAATGTGAGTTAAAAAAGACGAAAATGTCAAATAAACGCAGCACGTAGTCTCCCAAAATAAAAATAAAGACAAAGAAACCTCGTAGTACCATGACCAAGTGTCGTGTTTAAAAGGTATAAAAGCACGCTAGCATGCTAGCACGCTAGCACGCTAGCATCACATCCAAAGGTAACATTTAGGTGTGTGTGCAACTTCATGAAGGCAAACACGTGTGTCGCCTAGCATGTGCATGCATGCATGCGTGTGTGTGTGTATGCGTGTGTGTGTGTGTGTGTGTGTATGCGTGTGTGTGTGGACAGGAGAAACGGGGCTGTCATTTTGACTAACGAGCGTCCTCTCATGTCTGTCATGTTTGGACGAAGTAGCCACTGATGGATTGTCAACGTCTGGATGTGATTACATGCTGCACACGTACACACACGTACACACACGCACACACACGCACACACACACGCACACACACACACACACACGCACACACACACTCCTTCTGGGCCTAGATATGATGAAGACCTGCCACCTCAGGACTCTGTATCTCGTTAATAATCCATTCATTTTATCTTTACAAGATGGCGATGGCCACTGAGAATGAGAGCTAGAGCTGAATATAGGAATCATACACTTTCATATTTTTAATGTAAATGTAATAAAAACAGATTGGAACATATACTCTATAAAGACGGTCAAATAATGTTAATATCATAAAAAGTTAATTTGGTAAAGAAATGTACCTGCATAGAAAATTCTACCAAAACGTATTTTTGTTCATATTTAAAATGGTTTTAAATTGGACATAAAAAGTTGGTGCAAGTCTGGATCTAAGTGCTGCTACGTCAGCACTGTGGAGCCTAGCATGTGATGGAGGAAGGGCAGTGACGCCATGCAGACACGTATGGCGCTGCAGCGTTCCCGCGGCCGTGTGCCATTCGGTTGTGATGCCTACGTGAGACGATGTGGCGCGGTGGAGGAGTGGCCGCGTTGTAGCCACGTTGTAGCCACGTTGTAGCCACGTTGTAGCCGCGTTGTAGCCACGTTGTAGCCGTGTTGTAGCCACGTTGTAGCCGCGTTGTAGCCACGTTGTAGCCACGTTGTAGCCGCGTTGTAGCCGCGTTGTAGCCGCATTGTAGCCGCGTTGTAGCCACGTTGTAGCCGCGTTGTAGCCACGTTGTAGCCACGTTGTAGCCACGTTGTAGCCACGTTGTAGCCGCGTTGTAGCCACGTTGTAGCCGCGTTGTAGCCGCGTTGTAGCCATGTTGTAGCCACGTTGTAGCCGCGTTGTAGCCACGTTGTAGCCACGTTGTAGCCACGTTGTAGCCGCGTTGTAGCCGCGTTGTAGCCGCGTTGTAGCCGCGTTGTAGCCGCGTTGTAGCCGCGTTGTAGCCACGTTGTAGCCACGTTGTAGCCACGTTGTAGCCGCGTTGTAGCCGCGTTGTAGCCGCGTTGTAGCCGCGTTGTAGCCGCGTTGTAGCCGCGTTGTAGCCACGTTGTAGCCGCGTTGTAGCCGCGTTGTAGCCGCGTTGTAGCCGCGTTGTAGCCGCGTTGTAGCCGCGTTGTAGCCGCGTTGTAGCCGCGTTGTAGCCACGTTGTAGCCACGTTGTAGCCGCGTTGTAGCCACGTTGTAGCCACGTTGTAGCCACGTTGTAGCCACGTTGTAGCCACGTTGTAGCCACGTTGTAGCCACGTTGTAGCCGCGTTGTAGCCGCGTTGTAGCCACGTTGTAGCCACGTTGTAGCCACGTTGTAGCCGCGTTGTAGCCACGTTGTAGCCACGTTGTAGCCACGTTGTAGCCACGTTGTAGCCACGTTGTAGCCACGTTGTAGCCGCGTTGTAGCCGCGTTGTAGCGTGGCAAAGGCACGGCGCTGTCAGGCCGGCGTGTAAGCACGTCGTCAGAGTCAAACATCTCAAACATTCAAGCCTCCGTTACACACTCGCAGCTCAACTTTTCCAGCTGCAACTTGCTCCCCCCAACCCCACCTCCCGCCCCACCGGGGATTTGCACCCGCAACCGCACCGACTAGCTTTCCCCCCCACCCCACCCATTTTAATTAGAAAAGCATTCCAACATCTGCTCTGGTGTCATTTACTTCCACCGAGAAGAAAAGTGCAAAAATTATGTCTTTTTTGGTGGGGGGGGCTGGTGGGTGGGTGGGTGGGTGGATGGATGGATGGATGGGTGGATGGGTGGATGGATGGATGGATGGATGGATGGATGGATGGATGGATGGATGGATGGATGGATGGATGGATGGATGGATGGATGGATGGATGGATGGATGGATGGATGGATGGATGGGTGGATGGATGGATGGATGAATTGATGGATGGGTGGATGAATGATGGATGGACCCAGCCCAACGTTGGTCATCAGCGATGAAAAGAAGGGTACGTCCAGATGTTTTCTGGGGCCTCCAGTCAACGTTGGCCGCTCCTTTTTTTTTGGGGGGGGGGGGCAATTAAGGCTCATGAATGAAGCAAACTGTCCATAACCGCACTGACGAAGTAAAAGCCGTAACGACTCCCGCGGACGGGACGGCAGTTTTCACGGGTGAGTGGAGGGTAGCGGGCTACGCTAATGGAAAGGATGCACCACGCTGATCAGCAGCAAGGCTCAGCTGGGGGGGGGGCTTGGAAGACGGCGGGGGGGGTGCACCGAGACACCAAAACAGATTGTGCGGACGCGATGCTAATCAGGGCCCGTGAGGCGGAAAACGAGGAGAAAGGATTGTGCTGATTTGAAGCGAGCCTTGTAAAATAAGAACCTGAAGCCCCAATAAGTCAATCATGTGATCTATGGCGCCCATCTGGAAAAGATTGGGCCGCAGGGCTCCTCGCTCCCCGCTCCCCGCTCCCCGCTCCTCGCCGCCCGCCCGTTCTCTTGGCCGTGCAGATCCATGACGCTGTTTATTTGGGCAGCGCAGCTTTTGGTGCGCCAATAGGACGATTAGGCCCGAGCCTACACAAACACTCCTATGAAAGCTGGACCTCCAGAAGATGTGAAGATGTCCTCCCAAACCATCCATTGACTTTCCCCCTTTAACTCCTCCCCCTCCCTTCTTTGTCAGCCTCATTCCTTTTACAGAAATTGAAAGCAGATCCGGCAGCGCCTTTGTTACAATGGGGGGGGGGGGGGGGGGTCCAAAGTGCGCCCCGAGGACCGTTTGCATCAACAAAAATGAAACTAAAACAGCAAAAGTTACTCTGGAAACATAAAGTTGGAATGTATGAAATAAATGACTGGATGATAATATTTATAATATTTATGATTTGGTATGACGTCATTAGAGCTTTGAAGGTATATTTAGGTAATAAAGCTATTTTTGGTGGACATTACTACAATTTAGTTTTAGTAGTTAGTAGTAGTAGTGGTATTTTTGGTAGTAGGTATTTTTGGATGACAACATTCCATTTTTGTTGTTTTTCATTGTTATTCATAGTTATTTTTGGACAACATGATTCCATTTTTTCAGCTATTTTTGTATGACAATTCCATATTTTTAAAGTTATTTTTGTAAAAAAGTATTTTTGCATGACAGGTTTTAATGCTATTTTTGGCATGAACTATTTGGCATTTCTTTAGTTATTTTTGGGCCGCATGATTCCAATTTTTTGTGATGGTTGAATGCCAAGGACATTTGTTTTTTTAAGGATTTAAGGACGTCAGATGAGAAGATTTGGCGATTTTTCAATGACATGATTCATGTTTTTGTCATTTTTGTATGACAACTCCATTTTTGGATGACAAGATTGTAATATTAGTGTTATTGTTGTACAGCATAATGATATGTGAAATTTGGGATGACATAATATTTGGGGGCTTTTTGTACCACATTTTTTTCAAGTTATTTTTTGTTAACATGAGTCGATCTTTGAAAAACCTTTGGCCTTTGGAGCGTTACGTAGGAGCGTGAGGAGGTAGCCGTCATGACGGAGGGCTAAAGTCCACTCAAAGCTACAAACCAAAGTGGGCAGAAGTCTCTGCCAGGCGGAGCTCCTCCATCCCAAGAGGAAGCTGAGCTGCGGGTGCGATGGGGACACGGCGGCGTAGGCGGGGTCTGTCCTTTCCAGTCCCGTGAGCGTGGCCATCATCTGGATCCCATTTGGGCGCCGTGACCTGGTGGAGGGTTGAGGTGGGGGGGTGGGGATGGGGGGGGGAGATGGAGCAGATAAAGCCAGAAGAGAAGGTGTGAGATGAGAGAGGTGTGACATACGCTTCCTGCGCACGGCCAACAGGAAGCGGCGCTGCCATGTCTCCTTTCCCCCGCCATCCTTCAGCCCGGTAGGGGGGCCGCCCGGGGGCCGGGCCTCCTCCTTCTGAGCACGAGGTGCCAGCTTCAATCTCCTCCCTGTTGCCTTGGCGGGTTGGCAGGGGGGTGGGGGGGGTTGTTCCTCTGACGCCTTCAATAGGGCCTGGAGGCGGCGCTTAATATTTCAGTTATGTCTGAAAGTCATAATTGCATATTTATTTGATTTTATTTTGCATATATGAAATATTGAATTTTGAAAATATTTTGGTATGACATTTGTTTTTTTACACATCTTTTTAATGATTTTATTGATTTGTTATTTTTGTATGCCATACCAGTAATTCCATATTTGTAGGACATATTGTTTTTACTTCCTTTTGTATGACTGTTAGACCATAGTTTTATTTTTGTACATTGATTAAAATGTGTTGGATTTTTGTGTGATCATTTTTTGTGGTATATCTGTATGATTTATTTGATTTTTTCATTTTGTCATTTTTCATTTTGACATAATTGGACCCCAAACTCATTTGAATGACTTCATTAGAGTGTTTGTTTCTTCGTGATTTTTGTATGGCAATTACATATATTTTGTGTGACTTATTATTTCTCCTTGACAATTGGATTTTAAAAGTATTTTTGATGATTGCTATTTTTCATGACAATTAGATGATTTTTAAAATAATTTTTGAATGAACCGGTTAAAATTGGTAAAGTATAGTATTGTTTTTGTCATTTTTGTACGACATAATTAAATTTGTTTTATATAGTTTAGTACAAAATGATTACATTTTTTAAAATCATCCAATTATAATTGAATGACATTCTTTTTGTTTTCATTTGGAGAAAAATGTATAATATGGGAATAAAGTCCAAATATGATGGCAATAACAACATGATGAAATGAAGTTGAAATAGTTGATAGAGTTGGAAAATGTAAAAATTAAAAAAAAACAGCAGAAAGAAAAAACAGCTAATCGTAATTCTGAAATGAGAAATATGAAGATGAAAAAAATTGTATTCTAAGAAGAAAACTTTGAAATTTTACAAAAAAGGAAGAATGATATTACAAGGAAAAATATTTTTTGTTTCATTGGTCATAAGAGAAGAATTTTGGATTAGGAAAAAAGAAAGAAAGAAACGATGGAATGGAGTCATAGCATTCATAGAAGAAATGTATGGGAAATGATTTAAGGAGAAAGTTGAAATATTTGGAATTTCAAAGTGAATATCAACAAATATTTTGTGTATTCTAAAGTAGTGTAGAGGAAAAAAGCTTCTAAATCAATTCCTGATATTTCCTAGAATTTCCCAGAATGATCTACATGTGTCAAACAAGCGATGATGTCATCCTGAACCTTTGCTAAAAACAAAATAGCAAAGCTAAAAAGCCAAAGGAGATGGAAAGTATTTAAGGAGCTGAAATCACTTGGCTAAATACTCCAAAACACTTTCCCAATGCTTGCGATATTCCCAAAAAGCTGCCACGGGCCGCCTGTCCTCACAACTTTTCAAAGCCGTGTGGAAGTGGAAGTGTGTGCTGACAGAGAAAAGACCACGGAGCAGCACACGCGGCTGCAGAAAGAGAAAGAAAAAAAAGAAATGCGTGTTGCATATTCCTATGCTTCGCCCGTTTCACGTCCGAGATTCAGCAGGATCGCTGGGCTGTAACACACACACAAAGACACACACACACACACGGCAGGTTGATCCCATGCTGCACGTGTCTCACACAATTAATAATAATAATAATAATAATAATAATAATAATAATAATAATAATAATAATAATAATAATAATAATAATAATAATAATAATAATAATAATAATAATAATAATAATAATAATAAATAAAGCAGCCTGCCTTGCATTTCCCAAAGACTTCTAATGTCACTCTTGAAGAACATCAGAGGAACATCCTGACTGGCAGATGTTGGTGCTGGCCAGCCAGGACACGTTGACGCGTGACGACAAACCAGGCCGTGCTTCCTGTTGTCCCAACAGTGCATGGTGCCATGGTGCCATTGGGCCATGGTGCCATGGGGCCGTGGTGCCATGGTGCCATGGGGCCATGGTGCCATTGGGCCATGGTGCCATGGTGCCATGGGGCCATGATGCCTGCATCTGTTGCTGAAATGCAATGAAAGCCTCTCAGGATGGACCCGGGTCCCGCCGAGGAGGAGGGAGATGAGGAGGAAGAGGAGGAGGAGGAGGAAGAGTAACCCTGTCCAACACGTGGACTTTTATGGTTTTCACAAGTGGGACTGTCATGTCGGACAGCGTGCAGGAAGTGTGCAGGAAGCGTGCAGGAAGCGTGCAGCAGGCGTGCATGCGACAGAAGAAAGGATTAGCATGTTGTCAAGGCTGATTACACGTCGTCTTTGATGGCCAACAAAGACGGGGATAAAAAGGCAGAGGAGTCACTTCCTTCCGCCCATAAATATCACCCGCAATGACGGACGGCGCCCCTGCTGCGCCCCTGCTGCGCCGCACATCAAGAGAAGCCATCACAGATGTGTTCAACACACGACAGATACAAGCCAATGCGTACTTCATACATACAATTCTACATACATAGCGTGTACATAGCGTGTACATAGCGTGTACATAGCGTGTACATAGCGTGTACATAGTCCACATGTGTCGCTACATGGCGTCGGGTGGCCCACGGGTGGGATTAGCGCATCTTATCCCAGGTGAGTTCCATCACTTGGTATCTCCTTCCCTGTAGTCCGACCCATCAGCCCAAAGTCCTGGGGGAGCGTCACCCAGGACCTTCAGAAAGTTCCTCTTCACCACCAAAGGCTGACAGGTCCTCGGAGTAAACCATCCCAGGTCCTTACCGGGACAACAAAGCGTTCCCAGCATGGATCGGTGCATGGATCGGTGCATGGATCGGTGCATGGATCGGTGCATGGATCGGTGCATGGATCGGTGCATGGATCGGTGCATGGATCGGTGCATGGATCGGTGCATGGATCGGTGCATGGATCGGTGCATGGATCGGTGCATGGATCGGTGCATGGATGGTGCCGGTCTGGTCTCCTGTGGACTCCTCTCTCTCTTACCGTTTGGACTTTAGGCTGCTGAAATCACAGCTGATTTTTTTTCCATTCCCCAAAAACAGCTGCGGGCCGCAAAAGGCCCCCGGGCCGCAGGCTGGAGACCCCTGCTGTCAAGCAGGTCACGCGAGGTCGGCGTGGCGACGAGCGAGCTTTGTAGTCGCTCCAAGACGGATTGCGTGGTGTGGACTCTGGCGGAGGAACGGAGCAGCGAGTCTTGAAAGGATGACGTTCCCGACGTCTGGCAGCCAGAAGTCCTCATTGGGAACGTCTCTTGGAGCCACTTGGCCTTTGAATCATCATGTGCGATGGCGTTATTCATTAGAAGCCTTTGTAGGCCTTCTGGTCTGTGCCAGCATACAATTGAACGGGGGTGTCCAAACTGTGGCCCGGGGGTCATTTGCGGTTGCTCTTTTGATGCTAAAAATATCTATTACATAACGTATCTATGGACTCCTTTTATTTGGTTTGCCCGCCAAGATCCACGCCCCTCCATCTGCTCATGAGCAATATGAAACACCAGCAGCTGCTGGCACCAACGAAGAAGAAGCAAAGAGAAGGAAAGTCCAATCCGAAGGAAAAGGAAAAGCAAGAAGACGCAGGCGGGAAAAACAGGAAGAATTGATGACTTTCCTTTCCATTTTCCAAGGATTGCAGCTGCCTTTGCCAACATTGTTTTCATGCCTGGAATATTTTCACTTTATTCCCATAATGTTGGCATTTTTGGAAATTCTTAATTTCAACTTTATGCTGCTAGAATCAGAATATTTTTCCTCTGTGATAAATTTGCTCTTTTTCTCTTCATTTTTTTATTTACTAGCTTGCAAAAACTGTTGCAATATTACAAGAATAAAGACAAGATATTTTGGTAATAATGAAATCATTTTGGGGGGAAATATTAAGGAAAAAAAAGTCATATCATGTGAAAAAAATAGTCATTTTATGAGGGAACATTATCTTATTTCAGTAGCAGAGACTTCAAATCAAAATCTGAGGAAGGGACAAGCAGGGTGGCCATCATCTGGGGAAGGGACAAGCAGGGTGGCCATCATCTGGGGAAGGGACAAGCAGGGTGGCCATCATCTGGGGAAGGGACGAGCAGGGTGGCCATCATCTGGGGAAGGGACAAGCAGGGTGGCCATCATCTGGGGAAGGGACAAACAGGGTGGCCATCATCTGGGGAAGGGACAAGCAGGGTGGCCATCATCTGGGGAAGGGACAAGCAGGGTGGCCATCATCTGGGGAAGGGACAAGCAGGGTGGCCATCATCTGGGGAAGGGACAAGCAGGGTGGCCATCATCTGGGGAAGGGACAAACAGGGTGGCCATCATCTGGGGAAGGGACGAGCAGGGTGGCCATCATCTGGGGAAGGGACAAGCAGGGTGGCCATCATCTGGGGAAGGGACAAGCAGGGTGGCCATCATCTGGGGAAGGGACGAGCAGGGTGGCCATCATCTGGGGAAGGGACAAGCAGGGTGGCCATCATCTGGGGAAGGGACAAGCAGGGTGGCCATCATCTGGGGAAGGGACAAGCAGGGTGGCCATCATCTGGGGAAGGGACAAGCAGGGTGGCCATCATCTGGGGAAGGGACAAGCAGGGTGGCCATCATCTGGGGAAGGGACGAGCAGGGTGGCCATCATCTGGGGAAGGGACAAGCAGGGTGGCCATCCTCGGTGGTGGGTGGACCAAGGTTGCCCTGTGCCGCTGTGAGCTAAAGCCAGTCCATGTTCTTCCTATTCTTCACTTAGTGCTTTTACGTCCTCCACCCAATCAAAGACGCAACATCTTCTTCTTCTTCTTCTTCTCCCAAACTTCATCTGTGTTTAGTTTGCTGTTGGCCAGGAAGTCCATCATGATCTCATGCGGTTGGTGAAAACAACATCTGCTGGATAAAACCATCAGGTGGATGGTCGTTCAAAGATCTTCTAGCATTTGTTCCCTCATGAACTCATTGAATCCCAGCCATTCCTCAAAAGACGAGCCCTTCAGTAGCGGCCATCTTCCAAGGCACACGGAATATTGTCTTCTAGGGCTCGATGAAGATGGAACCTACCAAAGGTTAGACTCCCATCTTCATCAGAAAAAAGTCTCTTCTGTTCTTCAGAATCAGGAGTAGAACATAGGTAAGTTTTCCGGGAAATATCAGTTCCCAACTAAGGAAGTGTCAAAAGATAGATATACGTAAATATACAAATATTTCTTACTTTTTGCTGAAATAACTACTACTAACTAGTACCCCTTTGGAGCTAAGCTAAGCGTGTGCCAAGCATATGGGCATGCCTCCAAGTCACGCTAGCATCATCTTTAGTCATGCGTGTTTCCCTTCCTTTCCTGGCGCTCTCCTGCCACCTAGTGGTCGTTGTCATGGCAATCCATTCGCTCTCCAGCCTCATCCTTGGCTCCGTGAGAGATGGGGCGTTCAAGTGCGTCTTTGGGAGTGGGGAGTTCGTGTTTCATCTGTTATGCTCCTCGGAATATTACGCTGAACTGACATCTTTTTCTCATCTCATGACACATTTTTTCTCGGAATATTTTGACTTTATTTTGGGAACATTACTACTGACTTTTACTGTTTTTTGGTTCAATCCCATCGTTGGAACGTTCCGTTGGCGTTCAGCACCCTGGGGTGTTTGTTCCATAGTGGGTGGCGGCGGGGCCGCTAGCATGCACACAGTGCAAAGAGGGTAGAAATGGGAACATCTCCTCTGGTCTGGTGTCCCGGCGAGACCTGCTTTTCCGTCTTGGAACTCCCAGCGAGACTTTCCACTCTACTGCGACCACCTCGCCCCACGGTTGTTGGTTGCTTGCGTGTCAGGTGCCAGGCGGGCATCTGGCAAGCGTGTTTGAAGACGAAGAAGAGGAAGATGAAGAGGAAGATGCATGGCCAGGTTCTTCTCGGTCTAGCAGCCACCAAGGTCTGCAAGGAGGTCCCCATCGTGGAGCGTGCCCGGACTGTCAGGTCCAGGCCGGTCTGGCTCGCTCCCGTCACGTCACATCAAGGTGCCGAGTGACAGCCATTCAAGACCACTGAAGTCCAGGTCCCACGCGGGGCCAGGGAAACGGGGTTCCTCAGGGATTCCTCACCAGGAAGCCACAAAGCCTTAAAGAGGATTAGTGCTGAGCTTTCGCTGAGCCGACAGAGAAATATGCTTCCCGACACGTCTTCCATAAATCACCAGACCGGCGGTGAGGAATGGATGGGACGGGGGGGGGGGCGTTTCCGTCAACGATGCGTAGAGGCCGACTCGTGCCGGCGAGACCCAGCTTTGAAAGTGAAACGTGAGACTGCGGCGTCGCAGAGGGCCAAGGAAAACGATATTCTCCTCGTTACGACTTCCCCGACCGGGGCCTTTGTTGTGGGGGCTTCTGCTTTTAACACAAAACAGGTCCTCCTGCGTCGGCCGCCCCCGGCCCCGCCCCCGACACCATCTCACGCTTACACCCACCCTGCATCCATGTCCGCCACGACCCCGACATCCTTTCCTCAGCAGGAGGTCAGCAGGCGCGTGACAGCAGGTGACCACAGGGGGGCGGCAGGTGACCGCTCAGGTCCGGCCAACAGATATGTAGTACTCTATACTGTATACTGTATACTGTATACTGCATACTGCATACTGCATACTGTATAGTGTATAGTGTATACTAGTGTATAGTGTATACTAGTGTATAGTGTATACTAGTGTATAGTGTATAGTGTATAGTGTATAGTGTATAGTGTATACTAGTGTATAGTGTGTACTGTCTGGTGTATACTACATGCATGTCATGTATGACCTGTCAGCCTTGAAAAGCCACAGCTTATATAATGGCAGGCTTTTAATTGGCATATCTTATCTTATCTTATCTTATCTTATCTTATCTTATCTTATCTTATCTTATCTTATCAGTCAGAATTAGGAGAACCAGAGGAAAGTTGAAGAAAAAAAAATTCCAATTTTCCAACCTTAAACTGGTCCTAGGGATGGGGATGGATAGGGTCCTACTTAGGGATGTCCGATACGCATCGATAGGTATCGATACCGATGTGGCCATCGTGGTCGCCATCGTCATCAACATACTGGATGATGAAGATGAGATGACCTTTTAGCATACCTCCATGTGATGCTTCACAAAGTATCACAAAGTATCACAAAGTATCACAAAGTATCACAAAGTATCACAAAGTATCACAAAGTATCACAAAGTATCACAAAGTATCAAAGGAGCTGGGCAACGAGGGAGCGTGATGCGTGTTGTTGGGACGTGTCCCAAAGAGGAGGGGGTCCAGACCTGACTTCCAAGTCCTGCTGGTTCCCACAAAGACTTTTGGCTGCCGGGTTTGGACTTTTTCTTTTTGTTTTTTTACAGCTGAACCCGATCCTCCATTTCTGCTTCGGATGTTTTCCGCCTTGTGAAAATATACCCCCCCCCCCCCCCCCTCCCCAAATGAGATTTGAAGTTCAAACAAATCCGTTAAACATCTGGTTCCATCCGTCGCCCCCCCCCCATTCACTCCCAATTAGCTTATGATTGGTGTTTTATTGAATCAATACGTCGTCCGTCCCCCAATTCCAGATTTGGGGCGGATGGCAGCGTCAAAGACCGGGCCTCAGAGACCGGGCCTCAGAGACCGGGCCAGACCCCGTGGCGAGGCGAGGCGAGGCGAGGCGAGGCGGGCAGGGCTTCACATGCCATCGCTCATCTTTGTGGACTTGAAAGGAGGAGGTGATGGACGATGCTAACGCTAGCCGTAGGGAAGAAGCAGGGATGTGATTCCGGCTGACACGCTCAGGAAGAAGCGAGGAAGGAATAATTCCAGCACGTGCGTCGGCTTGGGAAGCAGCTGCTCTTTAAAGAAGCCACAATCCGTCCCGACTTGGCGACAAAACAGGAAGAGGAACCAAACCTCAAGCGAACGCTTTTGGCCGCACTCAAACATGGCTGACCCGTGGCCTCCTTTGTGACGCTCGCTTCAAAGTCCCAGCGTGGATCCCGGCGTGGATCCCGGCGTGGATCCCGGCGTGGATCCCGGCGTGGATCCCGGCGTGGATCCCGGCGTGGATCGTCTTCCTGCTCCTTGTCAGCGTTTCGGCCATGTGTAATCCTAAAGAACGCTAAAGAACGCTAAAGAACGCTAAAGAACGCTAAAGAACGCCAAAGAACGCCAAAGAACGCTAAAGAACGCTAAAGAACGCTAAAGAACGCCAAAGAACGCCAAAGAACGCCAAAGAACGCTAAAGAACGCTAAAGAACGCCAAAGAACGCCAAAGAACGCTAAAGAACGCTAAAGAACGCTAAAGAACGCCAAAGAACGCTAAAGAACGCTAAAGAACGCTCCACACCAACCAAAGCCTTTGTGTAGTTTTGTCCCTAAAAGCAAAACCAAAACATCTGGCAACCCACTGTAATGGTTTAATGGAGAGGGAGATGCGTCCCAACGCCACCAGGAACACCAGGAAGACCAGGAAGACCAGGAAGACCAGGAACACCAAGTACTCCACGCCCTATGCAGCTGCACTCTTCAGCTGCCTTTTCCACCTCCGCCTCATCCATAATCAATGGCAGCTCTTCCCGTCCTGGAACGCCTGCTTTGAATTGACGCTGGGATCTCATCCGTATTCATACTCTCATATTCATACTCTCATATTCATACTCTCATATTCATACTTCTTCTACGTGGAGCCAGACCGTCAACGCTACCAGGCTGGGGTGTCGTTGGGATGGTATTCCACGGTAGATTCCCCTGGATGAGTGGGAATGGGCCGAGGGAGCCGGGAGCATCTGGAAGCGTTAAAAGGAGCAAACGGGAATCAGATTGTCTCCGGCTGCTTCATCTCCGTGGATTTATGCAAAAGGACAACAAACAAAAGCGCCCCCCCCCCCCCCCCCCCAGCCGCTAATCGCCCACCCTGACGCCCCCTAGCTGACAATTAGCCATGGAGACCACAAACACAACAACTGGCCTGCAATCCCCTTGTGGTACGTTTGTGTTGCCAAATAGGGTACCGCCGTTTCCTTCCTGGTCGTCTCCGCATGGAAGGACGACTAGCTACCATCGTCGTGCCAATTATTATAATAATAATCATCATTTTTAGTATTATTAGAAGGCTAATTATTATTAATAATTTTGTTGCTATTTATTATTATTATTAATAATAACAATAATTATTATTATTATTCTAATGATTTCCTTTTAGCTGAAACTCTTCTATCACATCACGCCTGACACTTTTCTTCACCTGTTCCATCCTGCCTGCACATGCTTCTTCACCTCCTTTTCACCATCTCCATTCTTCTGGACTGTTGACCAGAACAGTATTTCAAATTCTCCACCTTCTGTATCTCTTCTCCTTGTAACCTGACTCTTCCACTCGGGTCCCTCTCATTCCCACACATATACTCCGTCTTGCTGCGGCTAATCTTCATTCCTCTGCTTTCCAGGGCAAACCTCCACTCTTCTCGCATCTCCTCCACCTGTTCCCTACTCTCACTACAAATCCCAATGTCATCTGCAAACATCACAGTCCATGGAGATTCTTGTCCAAGCTCATCTGTCAGCCTGTCCATCACCATAGCAAACAGGAAGGGGCTCAGAGCCGATCCCCGATGCAGTCCCACCTCCGGCACATCTTTCCCCTGTCTTCCGGTCCTCATACATGTCCTGCACCACTTGAACATACTTCTGTCCCTCCAGACTTCCTCATACAATACCACAGTTCCTCTCTAGGCACACGGTCCTAGGCTTTCTCCACATCTACAAACCCCTTCTCTGTACTTCTCTATGAACATTCTTAAAGCAAATACTGCATCCGAGTCAAGACCGTATTTGATTGACAGCATTGAGGGAAATACCATGTTGCTTTTTTTCCATCCAGGTCTCCCAAAAGTGGCCAATGAAAAACTTATTTGGGAGTAAATGGATGGAAGGATGGAAGGATGGAAGGATGGAAGGATGGAAGGATGGAAGGATGGAAGGATGGAAGGATGGAAGGATGGAAGGATGGAAGGATGGAAGGATGGAAGGATGAAGGCCATCTTTTCATTGCCTTTTACTGCCTTTCTTTCTTTTCATGGTTTTTATCGCTAGCGTCTTTATTGCTTGGGAAAGCAGGAACCGGGATGGGAATGCAGCGGGCCCCCGGCGGGCCCCCAGCGGGCGGGCGCTGCTTTTAGGATGGCGGGCCAGTGTGGCCCGTCGAGGCAATACGGGAATATTTTGACATTTGTGTCTTGTCGCTGGATTTGTGCTCAC
Source organism: Doryrhamphus excisus (assembly GCF_037039965.1). NCBI lineage: Eukaryota > Metazoa > Chordata > Actinopteri > Syngnathiformes > Syngnathidae > Doryrhamphus > Doryrhamphus excisus. The sequence goes on along the minus strand of NC_136368.1, from coordinate 326,246 downwards.
ACCTCCACCATGCCGCACATGTGCCGCGCTGTGCTGGGCATGCCCTCGGGCCGCAGACTGGGCCGCAGACTGGGCCGGCATGTGGAAGAACTTTTCCACTCAGCTGAGAATCCCAACGGCCTCGAGATGATCCGACCTGGCGTTTCCAGCTGCTTCTCCGTTGGCTAGCTTGGCTCATTTCCTCTTCCTTTACTCACTTAGCCGCTTAGCCGCTTAGCCGTGTAGCCACTGTAGCAGCTTAGCAGCTTAGCCGCTTAGCCGCTGTAGCAGCTTAGCCGCTTAGCCGCTTAGCCACTGTAGCTTGCTTAGCCGCTGTAGGTTCTCATATTATTACTACTTTTAAAAGAATGTTTTTTTCTTTAATATTCAACTCCACGCAACTAAAATGACAATTTTCCCCTCATAAATATTATACGATATATATATATATATATCATATGCGATACATATAATATGATAATAATATCATATATCAGTTTTCCATTTTTGCTGTGTTTTTTTTCCTTGTAAAAAGGTATTTTTAGAATGTGCCCCAAAGGGCCCCCGGGCCGCACTTTGGACACCCCCAGTGTCATGAAAGTTCCCAAACCTTTCATGGTGCCCTGCCGCAGGGCTGGGGGCGGAGCTTCCCACTGTGATGGAGCGAGGCCGGCAGGGGCTGGGGGGCGGAGGGGGTGGAGGGGGGGTTGTGGGCCAAAGGCGGTCCGCCCTCTGACACGACCTCGTCACACGAGAGCGGAAGCGTGACGCCGACAGGACTGCACGTCAAGGTAAGCTGGCCGTGGGTTCGGGTTCCAGGTTCACCTTGGAGGAAAAGTACGGAACACGCGGCTGGAATGCGGGAAGACGGAGGAAGCTGCTGGAATTGAACCACGGCTCTTTGTGGGATTCCTACTTTGGCTACACAATGACCTCGCAGGCAGCAGGTCTTCTGGAAATTCACCTGGACAATGTGCTGGCGCTCAGCGGCCATTCAGCGCTTGATTGACAGCTTTCACTGCCCTCGCGCCTCCATTCATCGCTCACACACAAACACACACACACACACACAAACACACACACAAACAAACACACACACACACACACACACACAAACACAACAAGCGTGAAGACGTAATGATGTGCTATTGGGACTTGAACATACCACATGTGTTCATTCCACTCATTAGCAATAAGTCAGGTCAAAGTAGGGTACAACTCCATTAGCATCATTAGCATCATTAGCATCATTAGCATCATTAGCATCCATGTCGTGTTGGGAATTCCCAGAATCAACTAAGAAGTCATCAATTGGCATCAATAAAGTTATGAATATTTCACTTTTGGGAATGGATGCCTTGTAAAGTCAGAAATGGAAGAGAAAAAAGTCAATTGTCCGAGAGCTACATTTACGGGAGTCGTACATCCGAACATTTCCAGCAATAAAGCGGTCAATTGATGAGAAAAACTGGTCAATTCCTCAGCATAAAGTCGTCCTCTCACACAAAAACGTCTTTTCTCTTCTAAACGTACGACTTCTAATGTCGTAAACTTACGAGAACAAAGTTGGGATTTTACAACAATTCAGTTGGAACGGTCGTACGTTGACCTAAATTCACGGAAAACGTGGTGAATTTACCAAAATAACGTTGGAAATTTACAAGAACAAAATTCATAAACTACAAAAACGACAACAAAAAGTCCAAAATTCAAGGAAAAAAGTGGTACGTTCCGGAGAAAATATAAGGTCATACATTTATGGGAATAAAGACCTCAATTTCCAGGAAAAAAGTGGTCATTTTCCAAGCGTAAATTGGTACATTCCGGAGAAAAGCCAGTGTTGAGTGTATGAGAGTAAAGTGTTAGCATGAGGGAAGACCTGACCCCGCCCCCCCACATGCCCAAGGCCAAAGGTCACATTAGCCCCCCCTTTCATTGCTGTCTCAGGCAATGCCTGATTGATTTCTTCTTTCTTATTTCTCATACATGAGAAATGATTGTCATAAACCTACGTCTTTATCCTTGGCAATTTGACTTCCTTCTCATACATTTACGCTGCTTTTTCCTCCTGAAGGTAAGACGCTTCTTCTCAGGTAAAATGACAACTTTGTTCTCATAAACGGATGACTTTTTCTCATCAATTTCAGACTTTATTCTCATAAACTTACATCTTTATTCTTGTCCATTTATCACTTCATTCTCATAAACTCACTACATTTTTTCTCCTTTCTCATAAATGGATGACTTTTATTCTCGCCAATTTCCGACCTTATTCTTGTCCATTTACAACTTTGTTCTCCTAAGTTTATGACTTTTTCCTTTTTTGCGACTTTTTTTCCCTCATAAATTTACGTTTCTTTTCTGCAATTTCCAACTTTCTTCTTGTGAAATGTACGAGCTTTTGTCGTAAACCCCATGGTGTCCCACCCTCATGGTGTCCCACCCTCATGGTGTCCCACCCTCATGGTGTCCCACCCTCCTGGTTGATGGTGGTCCATAGCATCAATAGTCAACAAAGAACTTTAGCGCTGTTAAATGTTTCATCTTTCAAAACAGTACCTTTTGGTTTTTATTTAACTTTACAAAACAGATTTGGGTTGGTTTTTTTACTTTTAGCAGTACTAAATGTTTTTCTAATTTTATTTTATATAATGAAAGTTATCCTTTTTAAGTTAAGTTGTATTTACTTTACTTTTTACATTTAGCACAAGTAGTTTTTATATTTATTTTTGCTTGAGTAATATTTACACTTTTTTTTGTTTTTTTTTTTAGTATTTTTTTTTTTTACTTTAACTGTAGTATTTTTTAAATCCAGCAGTACTTAAAGTTGTGTGTTTTTTTTACTTCTACTACTTTGATGTATTTGAACGTTTCGTAGTACTAAACGTGTGGATTGCATGTTTGTGTTGTTTGGTGGATTCTACTAAAAGGCTGTAGGTATATGTATGTATATGTATATAGGGATATATGTATCATATGTATATGTATATGCTGGAGATATATATAGGAAGTTGTAAGAAGAATGTAAGGCAAGCTTAATGTTGCAGCGCAGCGCCCTCCGGTGGCCTCGAGTGGAACTGCCGATGGTTCCCACTGACGGCGTGTTTTTGTCCCCAGGTTATGACTCTGTGGGGAGCCCTGAAGGTCTGAGATGAGCATTTGTAACCGGTGAGTAGATGATCCACTTTAGCAACTTTGTTGCTGCATTTTAGTCAACTTGGAAAAATGACATCATTTTACTGACATACGGTTGATATTAGTATCCGGGGAAAAGCCACGCCCGAGGGGGGAATCGAACTGGGGGTCTCCTAGCTGTGAGGCCCAAGGAGCGTTTATATTTATATTCATATCAATCTAAATATAAAATATAAAAACAGACTTCTGTCCTTTGAAGACAATAAAGTCCAAATATGAGAAAGAAAAAGATGAGGGGAATCGTGCTTTAGTCGCATGCAGGTGAAATATGAAATATAATATCAGAAATAACATCAACTTGTCATTACAGGAACCTAACATTTACAAAATAGTTCTTTCATGACGGGAATAGAAAGGATAGAAAAGAAAATGAGTTTAAAAATATCAGGAATAAAATTGTGGTATTCTAACAGAAACAGAAGCGGGCAGGAATGTTTGGGGAATAAAGTCCAAATCCGAGAGTACAAGGTGAAGGTCTGCCAACCTCTGGCACTTCCTGTCCACTTGGCCAAGGATCAGTCAGCTGATCATCATGTGACGCGCACTGGGCGTGGCCTCGCCATCAGCACATTTCCAACCGCTATGTCAACACAACAACCCCTCCCACCGCCCCCTCCACCCCTCCCACCCCTGGGGGTCGCCCGCGGGTCACAGCGTCAGTGGCGTTCATGCCACTTCTGCCTGTGTTTCATGTTTGAGTACACACACACACACACACACACACACACACACACACACACACACACAGCGTGAGCGATGAGCGGGTTTAAAGAGACACTCAGTAACAGCGGCGCCAGGCTTCCCACCTGCAGGGCCGCCATCTTACGTCAGGTATCATCAGCGGTAAGTCTTCACGTTCCTAGCGAGGTTCCGCGGTCGAGAAACAAGGAATGCTATTGCTAGGTGACAATATGCTAGCTCATAACCAGCTAATATCTCGCTAGCATCCATAATATATTCCTGATTGGTAGGAATATTTGTCATAAGTAGCAATAAAAGCACAACGTTCCCAGGAAGATTAGCAAAGAATCCAATCCCAGGAGAAAAGAAGTGCATCCGTGTACGGATATGGAACGCCATCTTTTGGGTCATCTTGGCGGATCCAACTCCGACGGCTTTGGCACAACCAAGCGGCAGGAGGAAGGGGCGTGTCCCCAAGGATGGCAGTACAGGGCCGCCTGGGATTTGGTGCCCAATTCCCTCCAAAACCGGAACCGTACCGGATTTTTCTCTTCATTTAGAGATACTTCAAATGTTCCCAGTGTTCCCAGTGTTCCCATTCCTGCCTCGTATCTGTAAACTAGTTGCAGTACTGCTTCCCCATTAGCATAGCATCACTGTTGTTTGCTAAAGGTGTTCCGTGTTTGTTTGCTTCAGTTGAAAGCAACCCGTTTTCCATCTACACCACGGCACCACCACCCCATGTTGGACACCCTTCAATGTTGCAGATCAAACAAATATAAACGTTAGTCAGTACTACACAGCCGGACACATTTTACTACGAAGGGCGAAAACAATCCAAAGCAACATGGCCGCCGTGGAACCGTGTTCGCCCAGAGAGCGCTACGCCGTCTGCCACGTCTGCGGCGCCGGGAAAAAAAAAGGTAGAACCTGAACGGATTCTTTCCATTTTGCTGTACGGCCGCACGGCGGAGCTGGTGTGATCCCACAACAGGCATTTCCATCTTCCGGGATGCTTCCGGATCCAGCGTGAGCCCAAGGCTAACTGGCTAAGGAAGATGAGGAGCATGCCGTCAGCCAAGCCATGTCGGCACACCGGCATGGAAGCAGGAGTTCAGCACATTAGGATCCTGCATCCCCGTGATACGGTGTTGCTAATGTTTTGTCCCACAGAGAGGGGGGTCAGTGTGCCGAGATGGCCATGGTATGCCTGACAGACTTTGAGGAGTACGCCAAGGAGCATCTCTCCAAGGCCACCTGGGACTACTACGCCGCCGGAGCCGACGAATGCTGCACCAGGGATGACAACCTCCTGGCCTACAAGCGGTACGTTCGACCATTGCCGTTGGACCTGCGCTGGAATTGAACCTGTGGCTCCTATGTCCGTGACAGACTACCGACAAACACGGAAGGCGGATCTACCCGTGTAAATCTGCCCGTGTGGATCTACCCGTGTAGATCTACCCGTGTAGATCTGCCCGTGTGGATCTACCCGTGTATATCTACCCGTGTAGATCTGCCCGTGTAGATCTACCCGTGTATATCTACCCGTGTAGATCTGCCCATGTAGACCATGTAAACCTTAGGAAAGTTTCAGGAAAATATCAGTTCCCAACTAGAAAAGGGAGAAAAGCCTCCTTTTGTGAGAAGATCCATTCCAGGGTAACTTTCAGACAACTAGACCACAAACAACACAATCTTCTGTTGTCTCCACGCTCAGAATCCGCCTGAGACCTCGAATCCTGCGGGACGTGTCCGTGAGCGACACCAGGACCACGGTGCAGGGGACGGAGATCGGCTTCCCGGTGGGCATCGCACCCACAGCCTTCCACTGCCTGGCCTGGCATGAAGGCGAGATGGCCACGGCCAGAGGTGACTTCAACAACTATTTCCAGATCCTGGTTTTGCCCCGAGGTCAAAGGTCCCCAGCCAGACCCTCACACAAGGCCCAGGAAAACAGTTTTATCAGAAACCACACTGGATTGATGGGTGGATGGATGGATGGATGGATGGATGGATGGATGGATGGGTGGGTGGATGGATGGATGGATGGATGGATGGGTGGGTGGATGGATGGATGGATGAAGGGATGGATGAAGAGATGGGTGGGTGGGTGGATGGATGAAGAGATGGGTGGATGGGTGGATGGATGGATGAAGGGATGGATGGATGGATGGATGGTTGAAGGGATGGATGGATGGATGGTTGAAGGGATGGATGGATGGATGGATGAAGGGATGGATGGGTGGATGAAGGGATGGATGGGTGGATGGATGGATGGATGGATGGATGGAGGGATGGATGGATGAAGGGATGGATGGATGGATGAAGGGATGGATGGATGGATGAAGGGATGGATGGATGGATGGATGCTATAACCATAACATGAATAATGCTGTACTGTCAATGAAAGCCCCCAGCCAACATGTCCCCCCCCCCCCCCCCCAGCCACGGAGGCCTTGAACACGTGTTACATCACCAGCACCTACTCCACGTGCTCGGTGGAGGAGATCGTGGCGGCGGCGCCCAACGGCTACCGCTGGTTCCAGCTGTACGTGTACCGGGACAGGAAGCTGTCGGAGCAGATCGTGCACCGCGTGGAGGCGCTGGGCTTCAAGGCGCTGGTCCTCACGGTGGACGTGCCGTACACGGGAAAGCGCCGCAACGACATACGGAACCAGTTCAAGCTGCCGCCGCATCTCAAGGTCAAGAACTTCGATGGCGTCTTCCAGGTAAGAGGAATCACCGTGAAGATGACCCACTGATTCCGTAGGAAGATTCTGGAAGCGACCGCCTTTAGTCATGGACTTGACTTTTTTAGAACCACAAAGTCAGTCATCAACACTGAAAACGTTTTAAGGTTTGGACTCGGGCTCTAGTCTTCCTGAAGGTCTTTAGAAGGTCCGCCAGTCTTGGTCCAAAAGCAGCAGGGGTGGATCCAAATGTAAATATGTACGTATGAGCGCTAGCCATCCAGCTAGATGGATGGTGGATCTAAATGAAGACTAGTGTAACTGTAAATATGTACGTATGGAGAGCGCTAGCCATCCAGCTAGATGGATGGTGGATCTAAATGAAGACTAGTGTAACTGTAAATATGTACGTATGAGCGCTAGCCATCCAGCTAGATGGATGGTGGATCTAAATGAAGACTAGTGTAACTGTAAATATGTACGTATGAGCGCTAGCCATCCAGCTAGATGGATGGTGGATCTAAATGAAGACTAGTGTAACTGTAAATATGTACGTATGGAGAGCGCTAGCCATCCAGCTAGATGGATGGTGGATCTAAATGAAGACTAGTGTAACTGTAAATATGTACGTATGGAGAGCGCTAGCCATCCAGCTAGATGGATGGTGGATCTAAATGAAGACTAGTGTAACTGTAAATATGTACGTATGGAGAGCGCTAGCCATCCAGCTAGACAGATGGTGATTAGTACTGGTACTAGTTCTGTGTCATGGCACCCATGTTGAACCAGCTCCGCGTTCCGGCTAGGACAAACCAGATTCCCAGCTTTTAGCTCAATGGCTAGTGCACTATACTCTGACTCTGCACGTTCCGGTTGCCGATAAGGATAACAAAACACGCTAAAGATGGCGTACGGGAACCGAGGTTCCACCGTGCAGCACAGGGGTGTCCAAAGTGCAGCCCGGGGGCCATTTGGGGCCTGCAGCCCTTTTTGGATTGGCTTGTGGGCCATTGAAAAATCAAATCTATTTATAGAACATTTGAAAGACACTTGTAGCGACCAGTTGTACCAGTTGTACCAGTTGTACCAGTTGTACCAGTTCTACCAGTTCTACCAGTTCTACCAGTTCTACCAGTTCTACCAGTTCTACCAGTTCTACCAGTTGTACCAGTTGTACCAGTTGTACCAGTTGTACCAGTTGTACCAGTTGTACCAGTTGTACCAGTTGTACCAGTTGTACCAGTTGTACCAGTTGTACCAGTTGTACCAGTTGTACCAGTTGTACCAGTTCTACCAGTTCTACCAGTTCTACCAGTTCTACCAGTTCTACCAGTTCTACCAGTTCTACCAGTTCTACCAGTTCTACCAGTTCTACCAGTTGTACCAGTTGTACCAGTTGTACCAGTTGTACCAGTTGTACCAGTTGTACCAGTTGTACCAGTTCTACCAGTTGTACCAGTTCTACCAGTTCTACCAGTTCTACCAGTTGTACCAGTTGTACCAGTTGTACCAGTTGTACCAGTTGTACGTACGCTCCAGCGGGACCTGGGTCAGCAAACCAGTTTCATACCCGTGGCCATGGAGCGTTCCATTTGAACGATCATTCCATTTTCCCCACGAATGAGCATAACGCTAACGTTTGGGATCAGGAGGCGGCGGGCCCGGAGGAGTACGGCATCCCGGCCAACACGTTGGACCCGTCTATCAGCTGGAAGGACGTCTATTGGCTGCAGTCCATCACCAGGCTGCCAATCATCATCAAGGGCATCCTGACCAAGGAGGACGCCGAGCTGGCCGTGGAGCATGGCGTGCAGGGCATCATCGTGTCCAACCACGGGGGTCGGCAGCTGGACGGCGGCCCGGCCTCGGTACTTATGATTGCTTGGGGGGGGTCCTGTCGCAGCCCGGTGCAAGGTCAGTTACATCTGTGAAAACACGCCCCTGCAGATCGACGCGCTGTCAGAGATCGTGGACACGGTGCAGGGGCGGATCGAGGTCTACCTGGACGGGGGCATCAGGACGGGGAGCGACGTGCTCAAAGCCCTGGCCTTGGGGGCCAAGTGTGTGTTCATCGGCCGCCCGGCAGTGTGGGGTCTTGCATACAAGGTACAAAGTTTTCTGATGTCGCGGGTTCAACCCCAAAGAGGTGTGGCCTATCATTATTATTATTATTATTATTATGATTACCTTCAGTAGTCACCAGATTGTGCGTATGATAAGAATCGATGTGAACACGTGAATGTTGAAGATGCCAAAAGTGTTGGGACAGCAGCCAAAGTCAATGGATGAGAAAAAGACCTACTTCCTGTCTTGGCTTCAGGGGGAGGACGGCGTGAGGGAGGTGCTGCAAATTCTCAACGACGAGTTCCGCCTCTCCATGGCTTTGTCAGGTCAGTGGAGGGGGGGGGGGGGGGGGCCGCATGGCCGTGTCGTCCGTGTCCACTCGGATGTGGGATTCTCACTTTGCCTTCCGTCCTCCAGGTTGCCGGAACGTGGCGGAAATCAACAGGAACCTCATCCAGTTCTCCAAGCTCTGACAGAGGGCGGCACGGGTGGATCCACCACGGATGGATCCACCACGGATGGATCCACCACGGATGGATCCACCACGGATGGATCCACCACGGATGGATCCACCACGGATGGATCCACCACGGATGGATCCACCGTGGAGCCCAAGACCACAAGACGGAAAGATTACTGATGACGTCCAGACAACACAAACACACAACAAGACAAAAGTTGACTTCCATATTTGCCTGTATGCTCCATGAGGAGGGATACTGTAATACTGTAATACTGTAATACTAGGAAATACCCTTTCGGATGCAATGGCTGTGTTTAAATACATGCAAAAAAACTATGGTTACTCTGCTTGGAATTTTTGAGTACGCATAATCCACCCAAACACATACAACGGCAAAATGCTGCAATCAAATGATGAGGACGTGCTAAATGAAAAGCTTCATTATATATACTAGTACAATAGTATAGTCTATATAGTATATATAGTACAATATAGTCTATATATATTATATATGGTAGAATATAGTCTATAGATATTATATATGGTAGAATATAGTCTATAGATATAGTACAATATAGTCTATATAGTACAATATAGTACAATATAGTCTATATAGTACAATATAGTCTATCTAGTACATATAGTCTATCTAGTACATATAGTACAATATAGTCTATATACTAGTATATATAGTACAATATAGTCTATATAGTATATACGTATAGTACAATATAGTCTATATAGTATATATAGTAGAATATAGTCTATAGATATATAGTAGAATATAGTCTATATAGTATATATGGTAGAATATAGTCTATAAGTACAAGTGATACATACATAGAATTCTGGTCCCTCTGTGGCAATCATGACACAAACCATTGAGACATTACCTTACCTTACCTTACCTTACCTTACCTTATCTTACCTTACCTTAACACTGTATGAAGTCAGCCATGGTATGTCAGACAAGATAAAGTGGGAATAAAGTATAAATAAAATAAATACTATAGAAAATGAATGAATGAATGAATATTTCAACTTTATGCTTTTAAAATGATGAAATGTCTTCATAATATTCCATGACTTTGTCTTAATATTTTGACTTAATTCTTGGAAAAAAGTTTTTGCATTTTTGCTGTTTTTTGGGCTATTTTTTTGTTAGTCTACTTATGAAATGATATTTAACATGTTCTGGGGGCCGCACACTGGACCCCCCCGCCCCCCCCCCCCCCCCGACACAGCCACACTTTCACAGACACACCCCAAAGTGCGTGCTATCGCTCGGTTAGCAACGTGACGACGGCCACAAAGAGAAGTAAGACAGGAAGTGAAGCTCGCTGCAAGGCTGGCGCTCGCTCAGAGGAACACCAGCCAGCTGGCCAAGCCGCACAGGCGACATTTTGTCCTCGGGCCGCGGGTTGGACAGCCTCAGGCTGGAGGGAAGCGTCGGGTCCGGACTGCTGAGGAGGATTTCGGCCAGGTAATCGGGCGACACGTGGCTAGTAGGCCCAGAGGGAAAGTGGTGGCGCTTCCTGGTTGTGGCTGTGGGAAACAGGAAGATGGAGGTTGGCTTCTCAAGCTTTGGCAGCAAACGGCAACGCAAACCCAGCAAAGGCTGCAGGTCGGAGGGCATATTGCATACGCCATACAGATGTACGCCATACAGATGTACGGCATACAAAGATGGCGGTAGCCACAGTAAAAGTAGTGGTGGTTTCTCGGAGTTCTAACACACAAAAGCATTTGATGTTTGATTCTATTATTTATACGCCTGCATTTCCTGTTTGCTTTTCTTTGCATCCGTGCAGGACGTCTCACCAGCGTGGTCCCAGTCCTCGCCCCAACGACAACCACATGGGGTAAGGCCGCCACCGCCTGGACTTTCCATAACATCTCCATCTCCAGCTCATCTTTTCTCCCGGGAATGTGGCCTGGTGGTTTTTGTACGAGACAGGAAAACTGCTGATGTTCCGCGTCCGCATTGTGCTTTCACACGTTTCCGTATTCTTAGCCGAGTCCCTGTTTAAAGTTCCGTGTCCCGCTCAAAGGGGACGCTTTAAAGGACGGACAACAAAAACAGCAGGTGGCCCTTTTTCAGTGACGTCTCTTACGTTGTCCTGCAGGGTCGGAGATGACGGCGGGCCAGGAAGGCTAAGTCGCAGGTTTTCCCGCTTTAGCGGCAGACACCATTCCAGGGACGCTGCCAGAGCTCCGCCTCAGCCCGAGAGACCTCCGGCGCCACCGGAGCATCCGGCTCCACGAGGTGCGTTGAGAAGATCCTTGAAGGACGTCTGGGTTAACATGAAGTCTTCATCATGATAATCAAGTGATGACACATTATTCCTTTATGGAACCATACATGGAACCATACATGGAACCATACATGGAACCATATCCTATAGGGAAGAGCGAGTACACCCTGCCCGTAGTATGGAATCATATTTGATGTACGGCTCATGTCGGCCACAGACGCTCTTGTGCTGCGGTGTACCTAATGTTGTGGCCAGTGAGTACAGGTTCTGCACCGCTGAGCTTCTGCTTGGCTGCATCCGCCCCAGGAGAGCCCAGAGGGGAAGGGTGGATCCGTGATGGGCATTCCCAAGAAGCAGGAATACCAATGATGCCAATGTAGTTTCATACCGGCATCCGGAAAAACTGCCTTATCCGTAACGGATACTCCTTTGGTTCTGCAAGACGACAGGGTTCCTGTGCCAGACGCGGCTCCAGTACCAGCACCAGCTCCACCCCAGATCCCACCCCAGGTCCCACCGCCGGCTCCGCTGGCTCCGCTGGCTCCGCCCTCCCCCCCGGCCGCGAACGTGCCTCCCAAACGCCCGGACAAAGCCTCCAAACCCAAACTGCCCCCCCGGCCTCAGTGCAAGGTGTTCAGTAGTTGTGATCACGGTTCTTCCGTGTTACAGGTACGAAGGTTGGAACAACCGACACAATCGGAGAAGATTCCAAAGTTCCTGTTTTTGCTCTCTCCAGGGTTTGGATGCGTTCCGGGAAAATGACATCCTCTGTGATGTTGTGTTGGTGGCGGGAGACAGTCAGGAAAGGTTCCCGGTGCACCGAGTCATCATGGCGTCATCCAGCGACTACTTCAAGGCCATGTTCACAGGTGAGTGATCATGAAGATCCAAGAATCAGCCTTGGCTGGTTCCTCTGTGCTCCTCATGGCTTCCTACTCTGGTCCACTGTTGTGTTCAGGAGGCATGCGGGAGCAGGAAATGAGAGAGATCAAGCTGCATGGAGTCACCAAGTCGGGCTTGAAGAACATTCTGGACTTCATCTACACGTCCAAAGTCAACCTTGACATGAGCAACCTCCAGGACACTCTGGAAGCTGCAAACTTCCTGCAGGTCCTGCCCGTTCTCACCTTCTGTAACCAGCTTCTGAGCAGCCAGGTGAGCTTCTGCTGCTGTGTGGCGTTCCCGGGAAACTTGTGGGATCCTAACTGGAGCTTCCATCACCTCTGCTGCAGATCGCTGTTGACAATTGCGTGGAGGTGGAGAGGATGGCCTCTGACTTACTTCTGGAGGATGTGCAGAAGAACATTGGTGAGGAACGAGAAGCAGGGCCGATGTGTAGCTACTATGCTAACTTCCTTAGCTTAGCTGCTAACTGTCTTTCCTGTAGCCGAGTTTGTGAGCCGCAACCTGTCCGCCATGGTGAGGAGCGGTCGCTACCTGGACCTCTCAGAGAAAACCATCGCCGGCGCTCTCGCCAGCGACTCCCTGAAGGGCTTCTCCGAAATGGAGCTCTACCACATCGCCAAAGCGTGGCTGGGTCACGACCCCGCCAAGCGCAACTCGTCCGTCTTCGCGCTGATGCGTCACGTTCGCTTCGCGCTGATGAGCCCCTGCGAGCTGATCCACATCTCCCAGGAGGAGGAGGACCGACACGACTCCCTGATGCGTTCACAGACCTCCTGCGTGAACCTCCTGCTGGAGGCCAGCAACTACCAGATGATGCCCTTCATGCAGCCGGCCCTGCAAAGCGAGCGCACCCGGATTCGCTCGGACGCCACGCACATCGTGGCGCTGGGCGGCGTGATGCGTCAGCAGCTGGTGGTGAGCCGCCAGCTCAGGATGTACGACGACGAGAGCGGCCGCTGGAGAGCCCTGAAGCCCATGGAGGTGCCTTGCTACCAGCACGGCGTGGCGCTCCTGGGCGGCTTCCTTTTCATCGTTGGAGGTCAGAGCGCCGCCGCGGCCGAAATTTGCCGGCTTTGCTGAGCATTTCCTGGCTTCGCAGGTCAGAGCACGTACGACACCAAGGGCAAGACGGCCATCGACGCCGCCTACCGCTACGACCCGCGCTTCGACGTCTGGCTGCAGATCGCGTCGCTCAACGAGAAGAGGACCTTCTTCCACCTCAGCGCTCTGAAGGGAAGACTCTACGCCGTCGGCGGCAGAAATGCCACGGGAGAAATTGGTGAGTTAAATCAGGATTTAAACCATCAACCGTACCCCCCCCCCCCATTCACCCCAACTTGTCGTGTTTGATCTCCACCAGCGACGGTGGAGTGCTACAACGTGAAGATGAACCAGTGGACGTTTGTGAGGAGCATGACGGAGTCTCACTACGGACACGCTGGGACCGTCCACGGGGACCTGATGTACATCTCAGGTAACGTGGCGTCCCATTGGACACCCCCAGTATACTTAGTGGTTCCAATGGAGTACCGTAGGAGTGCTAGCATGAACCACACGGGTGGGCTCCCACGTGAACCCGACTTTAAAGGTTCCGCCTTGACGCGTCCCACCACTTCCTGTCGCACGGCGCTCTCTCACGGGACGCAAGTAGAGCACGCACCTCGCACAGGAAGCAGGTTTCTTGTCAGACACCAAAGTTCCATCTGTCACTGGAAAGAACAGCAAACTGCAGCTGCTGCTCGTGTACTTCCTGTTTAGATCAAGTATTACGCAATATGGAGTACACACACAAGTACTACCCTCACATTTCCTTCACCAAGCCTTTTTATGACGGTAGAACTTGTTAAGAGACAGTACTACACAAAGTAAACTGGGATATATTTTCAAGTATACACACTACTACTACTACTACTACTACTACTACTACTGCGCAACAAAAATGAGAGATAATTATGTCTTACCTACATGAATTATACGGCAAGTCAGTCAGATGGTGGGTATAGTAGGTTGGGTCATGGCTTGGGGATGCATGAGTGCTGCCGGCACTCGAGGAGCTGTGGCTCATGAAAGTAAAACAACGTCCAACCCATGTGAGTAGCGAGATAATTGTGTCTTGTTTACAGTCAAGTATAGTAGGTTGGGTCATGGCTTGGGGATGCATGAGTGCTGCCGGCACTCGAGGAGCTGTGGCTCATGAAAGTAAAACAACGTCCAACCCATGTGAGTAGAGAGATAATTGTGTCTTGTTTACAGTCAAGTATAGTAGGTTGGGTCATGGCTTGGGGATGCATGAGTGCTGCCGGCACTCGAGGAGCTGTGGCTCATGAAAGGACAACAACGTCCAACCCATGTGAGTAGAGAGATAATTGTGTCTTGTTTACAGTCAAGTATAGTAGGTTGGGTCATGGCTTGGGGATGCATGAGTGCTGCCGGCACTCGAGGAGCTGTGGCTCATGAAAGTAAAACAACGTCCAACCCATGTGAGTAGAGAGATAATTGTGTCTTGTTTACAGTCAAGTATAGTAGGTTGGGTCATGGCTTGGGGATGCATGAGTGCTGCCGGCACTCGAGGAGCTGTGGCTCATGAAAGGACAACAACGTCCAACCCATGTGAGTAGAGAGATAATTGTGTCTTGTTTACAGTCAAGTATAGTAGGTTGGGTCATGGCTTGGGGATGCATGAGTGCTGCCGGCACTCGAGGAGCTGTGGCTCATGAAAGGACAACAACGTCCAACCCATGTGAGTAGAGAGATAATTGTGTCTTGTTTACAGTCAAGTATAGTAGGTTGGGTCATGGCTTGGGGATGCATGAGTGCTGCCGGCACTCGAGGAGCTGTGGCTCATGAAAGTAAAACAACGTCCAACCCATGTGAGTAGAGAGATAATTGTGTCTTGTTTACAGTCAAGTATAGTAGGTTGGGTCATGGCTTGGGGATGCATGAGTGCTGCCGGCACTCGAGGAGCTGTGGCTCATGAAAGGACAACAACGTCCAACCCATGTGAGTAGAGAGATAATTGTGTCTTGTTTACAGTCAAGTATAGTAGGTTGGGTCATGGCTTGGGGATGCATGAGTGCTGCCGGCACTCGAGGAGCTGTGGCTCATGAAAGGACAACAACGTCCAACCCATGTGAGTAGAGAGATAATTGTGTCTTGTTTACAGTCAAGTATAGTAGGTTGGGTCATGGCTTGGGGATGCATGAGTGCTGCCGGCACTCGAGGAGCTGTGGCTCATGAAAGTAAAACAACGTCCAACCCATGTGAGTAGAGAGATAATTGTGTCTTGTTTACAGTCAAGTATAGTAGGTTGGGTCATGGCTTGGGGATGCATGAGTGCTGCCGGCACTCGAGGAGCTGTGGCTCATGAAAGGACAACAACGTCCAACCCATGTGAGTAGCGAGATAATAGCAGGATAACGATGTGTTGTTCCCTCCGTCCCGAAGGCGGCATCACCCATGACACCTTCCAGAAAGAGCTGTGGTGCTACGACCCGGCGTCGGACGCGTGGAGCCAGAAAGCGGACATGTTGGATCTGCGCGGCCTCCACTGCATGTGCACGGTGGCGGACCGACTCTTCGTCATGGGCGGCAACCACTTCCGAGGCAGCAGCGACTACGACGACGTGCTGAGCTGCGAGTACTACAGCCCCGCCGCCGACCAGTGGACCGTGGTGGCGCCCATGCCGCGGGGCCAGAGCGACGTGGGCGTGACCGTCTTCCAGGGCTGCGTCTACGTGGTTGGGGGGTACTCGTGGAACAGCAGGTGCATGGTGGACATCGTGCAGCGCTACGACCCAGAGGGCGACGTTTGGGACCTCGTCTTCAACGTCCTGGAGCCCCTGGGGGGCATCCGCGCCTGCACCATGACTGTTCATCTACCAGAGGGCTCGGTGGACGACGCTCAGACGCAAGAAGGACTGTTCCCGACCAAGAACTGACGGCCGGCAGGAGCACGCCAGCAAGCCGTGTGGACCCTGAACTGGGTCCAAACTAAAAACCAAATCAGCTCCTGACCTGTGCTTCAGTCAGTGGATGCCAAGAAATGTTACGTCTTTTTCTTGACTAAATGAAGCATTTTCAGGTACTGGTCATCAAGTGTTAGTCGTGTTACTGACACACAAGCACCAGACTTGATGGCCAGAACAGCAGGTTTTTATTGCAGGTTTGGATGATCTCACAACAGGCACAAAAATATGCTAATCCTAATAAAAATCCCCCATAAAAAAACAGGCTACCGTCATTGAAACTCATCTCTGAACCCCCAACGTCCTGTCCTGTCCCACCCGCCCCGTCCCATCCCGTCCGCCCCTCCAGCCACTTCCCAAGGGAAGCAACAGACACCCACGACCAGGAGTCATAGCTGCATCTGATTTATGTCTTAGTTACGCTTACGTCTCCTATGTTGGTGACAGGAGTGGAAAGGTGACTGTAGGGACCAGTCCAGGGTGGACTCTCGCCCCAAGACAGCTGGGATAGGCTCCAGCCCACCCGCGACCCTAGCGAGGATAAGCGGTATAGAACATCGCTGGATTCTGGTGGATCAGCCATTTTAGTGACTGATGCTTTTGAGACAGCAGACCATACTTTTCTTTTATCTCCAAAACTGGAAAACTGGGGGGGGGGGTCAGGTTGCCTGCCCTTGACCACCAGACAAAGACCCCACAGAAGGTGGATGTGGGCACTGGCCACCGCTGCTCGTCGCTTTTCCTGTGTAGGATGAGTTCAGCCAATGGCGGTCGTTCGTGCCCCCCCCCCCATGTGTGGACTCCATGAAATGAGATGAACGTGGAGAATGCATTGAGAGATGAGGCCAGCATGCAAATAAAGAGGCAGGCAGCCTGGGTCCCATATCTTTATGTACACTTCAAGGGGGTCCACAAGGGGGCCCCGCTCCACAAGGGGGCCCTTCTCCGTCCATTAGCTGAGGAGGGGAGAGGAGGGGGTGCTACGGTAGAAAAATAGGACTGCAACCTCTCCATCAAGTCAAACACACGTTCTTCTGGTCAGCTAAGGTCAAGCACAAAGGTCAACGTGCTGCCCCCCCCCGGGGGTCTCACAGCAGTCTGTGGGTTCCCCGTTCCTCCAAGAGCAACCTCTTGGCTTGTCTTCTGCAGCCATGTCTGTCTTTGCTGCCATGGCGACAGCCAATATGTGGCGTGTGCTTAGGAAGCAAGGCGTGCGCACGCCGACACAAAGGCACTGGGGGGGGGGGTACGTGGGCGTGGTTTCCCAAAGTGTCATGGTCCAAATGCATCCAAGGATGTCACCTTCCTAGAACACGTGTGTGTGTGTGTGTGTGTGTGTGTGTGCGCGTGTTTACTGAGTGTGACCTCTGAACCCGTCTGCGCTGCAGTTCGGTTCCCGTGGTTGCCATGGCGACCGCATCCTGCGCGTGTCCATCCGGCCGCAAAAGGAGCGAGAGCCGCCAAGCGAGACCGGCGTCCCTCGGCGGCGTGTCCCCCGCCCCGTCCATGGAGGCATGCAGGGCATTCCGGCGGTTACTTGACGCAGAGCAGGCCGCCCACGTTGGCCACGAACTCCTCCAGGCTCTTGAGGAAGGCCAGCTTCTGCTTGCGGTCCATGGCGGGCGGCGTGCTGCTGGCGCTCAGCTTGTTGAAGGCGTCCACCAGACGCTGGTAGATGACGGCGTCCCTCTGGGACGACAGCAGCGTCTCCACCAGCTCGGAGTACTCGGCCTGGCGGAGGACGACACGGTCGGTGAGGACGTACTCAGAGGTTTGCCACATTGCCTTCTTGGCGGCAACGCCGTCGTCCAGGAGAGGGCGCCATTGCTGCTCTTATGCTTGTGCTGCGTGGACTAGAGGTGACGGACTAGCAGGGGACGGACTAGCAGGGGACGGACTAGCAGGGGACGGACTAGCAGGTGACGGACTAGCAGGTGACGGACTAGCAGGGGACGGACTAGCAGGGGACGGACTAGCAGGTGACGGACTAGCAGGTGACGGACTAGCAGGGGACGGACTAGCAGGTGACGGACTAGCAGGGGACGGACTAGCAGGTGACGGACTAGCAGGTGACGGACTAGCAGGGGACGGACTAGCAGGGGACGGACTAGCAGGTGACGGACTAGCAGGTGACGGACTAGCAGGGGACGGACTAGCAGGGGACGGACTAGCAGGGGACGGACTAGCAGGTGACGGACTAGCAGGGGACGGACTAGCAGGGGACGGACTAGCAGGTGACGGACTAGCAGGGGACGGACTAGCAGGGGACGGACTAGCAGGGGACGGACTAGCAGGTGACAGACTAGAGACGCTCACCTGGTGCAGACACACGAGAGTGTAAAGCGCCTCCCCCGCGGCCACCGACATCTCCGTGTTGTGTTTTTGGAGGACCAACATGTCGAACACCAGCTGAAGACGGACAGGAAGTGTCAGTTGCGTACAGCGTACTTTGCCGGGAAACCTGCTGCGTGTCCTACCTTGAGGAAGTGTCGAGTGGCCATGAAAAGGGGCGTGTCCTTCTCCTGGTTTTTGGCGCACTGTTCAGCCAGAGGCGACAAAGCCTCCAGACACAGCTGGCTGACCTCGGAGCCCATCCTGAACCTCCCGTTAAGGAAAAAGTGAAGAACACAAATCATTCCCGTCAGACGTTTCTGGGCCGGCCTGGAACTCTCTGCAGTTGAGTCACTTCAGGCTTGTGAGTTTAGGATACGAGGTCATTCCGAGCTCCAGTGAGAACATGAGGCTCTTGAAGAGGTCCTCGGGCAGCTGTGGGATCTTCTCAGGGAAGATCTCGCAGATGAAGGTGATGAGCTTGTAGTACTGGTTACACAGAGACGGGAACTGCAACCACAGGAAGGAGAGGGTGAGCTGCTTCTTCTGGGGGGGGGGGAGCGGAAACTTTGGTTCACCTTGAGAAGGTCCTGAGACATGAGGGGAAGAACAATATTCACGCCGTAGAGGACGACATCTGCTGCCGAGACCGGCCGACTGGAGGCTGGCGTTCCGTGGTCTTGGCTTCGGAAGACCTCGTCTGGAAGGGAAAAGGCGGTCAAACGGGAGACGGGGAAAGGAGGAGAGTGGACACGAGGAAGGCACCTGTGTCGCTGAAGTCGATGAACTCTTTGGACAGCAGGTTGGTGAGCAGCTCCATGATGAGCAGGAGGTCCTGGTACTGGTCCTCCTCGGCCGCCGCGTCGCTCCGCTTCCTGCTCTGGTTGTTTTTGGAGTAGACCTGCAGCAGCGTCAGGCAGGCTTCGTACAGCTTCATGCACTTGGTCTGCATGGACGGCAAGTTGTTGTCATTGAGGAGGAGCCTTGGTGGGTGCTCCATAACCTTCATCGCCTTAAAGGCAAAGGGGACCGCAGGAAGGCGTCTCACCTCTCCCAGGTAGCAGATCTGCTTGTGAGCCACCTCCACAAACACCTCGATGATGAGGTTGATGGTCTCTGGCGTGTTGCTGTAGACCTGAACAAACACACGAGGCCGAGTCATCTTCCCCGTCACGTTCCCTCGCTCTCTCTCGCTAGCTCGCTCTCACCTCCATCAGGCCGATGCAGCTGGACAGGAAGTCCATGAGGAAGGAGAAGAGCGAGGCCACGTTGTCGATCTGTGTGGCTTCGGCGATGCCGCACAGCGCCTCCAGGGTGGCGATGATTTCCTGCTTGACCGCCTCCTCCTGGCTGATCTGGGCGAAGTTCTCCTGGTTGATGAGGTTGAGGAAGCGGCGCTGGAGAGGGTGCAGCACCTGAAGGCAGGGGGGGGGAACACAAACACCACATTGGACTCCAAATCCATACTCCTGGTTTGCATGCTCATGTGGTGAGCAACCACCACATCATGCATTCCCTCATCCTGTCATGTGGGTCCCGGGAGGGAGGTTGGCCATGACTCCCGTTTCCTACCGTTTCCTACCAAAGTAAGATCGGAGACATAAACACGATGCTGTTGAGCCAAGCCAATCATATTTATTTTCAGAATAAAGTCCTATTTGACATTCTCCTAAGACAGTCCGCCCTCGTTTATCACTTTGAATGGGTTCCAGCCCCCACCCTGGTGACAGAAGACCCCCAATAATAGGCTGGAGTCAAGGCTGAAACACCATCATTGACTAATTACTTGTGAAGCTAAAATTCCTAAAAAAGTACTTTGCTACTTCATTTGATTGTTTGGACTAACTTGGACTAAGCTGCAGGCTGCAAATGGCCCCTGGGCCACACTTTGGACCCCCATTGTGTACATTGGGTCTGCTGTGCTGTTGGGGTCAAAACTATTTCATGGCACACGACTAGAGGGTTTGATCAGTCGCCGGGTGGCTCGTCCTCGCCCCCACGCAGCAGCTGGGGTGGCCGACAGCCGGCCCCCCTCCCCCTCCCCCTCCCCCCAGCTCTCTGTAATTACACTGCAGTCATCGTGGCTTTGCACCCCTCTTTTTACTACCGTCGGCCGATTAGGACAAAGACCTCCAGGAGCCTGACAAGGATCATGTTCTCCGCCTGGGGACGCCAACTCTGGGGGGAAATATTACGGACCACATGACCACATGCATCGGTCCGGTCCTGCCGGCTCCGAGCAGCCTTGGGGCAGACGACTCAAGGCCGACAAGACATGAGATCATGTCACGTATTTCGCCAACACCGAGGCCGACGCTCCGACCGCAGCTTTGCATCCTGGCAATGTTTAGTAAAATGGGTCAACTCGTGCAAAATACCTCAGCCCAGTACTGCTGCTTGGTGTCCGAGTCCATTTGTGCAAAGCCCCCGAGAACCAGCGCCTTCATCAGGGTCCTCTGCACCGAGCTGGACAGCAGGTGAAGCGGCGGGCTGCGACTGGCAAACTGCTTGGCCAGGTTCCACCAGCTCTCACACTGCACCACCACGTTGGCCCTGCACACACACGGGTCCGCTTCAGCACATCTGCACGCGGTCCAGATGGGAACCTTTAAGGGGCAACCTTTGGGCCGCCTCACCTCTCCCTCCTCTCCACCAGCGTCACCAGCAGCTCCACCGTGTCGTTGGCCAGCTCCGTCTCAGAGCTCCACACCGACAGGTTGTTGATGACCTTCTCCAGCAGATAGCCCACAATCCACTGGGCCCCCTCCGTGTCCGCGCCAAACGCTGTACTGAAAGGGATGCTGATCTGCCATGGAGAAATACACACCAGGATTCTTAGAGATGAGATGCACAACAGGTCTTTCTGCTTCTCAAGACCAACATGATGCAATTTGATACCAATAAGCTACTTTTTCATTGACTTTCATGAATTGTAGTTTGTGCACAGCAGGAGGTAAGGAGGACTGGAAGTCATTAGGATTTGACCAAGTGAAGCTGGTGACTTGTCCTTATCAAATACTCTATCAAGGCATTACTACTACCAGGACAACCAGAGGACAGAGGAGTGGGGGCCTCCTGCTGGGGCCCAGCAAGGTGCACTGTATTCGGGCACACGCTCTGAGGTCTCTGGCAATCCTGTTCCATGTTTCAGGTGGCTTTGTTGGCTTCATGGAGCATTGGCACGACGTCCTTCCTCTGAATGTCAGTGAATGTCAGACCCTAATGTGCGTTGTCGATAGCGATGGCTAATGGCTATGGCTAATGGCTATGGCTAATGGCTATGGCTAATGGCTATGGCTTCTCTTGAATGTACCAAATCTGGTGTAAGGAGGTGTACGGTGTATGTACAGGTTTCGGTGTGTCACCTGCTGGTAGAGTTTCTCATCCATGAGCAGGTAGGTTTTGGCCCACCGTCTCAAGAACCAAACGATGTCTTTTCCCATCTGTGGACTCAGCAGCTGTGTCAGACTGGCTCTGGTGGCCCTGGACTCCACCTCGGAGGTCCTCAACACGGCGGACAGCAACCTGAGCAGGGCCAATTGGATGCGGTTAGGGTGCACCGCCGTTTTTGGCCATCGTGTGGCGCTGACCAACACTTCAAAAAATGAGCACATTTGTGTGTGTCGTGTACATCATAACACAAACAACACTAGCCAATTGTCAATAGTACAAAGCACCCCCCCCCCCAGGTGGCTTTTTATGGCTCCACGCCCCTCCACGCACTTTCAACTTGTCGGCAGAGAAGGAAACCATGTTGACATTTACGGGGAGGCTCGCTCACTATTTGGGAACTCAACGCCATGCCACAACTCATCTCTGCAATCTGCTGTCATCTCACACGCACACACGCACGCACGCACACACACGCACGCACACACACACACACACACACACACACACACACACACACACACACACACACACGTACACACATCGTGAGCAATGTAGAAAACACAGAAGCTCAGTGACCTTCACAAGACAATACACTTGGCTGCTGTGATTAGCTTTTGTCGTCACTGTGATTATCTTTACACAAGGACACACACGCACGCACGCACACACACACAACTGGACATTCCGCATGCTGCCTGAGTGGATTTGAACATCAGATGCTCACTCCAGCCAGATTGTCTAATCCCACACTTGCAGAAATAAACCCGGAGAGCAAGACTACCCTGCGCCAGAAATAAAGGCCCTGCTGGTAAACCTGCGGCTGAGCAGGCAACAATTCAAGCTAAACCAAAGGCTACCTGATGACCGAGTCGGTGCGGTTGAAGCCTGGAATGGACGACGCCTTCTCCCCCGGGGAGCCGAGGATCTGCAGCGTGGTGTTGATGTCCACGTCGGTGGAGTGCTTGATGGAGAAGTCCATCACCTCAGAGGGGATCATCGGCGTTTCGCCCTGAGGGTCATCGGCGAGTAGATACCCTGGTGGGAGCGTGGGCGGTGGCGTGGGAGGAAACAGCACAACACACTCCGTTTGTACAAATACACAAATACATATTTTCATAGCATAAAGCATACAGCACAGTATAGGGTAGTTATTAACACCATTAGAGACCTCTAGATGCGACATTACACCCCTATAGTCACGTTGACTCCTGTCCAATGGCAGATTAGAGACCTCCAGATGCGACATTACACCCCTATAGTCACGTTGACTCCTGTCCAATGGCAGATTAGAGACCTCTAGATGCGACATTACACCCCTATAGTCACGTTGACTCCTGTCCAATGGCAGATTAGAGAAAAGCCCCAATCTGAATAGAAGTACGCAGGTTGACCTGTGTTTCCGGCTGGTGCTGACCTGAGACCAGTATGAGCCAGTGGATGTCCTCGTAGAGGTCGTCCAGCACTTGGCGGTCCACCGAGCCGAGATCCGACGAGGCCATGAGGTGCTGCTGGGTCCTCTGGAGCTGGCCGTGTAATCTTGTGACTCGGTCCTCCAGAAGACTGCAGGAGGGACAATGTGGGAACCGTCACAACCCCCTCCCCCCACAATCACCAACTTGAATGGCGTGGAGGGATCTAGATGAAGTTGGACCTGCGGCTTTACCTGGTGAGGAGGGGGATACAGTGGTCCGCAGCCATGCGGCCCAGCGTTCCAATGCTAGACAACTGGTCTGAGAACAGCTCCCTGTCGTCTTCTTGCAGCTCGTTGATCTCCTCCTCCTCGTGGGATGCCGCTCCATTCACCGACTGGGAATGAAGGTCGGAGATGGGTTTTGGCAGCTCAGGGTGAATCATGGGGGAATCATGGGGGAATCATGGGGGAATCAGGGTGATTCAGGGGTGTCCCAAAAATTTTGAAATATAAAGTGTAACTTTCCAAGATAACAAAATGTCATGAGTATGGTATGTTAGTAGAAATATATATATATATATGTGCTTGAAGATCACAGGACGCCATCTCACCAGGTTGCGGGTGCCGTCCGGCGCGGCCAGGTGACACTGGATGTAGGCGTTGAAGACCTGGACGGCGGGCTGGACGAAGCAGCCGCGAGGGAAATGCTCCTCATCCTGCACCAGGGTGAGCCAGGACTCCAGCAGCTTGTCGTAGGCCTCCATGTAGACCATGTCGTCCTTGTCCAGCTGCCAACAACACAACAGGGATTCTGTCTTTGACCAGTCCCCGGCCACGGGGGACCATCGTACCTGAAGATAAACCTCCACTAGATTGCAACAAGGCTGGGGTAGCTTCTCTCAGTGGTCTTGAATGATGGAGGCTAGCAGGTAAAGGTCTAAGGTCTAAGGTCTAAGGTTCAAGAATTAAGACACGACAAAGTGGTGCAGCCATCATGCCTGGTCACTGTCTAACAAGCCAGTGGGGGCGTTGCTATGACCTGGATCTGGTTTTGGAACATCATGTGAGGCCCAAAACTGGCAAAAGATCACCTAAGGTGGTGGAATCCAATAACACATAGAGAGACACACCAAGATCGGCACCCCCGGCTCCTACGAAGGTCCTACAAGAAGAACCCAGGCGGTGAAGCCAGCTGTCATGACTCACCACCTCCTCCAGGGCGGCGCTGCGTCCAAAGGAGCAGGTGAGCAGCGTGAGGCAGTTGATGAAGGAGGTGAAGAGGTCGCTGGGCAGCGCCATTAAGATGCTCCTCGGGAACATGGTGATCAGGTTGGAGATGATGTTGGAGATGCCGACTGCTTCCGAGTCCTCCATCTCAATCCTGGGAATGTGGATGATAAATCGTGAGGACAGACCACGTTGTACGTTGGAGTAAAAGTGGATCAGGACATAAAAGTATGCGTCCTGCACACGTCTAACCGCTCCCGTTTCAGCGCTAACAGGACCTCTCTTTCCACTGTGGGGGGCGAGGCCCAGGCTAAACGGGGGTCCGTTTCCAGTTCAGCCGCTGGTGACTGAGGTTTGGAAACAGGCATGGAAATGGATCCCGATGCCAAAGTCAAGGGCGACATGACCCCCCCAGCTTTTCCACAGCTGCAAAGAAGACGACACAAAGGAGAAGGCCGAATGACGGACCTGGACTCGGGATAGACGGCTGTGGGGGGGTTGTTTCTAGTTTAGTCGTGGTCTTACAGGGCCTGCTTCAATTGCTTTTAGGGCCTGAAACAAATGAACTGGATTGACATTATTTTCTTTAGGAGACTTTGCTTTGGTTAGAGTCCATTTTGGTTTGAGTCGGACCTACTGTAATGGATTAATGACGTTAACCAAGGCACCGAAACTGAAAACAGCCATTAGCATAAACCGTGACCACAACAACAGAATGAGGATTGTCATCTGGTTCCAATCCTCGGTCCATAATGAGCACCAGCGATGTCAAAGGTGAACAGCTGTGAGCGTGAGCCAGCGGAGCTCCAGCAGGAGGAACACAGCCGCCTTTTGTCTACCACAGTATATGCGCCATCATTAGCTCAGAGGCTTCAACGCCGTCACCTCTGCTCCGCTTACGAGCCCCAAGCGGCATTCCCGGTCCTGGGGAAGGTTGTGTGCCAGGCCCGGCTGGGCCCGATTGCGACAAGGCCAACGTGAGAGCAGAGCAGCTCAATCACTGCCCAGGGGCCGTCCCTCTCCGCATGGTTTTCCGATGAGGCAACTGGAAAAAAGCTCCAGGAATAGAGGAATAGGTGATTACAGACGGAGAGCTGGACTGTGTGCGGAGAGAGGGTCCGGTCACAGTGAGCTTCTGGAAAGACCCCCTCTCACTATTTCCTCAATGAATGTCCACGTTTAAGGGGACCTGCGACTGGACGCAAAGACTCGCCACATCACTTAAGAATGTCACAATGGGACCTCAAAGACTCGACTGTGATAGTTTGACCCTGGAACGGATGATTTTTACCTTTATTATTTTCTACTGGTGGGCTGCAGCCAAGAGGCCATCCGTGTCACTTCTGGCAAAATTCCAAATTGTTCATAAGTACGAATGTGGGCGTGAATGATTGGCCGGGGGACCTGTCGGAGGCGGGGTATCGTCTCGTCACGTTTGCCCCCCCAATGTGTTTGAGGAGGTTGTTTTCCTAAAAGGAACTTCTTTCTACACACACACACACACACAAGTATAGTATAATACACACTAGAACGAAACAAAGACGTTCCAGCCTGGGTACTGACCCGTTGATCATGCTGAGCAGGCCCTCCACCAGGTGGGCCAGGTAGGAGACCTGGGCACTCTGGTCTGGGAAGATGGGTCCGTGCATGGAGGCCAGCTGGGCTAGACATTGCAGGGAGTCCTGGGCCATGTCCGAGTCTTGCCGAATCTTCCTGTGGACCTGAAGGACATGAAAAGACACTTACTGTAGCTCTCTTGGTACTTCAGAAGACCTCTTGGAGTTCATTGGAGCCACAGCATGCCAGGTGGCCATGCCTTGTACAGAGACCAGCTGCAACCACGTGTGTTGTCATTGTTACTAAGGCAGTGCCTTCCTCACAGTCCCCGCATGGAATTCTGTGTCGCCTCGGAAAGCGGACAAATTGCCAGGACGGTTTTATCCAACCTGTTGAGTGTTAAATGGCGTTCTCAGACTATGGAAAAAGGCGGATTTCAATGAATGAGTGCCTTGGTTTGTGTGAACGGCGCTGAGGGATGGGCAGGTCATCACTTTCACTTTCAAAGTATGAAGTATGATAAACATCACGGCTTGGATGTGACTGACTTGAAGGATTAGCCGCTGACAAATACATTTCATTTGGTGTATTACTTATTTACAAACAATTCACTTCTTCAGACGGGTACTTTATACCTCACAGCGCAGACGGACAAATGCCGGATGCCTGAACTGTGCGACAGAGGCCCCACATTGACTGCCCGCTACGACCCAGCATTATGGCCAAATTGGAAAAAAATAATCACCTTCAGATTTTCAGAATAAAGTCTTCAATTTACGAGACAAAAAGTTGATATTGCCGTGATATTAGGACTATTAGGACCTCCTAAATTCACCAGAACAAAGCTACAATATTATTTCCTCCTAAATTTAGGACTTTTTATTTCCTCCTAAATTTAGGACCTTATTCTTGTAAATTCCCAACCTTATTCTGGGAATGTAAGACTTCATTATCGTAAATTTACGACTTCTGTTTTTTTCGTAAATGTACACATTTATTCCCCTAATATTCTTTCTCGTAAATGTAAGACTTTTTTTTCCTTATTTCTTATAAATTTGCGACTTTATTCTCATAAAAGTAAAACTTTTTTCTTGTAAATTTACAACTTTTTTCCTGGTAATTATCTGACTTTATTCTTTAAATGTCCGATTTTTTTTCAACGTGGCCATCATACTCAGTCGCAGCCCACAAGATGAGTTCCACCAGCATGATCCTCTTTTGGTTCCATGAAATAATAGAAAGGAGTAGTATAGTTACGCAGTATATAGTATCCAACAACGCTAAACGTACTGTAACATGAATAGCAGCCTTGCTACATGATTTCACCGAGCATGCAGTCAAATGGGCTTTCATCTGGAAGGAACGTTGCCAACTGTAGCATGCTCAACATGGAGGTGGTCCTGCCTCACCCTCCTTGTCAGGTCAGGTGAGTGGCGGCAAGATGGCTTTCAGCAAAGAGTGTGGCCTCGCGCACACACACACACACACACACACACAGTCACTGCGTTTGAGGGCACAGGCAGCCTGGTCAAAACCAGAGAGGAAACATCTCGATGAGGTCTGGACTTATCGTGCCGCGTCGTTGGATTGACGGTACCGAGCAGTCCCATGTTGGCTTCTTGCTCGGCGGGGGGGCAGCATGGAGAGGCCAGTGGGTCAGCAACATGTGTTTCCGCCGACACGACGGTGCACGCATCCGGAACGCCACTGCTTCACTCTTTGCCGCTCGCTCCCATCCTCCTCCTCGCCTCTCCAAGTGCGTTGCTTTAAAATCCAGGAATTCTTCTGTGCAAACTCGGCCATGACTGAAGCGATGAAACTTCCTCCTTCACGCCTGCCGTGTTCCCCTCCCAGGCGGCCAAGATGCTAACGCAACATTGTGGCTGGAGCGCTAGGCTGCTGCCGCCGCCAGCTTCCTCGGCGTGAAGTCATCGCCTGGAAGAGGCTGGCGAGAGGAGGGGGAGGAAGGGCTGTGGGGGAGTCGGCCAGAGGGGGGAGGGCCCAAAAGATTGAAGAGTTCAAAAAAAGCAGCTGCACGAGCCAACGATGTGGACCATGCCAGTAATGTCAGTCAGCTTGCCTACGGTTGGAGATACGCGGGGAAGGATCTTAACCAATCAGCATAATTGGATTAACGCATGCTAATTAACTCACGGACGCCATATCTCCGGAAGGCCTGACTTGATGCTGTTTGTGCCGTCGTCATGGTAACAAGTTCAGTGCTAATTCTGCATGGGAGAAGCGTAGCGGGCTACGGGACACAACATATCCCATCTACTACTACTACTACTACTACTACTACTACTTATCCCATCAAACTGCCAATACACTTTCATGAGGGAACTGATGGCAGTAGTACAGCACGCTTTGCTGGTGTTGGAAGGATTCATTCGTTACGTAGCTGGTGACGCTACGGCTAGACCGCCTTATCAAAAGGATCCAACCATCCCAATTGGACCGTGGCCAACTAAACTACAGCGCCTGGAAGAAACCGATGAGGGGTGTCACAAGATGAAACCATACATGATCCATGACAAGACCAGACAGTATTTGAACATTACTTTTAAAAGACGACAATGTCAAATATAAGCCTGGCCAAATCCCAGCTGTAGACGTTGTATCACAATCCAGGGATGGTGTTTGGATCTCACAAATCCTAAGTAACTTTCATCAGGCTTCTGCTTGGACATTAGCGGGAAAAGTACTCATCCACAATCCTTGTGTGAGACATGAACACATGGATTTATCTAAATTAACACAGTGGCCACAGCTCCAGTATGTAGCGTTAGCCTGACACACAATGAGCATGTGTGTGATGAAGCTAGTTGTCAGCCGGGCGAGTAGCTGGGCGAGTAGCTGGGCGAGTATCTGGGCGAGTATCTGGGCGAGTAGCTGGGCGAGTAGCTGGGCGAGTAGCTGGGCGAGTAGCTGGGCGAGTAGCTGGGCGAGTAGCTGGGCGAGTAGCTGGGCGAGTATCTGGGCGAGTAGCTGGGCGAGTAGCTGGGCGCTGTGGTGTGGCGGGGTGCCACTACACCTCTAGAGCAGCTCTATGGCATAAAAATATGAAGGATTATTAGAATAAGAATATCTCTAGCTTGGTGAATATGTGGTTAACGTTATGGAAACGGAAGTGGAGGTGCGGTTGTCCTTTACCTCCACGCCAGCCGTTCAACTCCACTGGGAAGTTTAGAGTGTGTGCAAAACATTTCATGTGCCGTTCCCATCCTGCCATATTCCACATGAAGTGTGTTGTCGTTCAGAGTAGAGGGGCCATCGCTCACGGGGCCATCGCTCACGGGGCCATCGCTCACGGGGCCATCGCTCACGGGGCCCCCCACGGAGACAGCATCTCTGTAAAGTCCGTGTCCACGGGTTTTGACTGAGGTTGTGTAACGTCCTTGTCAGCAAAGTGCCATCTGTTGTGTATTGTGATGGCGATGCCACAAGAGGAACAAAAGGGAGGCGGGCGGCCCAGGAGGAGAGTGTGGCGGATGAAGAGGAGGATGAGCGATGCTATTTATAGAAGGAGACAAAGCCCGGTCGGCGTGTGTTCCCTCCCAAGGCTCGTCTTTCCGTTGTATCAGATCAACACTTTGCCTCCAGCTTATTGTCTTTCGTTTACAGAAACAAATGCTGGCTGACGCTTTGCTGACTTCGTGGGCGACCTTGGAGGACGTGATGGCCGGTCATATTGTCAACGATACATTGCAGTCCTATCACCGATGTTGTGCACAAGTCCATGTGATGTGAAAGAGTGCCAATCAACATATGTTCATGGCATGCACATGAACTTTTCTGTTTGGGCTTTTTTAGTCGGATGCGAGGCGCATGATGGAGTTTGGTCATCTAGACCGCTAGCCTGCTTTAGACCTCAGACCATCACACAAATATGGATGAGCGTCCAGTGTTGATGATCCTCCATCAGCCGCCAACACCCACCCCACCCCACCCCACCCAGTCTTTGTTCTTGTCTTAAAGGGAAGCTTTGTAACGTGCTCCAGGGCAAGATATTTGTCATGGCGTTTCCAGGGTGCTACGTTTATAGCACTCTCAAAGGACAGGTTGGTCTCAGGCCGTGTGAAGGAAGTCTAGAAGTGCTATACCAACCCTAAGTAGAGCCATGCCAAGCCCACTTGATACCAAGAGGAGGAATGGGGCATTTGTGAGGCGGCAGTGTGGATGTCACCATGGTGTGTGTGTCTGTTGGCGGGGGGGGGGGGGGGTGCCGGACGGCAGGCAGCAGGTGAGACAGCAGAGGCGTACATCAAATTAAAGAAACAAACAACATGGAGACGCTGCATAAACCAACGTTGACATAGTCCCACAGGGGCAGATATGGTCTCCATTCCACATCCACACCCACCCAACACACACACAGACAGCTGTGAGTGCCGCAAGCGTCTACAACAACAAACAGTTGAGCTACTAGAAATACCAGAGTAGGAGACGGGGCTGAAGACCTGAAAGGCGAAACCAACACAAAACACATTGTGAAGATTCCAGCAGCAACATGAACCTGACGGAATTTTTTTTTTTTTATTCAATTGGGAGACGCCACTGAAGTGTCCGGCTGACCTCTGATTAGCATTATGCTAACTGCCGCTAATGCTTCCTCTTTACTGAAGCTCCATAAAAGAGGACCAAAGCCTGTGACAGCCTTTGGTCAAAAACAGCAATGGCGTGATTTTCCTTTTTTTTATACATTTGTCTAATGACTGCACCGCACCGTTTCATCAACTTGGGATGGTCACTGGAGGACCTCCTGAGGACTGAGAAGGTCCCTAAAATGGATGTTCTTACTCAACGGAAGCCTGATCCAACGTCTTCCCAGCTCAGCGATCCCGGTGCAGACAAAGCCAACCGTGCAACCTAAGCGCTTTTCTCCTTTTGTTCCCTACTAACATTGAAGCATCGTTCTGTAAAAGGTGGAGACCGATCTTTAAATCTACCTGACAAAAATTCACCTTTGGGGTACGTCCAAAGGGTCGTCTTTGTCGGCTCTGCGGCCAAATATACAAACATGCTATGAAGACACCTTGATTAGGAAGCCCAGTTCGAGGAATAATGGAAGGATAAGCGAGTCCAGAGTCTGGTTTGCAGGCGGCCCGTGTACATCTTCACGCCTTAAGGTTCCACTTCATGTCCACACATGGCCCAAAGCTTGGCTACAACCACTGTAAACGTCCCCCATCTCGTATGCCAATGACCGATGACGTCACTTCCAGAAACCAGGCTGGACCAACTGCTGGACCAACTGCGAGAGCTCGTTGGTCATGGGGGGCTGCCATGAACTAGAAAAGTCACATCTGGGAATTGACCCTTTGCTTTCAAAAACGGAACAATGCAGGACAGAATTGAAGCCAAGTTGATGAATCACGTCAGGCAGCCTCCACGCAGCAACACCATTTCCTGAGGATGAATATTGACCAGATTGGCTACGTTTGTTTCAGGGATGCCTCAGGAAACTCCTCCCCCTTTCCATGACAGCCCGTTAGGCACTGCTGGCACTAGTAATAGGAAGGGGTACGAGATCACATACTACAGTAGTACTACAGCGTCCTGATGTGTTTCACCTCCAAAGGTGTGGACACGCCTTCTCGCAACTTTTTGTCAATGGCGGCAAAAAGGTGCGTCCAGACCTCTGACAGCCGGCGGAGATGGATGTGATTAGGATGAGATGGAGGTACTCACGGTGAAGAAGAGGTCCATCACTCTGGTGTCCAGCAGGGCTTCCCTCCACGACTCGGTGGGCTTCAGCATGACGTTCTGTGCGGCCTCAAACATGGCGATGTAGTGGCGCCCCAGTGACCCGCCGTCGGTTAAGGTAAACAGCAGCATGAGGAGGCCTGCAACTTCCTGCTCCTCTGGCTTTCCCTCATCCGCTGACTCCGCCTCCCCTTGGCCTTCCTGTCCTCTCCTTCACCTCTGCACCTCCTCCAGGGACGCTCACCCTGCGGACGACCGCAGCGCTAATGTGCATGCCTCAGACCAGGCTCAGCCTCCAGACTCCTTCAGAGCCAGGACCCGCCCCCCTCCCGCTCCTCAGCCAATCATGCTGCACTCACGTCCATGCTTCTCCCCCTCCTCGGTGTCCACGAGACACCCTGTCCTCATCAAGTCTTTAAATCAGTTGTTAGGAGTCCTGAAGTCCAGATGTCTTCTACCAACCACAAGCTAACTATGACCTGATGAAAATCTCAATAGCTCATTTATTCCGACAAATATCACCTTGGGGTCCAATTTTAGCCAATATCATAAACGTTCCCGGATAACACGGCAGTTTGTTATTTATAGTGGAAAAGCTGGACACGGAGATGTTTGTCATAGTTGCTGCAAATAAAAATAAAAGCTCCTGCCAATCAAAAAGACTTCTCTCAGTTCTGCTTCCAGCCCATTTTGTCATCAAACGGCCATCACCAGATTCCGCCTGCATCGTTTTACAAACTACTCCGCCGTGGAATGCTCCATCAAAGCCAAACTGCGGCAGAGGGCGGCGAGGTCGCACATTCCGGCGTCGGAAGGCCTACACTCGCGCCCGGTGTCGGCCACGCCCACGCCGCACTGCAACACGCTTTGGGCCCAAACCTTGGCACCTGTCAAAGGGTCTGCTTCAATGGCGCAGGACCACGCCTCCTCGCTCCGGCGGCCGAGTTAAGAATAGTGGCGGTGTGGGCAGAAGTCCTCAAAGTGAACTTTGGCGGGGAGGGAAGGAATGAGGAAGATGGAGAGCGCTCCACCGGAGCTTCCTCACCAGGCTGAGGGACTGCCCCCATGGCCTCCATTACTGTAACGTGCTGCTGTTTTCCCTTTGAAACGCCGGCCGGTAGTACAAAATACCACAGCACCAGGAGGCGGGACTCCCAGCATGTCTCCCCAGTACTAGCTGACCTGCACTGGCTCCCAGTTCGCCTAAGATGCGGCTTCAATGAGGAAGTCCAAAGAGGAGGTTTATGGATGTGGTGGAGGAGGACATGACAGAGGAAGCCAGGGTTGGATGGAGGAGGTGGGTTTGCTGGGGAGCCTTGGAGGGAAAGCCCAAGGAGGAAGAAGAAGCAGCATCTTTTTTCCTGAACATGTCAACCTTATGCTACTAAAATGTTTTTACATAATGTGTTACATTATTCTCCTAAAATTACAACTTTTGTCTTGTAATATTTTGATGATATTTTTGTAAAATTACTGCTGATTTTTCCCATTTCACTGTTTTGTTTTTTTAGTTTTCTTACTGGAACGAATAAACAGCCACGGGCCACAGTTTGGACACAAATAGAATTATAGCCGCCTCTTCCTGCTTTGACGCCAGAGGATGCAAGTTATGTTTGTTGTCAGCTATTAATAGCAATTTGACCAAGTTTAGCTATGAATGTTAGCCATCGTTCAGGCCAAACCAAGTTTAATGACAATTTGTATGCATTGTAATCCAGGATTGGGAAAAATAAAGACATTTTCCCCCCAATCTGTTCTTTTAAACCACTAACAGCAACATTTGCTAGGCTGTGGTGGCTTAAGATTGCGGATGTGCAGGAAAATACTCTACCACTGCATGTAGCTTCATGTTCCCCCGCCTTACCAAAGCATACCAAATGGAGCGTTTGTGTGTGCGTGTCATGTGCATGCTTGCAGGATGATGAATGTACGCGATGGAGTGACCAGCACATGTGGTGGCGGTCGCCGGTTAAAAGGCATCACCTGCCACTACTTCAAGCCTCCAGCAGGCTACTAATAGATGCACGCACACGCACACACACACACACACACACACACACACACCCCGCCTGCAAGACCCATGGCACACGTCTACTAGGACGTGTCATGGGTCTCTTCACTTGCCGCAACATCGTCATCCCCAGTCACCTTTAAAGTACAGTTCCTCCACTATCATTCCTGCTCCCATGGGTTGAAATTCCGTTCCAATGAAACTAAACAGGTCTAGCCAAGACAAGACGTGCCAACTTCCAGCTTTACAGCAGCAAAAGCAGAACACAAAAGCACAAGAGCACAAAAAGTGCAAATTCAAGGTAATACAAATCAGTTATCAGTTATATATATATGTATATATATATATATATATATATATATACACATTATTTACAGCCACTGGGTTATTGGACAGGATGTTTGGAGAAGTTTATATGACGGAGTCTGACAGCTACACGGAGTTGTGGAATATTCTACGGCATGCTAAGGGATGATTCCAGTACTATTACACGGTACTTCAGCATCGGTGACGTGTGTGGAGTCAGACTTGCACCCTCGTCAGGGATTCAGCTCAGGACTTGGACTAGGCCGCTCCAAAGTCTCCATGTGCTTTGGTGGACTTGCTGCTGTCTTTTAGATCATTGCTGCACAATTGTCCTTCAGCACAATTCCTGCTTCTATGTATCACAGCAAAACAGCCCCAGACCATCACACTACCACCACCATGTTTGACTTTTGCCAGATGTAGAGGGAAACGGTATTTTCCCAAAGGTCTTGGGGATCATCAAGAAATTGAGACTAGCCTTAATGTTGATTTTGTTCAACTGTGGTTTTGGTCTTAGAACTCGACCATCCAGGCCGTTTATGCCCAGTGAGGCCTGTCCTTTGGATGTTGCTGTGGGGTCTTTTGTGACCTCTCGGATGAGTCGTGGCTGCGCTCTTGGGGTCACTCCTGGGAAGGGGAGTTCCATGTTTTGGCCATTTGTGGCTAATAGCTCTCACTGTGGTTGGCTGGAGTCCCAAAGCTTTAGAAATGGCTCTATAACCTTTTGCACACTGATGGATCTCAACTCATGTTCAAACAGGGGAAATCACTTTTTCCACACAAGGCCGTGTTGGTTTGCATATTTTTCTCCTAAATAAAAAAAGTTTCATTTAAAAACTGCATTTTGTGTTCAGTTGTGTCATTTCAATTAGTTTGATGATCTGAAACATTTAAGTGTGACAAACATGCAAACAAAGGAAATCAGGAAGCGGGCAGAAACCTTTTCACACAACCGAAAGCTTTCCATACACAATCACGTAGCCAAGGCAACCGCGACCAATGAGGACGAGCAGCGCAGTAGGGCATACCAACAGGAGTGAGGAATATGAAAAGAGTTGAACGGCAAGCAGCTGGCACCGTCTTGTCTTGGCAGTTCATCTTTCACGTCAGCTATTAGCTCTCACTGCGTCCTCATTCCCGCTGCAAATAGCCAACAAATAGAGGAGCTCAGTAATCTCATCATTTTGCGAGCCGCCCCGACCTTGGCTGGATTAGCGAGCCTCTACTGTATCCTCTATTCATTATGTCTGATCCTCAGGGCCACGCCAGCGCCTCAGCCGGCAGCCGTGTGAGGAGCGCGGCGCTATGCTAAGGCGCGTGGTGGGGTTTAAGCGACGCATCCCGCCTTAAGTCTCGCCATGTGGAATAATAACCCACCCCCCCCCCCCCCCCGCGGATGCCCGCAGCATCTCCTGTTGTCATCGGCCCTCCGCCTGCCTCGGCTTTGTTCCGCAGACGACGACACAGCTGTCAGCAGCAAAGTGTCAACGTTAGCACAATCCATCATTTAGGCATGCCTTAACATACGCCTTCAAATGTCTCGAGTCGCGCCGTCATTACTTATGATGCAAATATGCCGCATGGGAAGTCCATTAACAACAATGTATTGTACCATGGTACATTATTGGTACATTACATGTGGTACATCAGAGGTACTTGGACCACTAGAGACACATGGACCATGACATATAATGTCATTATGGTACATTACAGGTATATTAGCTATGATCAAAACATATCCAAATATGGTACATGATGGTAAAATGATAGCTGAGGTATAA
Source organism: Doryrhamphus excisus (assembly GCF_037039965.1). Taxonomy (NCBI): domain Eukaryota; kingdom Metazoa; phylum Chordata; class Actinopteri; order Syngnathiformes; family Syngnathidae; genus Doryrhamphus; species Doryrhamphus excisus. The sequence continues at coordinate 290,322 of NC_136368.1, read as the reverse complement.
AGCTACATTAAAAACAATTATATGTAGTCATCCCTCGCCACATCGTGGTTCAAATTTCACGGCTTCACACTAGCATGATTTTTAAAACTAGAAATAAAGAACTCATATTTGTTTCTTTTAAACCCATAAGCCTAGTTCTACATATACTTTGCCTAAATTCATTGTAATTGTGTATGTAGTATTCTAGACCGGTCACTAGGTGGCAGTGATTGCCGGGCGAGAGAAGCGCCAGACATGATCCTTGGAACAACAGGCAATAATAATCCTGATCAATAGGCTACTATTGGCTAGCCTTCACAAGATAAAACTCAACTCTACAACCTCACACGCCACTTCCTGTCCTCCACTCATCTGCCCACCCGTCAACAAGCTCTCCTTGGGAACACATGTACTGCAATACACAAGAGTACAAGTTTTCTACTGGTCTAAAATTGCTTCTTTTCTGGGGTTCTCTCTACTGTATTGGGGAATAAAGTAGGTGTTATTTCATATCTATCATATCAATCATGTTAAAACTGGATTTAGAACAGCCATCAACAGGTTTCCAATGGCAGAACTGCAAATATTCCATTTATAAATAAGGAATACTACTTGCGGGAAATTGTCTTATAGTTGGGTCTGGACCCAATGAACCACGATAAACAAAGGGTTAGTATACATATGTATATATATATGTATATATATATGTAGTATATGTCATATTAGAACATTAATACACTGACACATTAGCATGTGTCCATGCACTTCAAGCTTCATCCAGTCTTTGTTTGGACAGAAGCAGATGAAGATTCTCCATTCAGGTCAGGGTCAAGGAAAACATCCAGCCTCGTTTTACACACTCGTAATCCCTCAAGCGCCGATGCACTCGCACTGACCCCCCCCCCCCCCACACACAGTTAGCACTAATGACCATAGTACGGCCGGCCACGGGAACAGCTCCTTTTGCGGCCTGTTTTTGATTGCATGTTTGCAGACACATGGATCACATGGATCCAGCCACGGATCCGGAGGCTGGGGAGTCCGAGTTCCTGAGAGTGGGCGGGTGGGAACGTCACGCTTTAATCGGACCGAAGCGTCCTCACATTCCTGTCGGGTGAAGGAACAAAGCAGATGGCAGAATGGACTGACTTACAAATATGTGGACACATGCGGCCACGTGGCGGGGGGGGGGGACGCGGCGACCCCATCTGTCAGCTCAGGCGGCCATTTACAGCACCTGACTGCCGCCCCGGCCCGAGTCAAGCCCGGTGCAGAGTGACGTGGTGTCCAACAGACGCCCGAGGAGCGTGCCGCCGACACACGACACCCGAGCCCAAGGGCCCGGCCTCACAAGCGAGGATGGATGAGACGCACGCCGCTCGATGAAAAAGGCTCTGCTTGAAAGGAGCGTTTACTCGGCTTTGAAAGGCGGCGGCTGTCGGCCCCGCAATTACGGAGAAACCCCTGGACACTCATAGTGGCATCCCACGGACGCACAGGAGCCCATCCTCAGCCGGGCCTTCAGCAGCCTCTTTGTCCCGAACCGAAGGACACGTGTACTGTATGTGGAGTATGTGACGATGTTGGTACCCTCTAGACCAGTGCTTCCCAAAGCCTTCACAGACACGTACCCCTTCAGACGTTTGACCTGAAGCCATGTACCCCCATGCACAACAGAAACCTTATGATGGTCATGAAGTTGACATATTGACCACAATGGCTAAAGGCGTGTATTTAGCATGATGACGCGAGGATCCAGTCTGACATGATGATTAGATCAGTTATCATCCTACATATCTTTCATCCCACGACCTCATTGCACCGGACATCACAGCACGGTCCGCCTGGCGTGATCTACACCTAACATGGGGGCTGACACTGACAACCGCATCCACGCTTGTCTCCGTACCACTGAGGAGCGTTTCAACATTAGAAATAATACTCCCCAAAATAAGACTTTCAAAGTTTGTCTTGGAGAAGACGCACAGACGAGCGAGCGTAGCGCACGTACCAGCGGGAGCCGGGTCACGGCAAGGTGAGGCTCTCAGCAGGAACGATGTGATATTCAGCCACTCAGCCACAAACGTCCACGCATTACACAATATTGAGCCCTGCAGTCACCATGGCAACCTATAGTAATTGGCGACTACGCCGTAACGCTTTGCTAACAGTCACACTAGCGTTCAAGTGAGCCAGGGAGGACAGTGGCAAGCAAAGGATATGATTGGGTGGCAGGAAGTTCCAGCTGAGCACCTGATTGGCCAGAGCCAGGTAGCGCTGGAAGACGGACGACATCTGAGCGCTGAGGTTCTCTCGGCGCCCGAACTCCTGCAGAACCTCCATGGTCAGCATGAAGATCTGGCGAAGTCCTTCCTCCTGAGGGACGCACGTGACGGTTAGCGACAGTCTTTGTTGATTTGGGCACAAAATGTTTCTGTTTTTTCTAAACATTCACATTTCATACGCAATAATATGGATGACTCAGATGGTTTGTTGTTTATCCACTTCTTTACTGACTGGACTCGACACTTTGGTGCTTTTCAAAAAGGAATGACTAAATGGTTAGTGAAGAAATATGCGTATTGAGCTAATTTGACATATTCTTCCATGCCAACAATGCCTAAATGAACTAACATAGGATGTTGAACTGTCTGTACTGGCCACTAGGGGACGCCAGTTACACAGACTTGATGGCCATGGACAATTATTGTAGCTTTGAATGACCACAACAGGCACAACAGCCATCATCATATAGGGCTGTTATTCCATGTCTGGAGGGCTCTAATAATATAGTTTGTAAATAGGTTTTTATTTTATTATTGACAAATAAGGAATCCTAAGCCGCCGTGGTATAGTGGTATAAGGAAAACCATGTAGGTCAGTCATATCTGGAACCAAGTAACCAAGTAATGCTTTAAACCCAAATATATGCTGTGATGGCCACATTCAGTCCCTAAGAGGGTTCCTCCTCTCCCTCTCCCTCTCCCTCTCCCTCTCCCTCTCCCTCTCCCTCTCCCTCTCCCTCTCCCTCTCCCTCTCCCTCTCCCTCTCCCTCTCCCTCTCCCTCTCCCTCTCCAAACTGCTACAGCTGAGGATGGTTTGACAGCACAGAAATGAGGGACATGGACGTTTGAACCTGGAAGAGGCGCTTGCAGCTGCCGTGGAACTCCATGCTGAGTCCGATGCTGCTGGTCTTACTGGAGCTGGAGAACTCGCTGAGCAGCGCCGTCAGGATGGAGCAGGCCAACGTTTGCTGCAGACAGAAGAGAAACGCCAATATGGGCTAGCTTTAGCGGGAACTAAGTTCTACCTGTTCATTGTGTTCAATGTGTCATTGAACAATTCTATGTAATCGATTATCAATCGTTGAAAAGTGAAAGGGATGGTTCATTTTCTTTCATTGGCCCAAAGGCACATTGGTGCCAAATGAGTTGCTGCCACCTGCTGGACGCACGAGTATGAACAAGTTGGCTAGCAGGCAGCACTTTGGACTGGTCTATCTATCACGGGAACAATGTGCATCTCCATCACGGATACGCCTTCCCGCTTCCCGCATGACCTCGGAGCCACCAAGCTGCCGATACGTTAGCTTAGCTTCCACGAATAGGCCTTTAATGTTTAATAATACTGATAGCGCGCTAATGTTTAGTATGAATATTTAGCACGCTTGCATGCGGCGCCCTTCTCTTACCACTGCCGGGTTGCCGCTGCTGATGAGCTGTCCGACCTCGTGGAAGACCCCCTTGCAGCTGATGGTCTTGTCCAGGGAGCCCCGCTTGACGATGACGGCCACGGCCAGCAACATCTGCTCCCGCACGTACTTTTGCAAGCTGCATGAAGACCACAAGGAAGGATGAGGTGAAGTGGTAAACGTAGGTCAGTGCGTCGGATGGTGTTTAAGCCAGCAGAGACGACTTTGCTGGCCCTGGTGCCCCCCACGCCACTGAATCCATATATGTATGAATATTTGGTCTATTTATGTCTCGACACACAAAACAAACACATTCCAACTGTAACTCGGCTTGTTGACACACCCCATACGCCCCTGATCTGCCAGAGAAGAAGAAGAAGAAGACGTAGCAGGAGGGACCGCTTTTGCCAACTTAGCAAGTAATCAGACCCGTCCAGGTACTCCTTTTTCCAAAAACTAGAGTGGCAAAGGTATAGAAGTTGAAAAGGTGGATTCATTAAACTGTGGCGGCGTCATGAGAAAGTTATGCATCGGTTTCAGTCTCACGTCACGGCTGTGGTGCCTTCAAGGGCCACTGAACCACCACCAACAAATAGATTAGAGCTTTGTTATTTGGAATTTGTTGCTTGACTTGCCCGGAAGACTCCAAGTGTAAGAAAACAGTATGTCTGACTTCCCAGTGGTCTTGAACGCAGCACGGGTGTCCCTCTGACTTACTTGGGTCTCTGCAAGACGTAGGTGAGGAGGAACGCCCGCAGGGACTCGATGCTGGTCTTCTCCAGCAGGATCCACTCGCGCACCACCGCCTCCATGATGGCGGTGGCCGCCTGGAACAGCACGTAGTCCACCTTGCTGGTCTCTGCAAACACCAACAGGTTTGGGGGACTCTTCCAGGCACACGCAAGAACACTATCTAGAACGGGATACGTCGACCCGACCAAGCTGGGGGGTTCAGGACTTACCCAAGATGTGTTTGCAAATGGCAAAGGGGGACTTGGACTTGCGGAAGGAGAGAAAGACGTGCTCGGCATGATGCCGCTGTTCCGTGCTGACCATGGACGGCGGTGCCTGGAAAACAAACAACGGGAAAACTGTCGTGCGTCCCAGTTTCTGCTTCACAGCGTCACAGCGTCACAGTACACGTCACTCGTGCAGCCTCCACGGCCGAGGCTGGCTCAGCCACATCTGGCTCAGCCACATCTGGCTCAGCCACATCTGGCTCAGCCACATCTGGCTCAGCCACATCTGGCTCAGCCACATCTGGCTCAGCCACATCTGGCTCAGCCACATCTGGCTCAGCCACATCTGGCTCAGCCACATCTGGCTCAGCCACATCTGGCTCAGCCACATCTGGCTCAGCCACATCTGGCTCAGCCACATCTGGCTCAGCCACATCTGGCTCAGCCACATCTGGTCCTCCTGGTGTGCCGCATTGTTCCATAACATCTACGTTGTGGAGCAGGATGGACAGGATGGCTGCTAGCTAGCTGTACTTCTTCCAGGCCCTGGAGGGCGGGGCCTAGGTGCTAAGCTAATGCTCAGCTAGCAAGTTAGGGTGACGACGGGTGGGTTGTTGAGTGTGCTAAATCTCCATGGTGGGGCCGGGGGAGCCAACTGTTGATCTGGGGATGCAACTAGCTTGTCCGCTCGGTGAACTAGCACTAGTTAAGGTTGTGGTAGTTAGTTGTCCTGGTTGGTTTGGGACTGGCCTCTAATGGTGGCGTGGACAACTCGCTCAAGCTGTGGAAAGTACTCCTTTAGGCTGTGGTCCCTAGTTGGTGTACTTTAGCTTGTTGAAGTTTACCGAGTTGGTGTAGCTTAGCCCATTCATGTATTTTAGCTACTTAGTGTAGTTTAGCTCGTTGGTGTAGCTTAGCTCTTTGGTGTAGCTGAGCTAGCTAGTGTAGTTTGGCTAGTTAGTGTAGCTGAGCTAGTTGGTGTAGTTGAGCTAGTTGGTGTAGCTGAGCTAGTTGGTGTAGCTGAGCTAGTTGGTGTAGCTGAGCTAGTTGGTGTAGTTTGGCTAGTTAGTGTAGCTGAGCTAGTTGGTGTAGCTGAGCTAGTTGGTGTAGTTGAGCTAGTTGGTGTAGTTGAGCTAGTTGGTGTAGCTGAGCTAGTTGGTGTAGCTGAGCTAGTTGGTGTAGCTGAGCTAGTTGGTGTAGTTGAGCTAGTTGGTGTAGTTGAGCTAGTTGGTGTAGTTGAGCTAGTTGGTGTAGTTTGGCTAGTTGGTGTAGTTTGGCTAGTTGGTGTAGTTTGGCTAGTTGGTGTAGTTGAGAAAGTTGGTGTAGTTTGGCTAGTTGGTGTAGTTTGGCTAGTTGGTGTAGCTGAGCTAGTTAGTGTAGCTGAGCTAGCTAGTTAGTGTAGTTTGGCTAGTTGGTGTAGCTGAGCTAGTTAGTGTAGCTGAGCTAGTTAGTGTAGCTGAGCTAGTTGGTGTAGTTTGGCTAGTTGGTGTAGTGGAGCTAGTTGGTGTAGTTTGGCTAGTTGGTGTAGTTTGGCTAGTTGGTGTAGCTTGGCTAGTTGGTGTAGCTGAGCTAGCTAGTTAGTGTAGTTTGGCTAGTTGGTGTAGCTGAGCTAGTTAGTGTAGCTGAGCTAGTTAGTGTAGCTGAGCTAGTTGGTGTAGTTTGGCTAGTTGGTGTAGTGGAGCTAGTTGGTGTAGTTTGGCTAGTTGGTGTAGTTTGGCTAGTTGGTGTAGCTTGGCTAGTTGGTGTAGTTGAGCTAGTTGGTGTAGCTGAGCTAGTTGGTGTAGCTGAGCTAGTTGGTGTAGCTGAGCTAGTTGGTGTAGCTGAGCTAGTTGGTGTAGCTGAGCTAGTTGGTGTAGTTGAGCTAGTTGGTGTAGTTGAGCTAGTTGGTGTAGTTGAGCTAGTTGGTGTAGCTGAGCTAGTTGGTGTAGTTGAGCTAGTTGGTGTAGTTGAGCTAGTTGGTGTAGTTGAGCTAGTTGGTGTAGTTGAGCTAGTTGGTGTAGTTGAGCTAGTTGGTGTAGTTGAGCTAGTTGGTGTAGTTTGGCTAGTTGGTGTAGTTTGGCTAGTTGGTGTAGTTTGGCTAGTTGGTGTAGTTGAGCTAGTTGGTGTAGCTGAGCTAGTTGGTGTAGCTGAGCTAGTTGGTGTAGCTGAGCTAGTTGGTGTAGTTGAGCTAGTTAGTGTAGCTGAGCTAGTTGGTGTAGTTGAGCTAGTTGGTGTAGTTGAGCTAGTTAGTGTAGCTGAGCTAGTTGGTGTAGTTGAGCTAGTTGGTGTAGTTGAGCTAGTTGGTGTAGTTGAGCTAGTTGGTGTAGCTGAGCTAGTTGGTGTAGCTGAGCTAGTTAGTGTAGCTGAGCTAGTTGGTGTAGTTGAGCTAGTTGGTGTAGTTGAGCTAGTTGGTGTAGTTGAGCTAGTTGGTGTAGTTGAGCTAGTTAGTGTAGCTGAGCTAGTTAGTGTAGTTGAGCTAGTTAGTGTAGTTGTGCTAGTTAGTGTAGTTGAGCTAGTTAGTGTAGTTGTGCTAGTTAGTGTAGTTGAGCTAGTTGGTGTAGTTGAGCTAGTTAGTGTAGTTGAGCTAGTTAGTGTAGTTGAGCTAGTTGGTGTAGTTTAGAGAAGCTGCATCAGCTCCCAGCAGTGAGACACGCCAACTTGACCACCGAAGAAGGAAGTTTCTGGAATTCATCCCAGCATGAAGCAGCCTTAGTGAGGGTAGGAGGACGCATGGTGTCCACAAGCGTGGCTTTATGATGGAGGAAAAGGAGGAGAAAGGAGGAGGCTCCGGCCACACACGTTACTCACGTTACTCGGGTAGAAAGTGTCCACTTTTCTCCACCAAATGAGCGACCACCCAACCCCCTGGACGCCCCCTCCCCCGCCTGCCGAGACGAGCTAACGAGCCGCTAGCCTAGCCCTCGATGGCCGCCCGATAAGAGGGAAAGTCTCACCATTAAAACTTTGGCAGCGTTTTCCAGCTGTGTGATCACTTCTGGTGCACCGAGCGCCGCCATCATGGTCCCTCCGCAATGACGTCAGGCGCAAAGCATTGTGGGTCACGGAGGGCGCCACTTCCCTCTCACACACGAGGTCACGTCCTAAAAAGATATTTTTATTTTTCATTCTACTTCATTTTGTTTATTTATTTATATTTTTACTGTATTTTTATTTGCATTTTTCAATATGTTTTATTCTAAAAAAACAAATCAATCTACCTAGACGTGTTGTTTAATTTTTTTAATGTCAGCGTTATTACTATTATTACTGTTATGATACAACGTTTATAATAAAGCATTTTTCATTGCCGCCTGGAGGGTCCTCGGCATTTTGTGGAGAAAAAATACTCCCTGTTCTGTACTTGGAGGCTATTGAGCCATTAAAGTAATAACAGTGACTCCTAGTGGCCAGTATAGAATACTACATGTCATCGCAACATCTTGATGCCTCACATTTGTATTTCAGTTCATTTGGCCAGTTTAAGCTGGAAAATGCTTCACTTAATTTGCTAAAATATGCATTATTTTTACCAATAATAGACTGTATTCAACCCCAAAACACTGATGATTAATTCTTTCATAAAAAGCATGATAGAGGCAGATCTGGTGTAAAAAAACAAAGGCCATCTGTCTGAAACTGAAACCTCCCCAAATGTTGGAAGTCCCAGTGAGCGTGTTCCTTTGTGAAGACGTGTCCTGTTCGATAAGCCAGTCGTTACCACACAGACCCGGGGCTTCGGACATGAGGCATGGCCCCCCTGCAACATCTCCACATAGCCGTCAGCCGTTTGACGCCCCTGCACAGCCTGAGGCTCCATTGCAGGATGATGATGATGGCCCCCTCCATGGTGTGTTGAAATAGCATTCCATCTGAGGGCCACACTGGAAAAAAAGCCGAGATTTTGGGAATGAGAGTTACACATTTAGGAGACTAAAGTTGTACATTTACCACATTAAGAAAATAAAAATAAAGCAGAGTCTGACTTGGTTAATTTAATTTATACATACATTTTACACACAGAGACAGTGACAGCCCCTTGACAAATGGGAAAAAACAGACACAGTCGTCCACACAAAGCATAATAATAATAATAATAATAATAATAATAATACTGTGTAGACATTTGGACATGAGCACGCTAGGAAGTAGAAAGGAAATACAACGGGTGGGGGGGGTACAAAAAATATGTATATCTGTATAAATAGAAATGTCAAGATGAACGGTATCATACATGATGGAGCACGGACGCTGGGTAGCAACCAAACCAAGAGGATATGAAAATAAAACCTGAAGCAAGCAGGAAGTCAGTCAATGATTGTCAGTCATCACATTACAAGCCCAAAAAACAAAACAAAAGGTATCAGAACTCTCGCTGCGGTTACACAGCTTTTGGTTCTTCTTTGTTTTCAAATGACGAGTCCATCTGGTATACATATATCTATATTTATATCTATATTTATATCTATATTTACTCATTTTTAAAGGGGTGCAGTCGGTTGCTGATGTAACCTTAAAGGAAAACTGCACTTTTTTGGAATTGTCTCTCGCTGTTCTGCATTCTAAAGATACACAAACAGCTAAAAAGAGGCCGCTAAGAATGCAAGTGGTGGCATTCCGCCTTAAATTCCTCGTGAAGGTGCAAACGAGGCTCCGCTTGGGAATGGGACCTGTATTTTAACCACGCTAGTCACAATGCCGTTATTATTGCCATTGTTAATAATGGTACGCCCAAGTCGCCCACTGACGTAGCGACACCACATGGGCTAGCTGCTAGCCGGCTAGCAACTAGCTTCACCACACACGTTAGTGAAAGGTAACGCCATACATTGCCGCTCGCCACCGCTGCTGCTGCGGCTTTTGATGCTAGGTGTTGCTACGGAGGTGAAATCAAGGAGAGCACATGGACAGTAAATACATGGTGGAGCACAACCATCGCCATCATCCTGCCAGTCAAACATCAGGGCTTAGTCAGCAAAATGCAACAACCTACGCAAAAGGCTGGAGCTGTGGTCTCGGACCAAGGGCGTATTAGGGCCACACAAACATGAGGGAATATGTCCTTAAGTTCACCTTGGCAAAAAGGGAAGACTACCACAAGTCGCAAAATTGTGTCAAAAAAGTTGTCACGCTATGACAAAAATGCAAAGTTCCAAGAAGTCTGTCGCCATATCGCCAAAAGATGATGGACGTCGTAATGTCACAGGAACAATGAACTTCTAGTGGAACCACTACCATTAACATGACCCCTACCACTACCATTACTACGACCCCTACCACTACCACTACCATTACCACAACCCCTACCACTACCATTACCACGACCCCTACCCCTACCATTAAGATATGCCTTTATTCGTCCCTCAGTGGGGAAATTTGTACCCCTACCCCTACCCCTACCACTACCACTACCACTACCATCACCATTACCAAAGTCTTCCTGTTCCAAGTTGAAAGTGGTACTGGGACACAAATAAAGCCGAGAGAAGAGTGGTAATGTTGCACAGAAAACGTTTGATGATGTCATTTTGTCCTCCATGCCGAGGAAAACAGTTAGTAAAAGTACACAAAGTACACCACAGCCTTGCGAGAATAAAGTGGTCAAGTTCCCAGACCGCAGTCATGAAGTCACAAGGTCGCGGTCGCTATGTGAAGCCAAGAAAGACGCCGTTTCCACGACGATGTTGCTAGGCTACAACAGTACAGTCAGGTGACTTTACACACAAATTACAGTAGTTAACCAACAACCAACCTACTTAACACCAACCACTACTCGTCACCTCCTCAATAACTACTCCAAATGTAGTATGTCTTAGTTCCCCTGTCACCACTCTACTCGTCACCTCCTCAATAACTACTCTAAATGTAGTGTCTTAGTTCCCCTGTCACCACTCTACTCGTCACCTCCTCAATAACTACTCTAAATGTAGTGTCTTAGTTCCCCTGTCACCACTCTACTCGTCACCTCCTCAATAACTACTCTAAATGTAGTATGTCTTAGTTCCCCTGTCACCACTCTACTCGTCACCTCCTCAATAACTACTCCAAATGTAGTATGTCTTAGTTCCCCTGTCACCACTCTACTCGTCACCTCCTCAATAACTACTCTAAATGTAGTATGTCTTAGTTCCCCTGTCACCACTCTACTCGTCACCTCCTCAATAACTACTCTAAATGTAGTATGTCTTAGTTCCCCTGTCACCACTCTACTTGTCACCTCCTCAATAACTACTCTAAATGTAGTATGTCTTAGTTCCCCTGTCACCACTCTACTCGTCACCTCCTCAATAACTACTCTAAATGTATGCGTCTGAGTTGTGTTGTTGAAGTCCGTTGCTGCAAGAAAAGGTTCTCCAGAAGGTCAGGCCAGAACGTCAGGCTGGTCTTTTGTCACGTGGGTGTGGCCCTAATACGCCAGTGCATCTCCTTCCTCCCAACCGCTTTGGAAGCTTTGGAAGCTTTGGAAGCTGGACCAGGAGCCACCAAGCCTTCCATTCCTCCTTCAGACTGCAAAGCCCACTGCCCACATCCTTCTGAGGAGACCTTCACGGCGCCGCGTTCAGGACCCGCCTGGACGCGGCCGGCGAAGACTCATCATCAGCCATCACGGTCCTCATACATCATCATCATCATCATCATCATCCACCAGGTTAGGCGGCAACAAAACATTTGTAATCGGTGAAAAGCAGCACATGTAACTGAAAGTAGTACGCATATAGTACTGCATACTGCATACTGCATACTGCATACTGCAGCAGTATATGTGTACACGGCTCCTTCCACTACTTGGAGAGGGCGATAAGGACACGTTATGGTATTGCACTTGGCCATAAGAGCGTGGCCTTTCTCCACCCAATCATTTTAGGACTTGAGGAGGTCCATCCAGGCGGGCTGATCCGTTCTCCATCCCGCCGTTCCCACGACCTTCCCACCCACCAGGCCGGAAAAAGAGGGGCTAAAATCTGTCACATTGGCTTTGCTGGCCACTCCTCCTCCATTAAAGTCGGGACGACCGACAGCGGCGTGGAATTGAGATCTGGAGCGACCACGTGCCCCCGCAGCTCCGTTCATCCGCAATCATGGAATAATTATGGGAATTATGGATGATTTCCTTTCATCCTGTTTCACTGCATGTTGCAGCATATCGCCAACATTTGTTGATTGCTGAAAGGCGTCTGGTGGCTCGGCGGTGAAGGAAGCGTCGTGTCTTCATTCGTCACGCTAACGAAGCCGTGACGCCTGGACTTTGGCATCTCCTCCACGCTTCTCCTGATATGAGGCCATATCATTTAGCATGGAGGACGCTACTCGTGTTCACATCACATGACACACGACACGTCACATGACATGACCACACTTCCCAAGTGGTGGTTGAACAGGAAGTAGTAAGCATGGATATGAAATGACAAAAACAGGAGCATATTTCATATTTCATATTTCATATTAGCAGTGTTGCCAGGGGGCCCAAGTCAACGAATGAGCTGACGTAGAACATTGTCGGATGCCGACGGATGACCAACTGGGGGGTGGTGGGTCTTCATCTGGCTCCTCTCATTCTGAAGAGGATTTGTTTTTTCCACGGGTGGGGGGTGGGGTGTCTATGAGAGTCCAGCAGGGGGCGACAGCGCCCCCCCCCCCCCCCGCCGTGTAGAAGCAGCAGTCCCAAAGAGGACCAACTAGTCTCCTGTTGATCCTGACAAAGTGGATTTTCTGGCTTTTCTGTATTTCCTGCTTACGGTGTCGTACACCAGCTGTCCCAGTGGAATGTGGGGGGGGGGGGGGGGGGGGGTCGTTGTCATATTTGGTAACGCCACATGAAATGGCCATTGCAGTTTGCTAGGAAACTTGCACCCCCTTTTTGGGATTGGCTTTGGTTCAGTCCCACCGACTTCCTGTTCACGTGTGATATTTCAGTGTAAAAGCTCGCTTAAAAGTCACGCTGGAGTCGGTCCAAGACCAGGATCCGATAAGGAATGGAAGGAAGAGCCAGGAGAGCCGAGGGATTCCCACCTGTGTTACATTCCTACCAGACTCCGCCAGTCGGCATGGAGCCGGCGTGGGGCTTTGTGGGGCTTTTTGGTGGCAGGCCATGGAGGGGCGTAGGAAGCGTGATGGGCGGGGTCGGCCGGTCTACACATAGACGGGCTCACATCCCTCACCGCCCTCCTCCTCTTCCTCCTCGTCCTCCTCGGCTTCCTCTTCCTCCTCCGGGCCCGTCCCGGTGCCGGCCTCCAGAGGTTTGGGGTAGCGGAAGGGGCAGCCGTTGTCGTCAAAGAACCTGCGGAAGGTGAACTCGTAGAAGGCGTGCTCCGGGTGCTTTCCGTGCGGGGAGCAGAGGGCGTCCAAGGCGCGGGTGCTGTCGCCGCTGTCGCTCCAGGCGCCCGGCCCGCCCTCCTCCTCCACGGGGTCAAAGTTGGACGTGTCCATGGGGTGGGCGATCTTGGGCCGGTAGGGGGCAGGCTGCTGCCGCAGGTTGCTGGAGAAGTCCACCTTCCCGAAAAAGGGGTGCGCCTTGATCTCACCGGCACCGTTGGCCCCCAGGCGGTCCTCCGCCGAGCAGCAGAGGCGAGCGATGATGTCCACGGCTTCCGGCCTCAGTTGGACCTGCGCGGGCACCTGCAGGGTGCTCTCCCAGTTGATGACCTGAGGACAGGGGGGTACACGTCACTTCCTGTCACATGTCTCGTCTTTCACACGGACATCCTGCAACAGAAGACGCCCGCCAACAAGCCCCTTTACCACCAAAAAGAATCATCAGGAGTCCAGACCGCACTGACCTTAATCTGGGTCTCCGTGGGAGTGGGGGCCAGGAAGGGCGGCTGCCCCACCAGCATCTCGAACAGGATGACGCCCACACTCCACCAGTCGCACAGCTGGGTGTAACCTGGCGACACAGACACACGTTACCGACCGGCACCACGAACGGGGCCAAGTACGACGCCACTTCCTGCGGTCCACCTTTGCGAAGCAGCACCTCGGGGGCGATGTAGTTGGGCGTGCCCACCAGGGAGTGCGCCAGGCAGCGCTGGTGCTGCCGATCGGCCCGCTGCTCCAGCGTCATCAGACGGTCCCCGCACCGACAGTTGGACACGTCGTCCCAGAAGTCGCCGGGTTCCATGCTGTCCTGTCTCACGTGGCTCCCTGCGGACACAACGGGGACCGGGGTCCGTGAGTCGTTCCGAAGACGGGACCCCACAAATCCCGCTCACCTTTCTGATAGTACTTGGAGTTGTGCGTCCATCGGAAGCCGGTGCACAAGCCGAAGTCGGTGAGCTTGATGTGCCCGTCCACGTCGATGAGGATGTTGTCGGGTTTGATGTCGCGGTGGATGAAGCCCATCCTGTGGACGCTTTCGATGGCCAGCGTCAGCTCGGCCACGTAGAAGCACGCCAGGGGTTCGGGGAAGACGCCCATCCGGATGAGCAGGCTCATCATGTCGCCCCCGGGGATGTAGTCCATGACGAAGTAGAGGCTGTCGCGGTCCTGGAAGGAATAGTAGAGACGCACCACCCACTCGTTGTCCGCCTCCGCCAGGATGTCGCGCTCCGCCTTCACGTGGGCCACCTGCGTCCGCGGCGGCGGTGGACGTCAGTCACAGCGGCCAAGTCGCGTGAACGACGACGAGAGGAGCTCACCTGGTTTCTGTTGAGGACGTCCTTCTTGCGTAGCGTCTTCATGGCGTAGAGAGCGCTGGTGTCCACCTTACGCGTTAGGCACACCTCCCCGAAGGCGCCGATCCCCAAGGTTTTGATTTTGACGAACATGGATTTGTCCATTTTGGCGCGTCGCAGCCGGTTGTAGTTGGACTCCTTCTGGTTCAGCATCTTCCTCATCTGCTCCTGCTCCGCCTCCGACAGGCCGGCCTGTGCGGGGAGACGAGAAGGAGGTCAGCGTCAAACTTGTTGTACGGTGCTGTATTTGGACTTCCTTCTGGTTTTGGCCATACTGCCCCCCGAGGCAAGATCCCGTGTTTACCGATGGAAGAGCTAACGGCTAACCCAGACGACCGTGACGAACATTGAAGGTCATTCAAACACGAGAATGGACTACTGTATTTCAGCAGCTATCATTTCCCAATACAAGGTCAAAGGTACAAGGTCAAAGGTACAAGGTCAAAGTGCCAAAAGTGAAGAAAACAGTCCAAAGATAGGTCAGGTTCCAGCTAAAGCTGCTAAAGCTAATCTCCATGTGACTGACCAAGGCCGACGGTGCACCAAGAGACTGCATCATGGCCGACAAAGAACTGTTGGCACCAACAAACCCACCTCCCCAAAATAAACCACTTGGACCAGAACCAGAACTGAGTCAGCCTGATATGGACTGCCATACACGGAGCAGATCCATCACAGCACGCTCCATCCAAGCCAGGCGGATCCAACATGTCAGCCCTTCCTGGTCCATGCCCCTCCCGACTCCAAGACCCTTACCTTGGACATCTCCTGTTCCAGCTGAAGCCTGCGGTTGAGCTTCTGCTGGTAGGTCTTCATCACGTTCTCGATGTGCTGCTCCATGTAGAACTTGAAGGCGAAAGGCGAGTAGGTCTTGATGCGGGACTCTCGTTTCTCCTCATCACGTCCGTTCTTCCTGACCGGCACGGGCGACGTCTGGATCTGCTTCTTGTCCCCCTTGCTGACTTTGGTCTTCTCCTTCACCCGCTGGTCTCCGTCGTCCGCGTTGGCACTCCCTCCGCTGCCGCCGTGCGCGCTTCTGGAAGCAGCGTTGCTAAGGTCCTGAGCCCTGCCGATGACGGCTGCAGCACCCTCCAGGGTCCCGGTCTCACCAGGTGCCACCGGCATGAAGAGGTTTTTGGGGTAAGGCGGAGGTGGGCAGCGTGGCTCCTGCGGGGGCTCCAGGGAGTACGTCTCCTCCGCCATGTAGGCCAGCGCTTCCGATGAATCCTGGGCCTGGGCCGTCATCCAGCCGGGGTGGCACGGCCCCACGGCGGTCTTGGGCTCGGGCCTCATCACCCGAATACTCTTGACCGGCTGCTGGATGGGGGCAGAGGTGACGGCCGTGATGGTGTTGGGGGGGCCCAGGGAAGGTTCCGGTTTTCCACCTGAAGGGGGTGCAGTCATCGTGGGCCGAATGCCGTTGGATGCGGCAGAGCGGCTGTTGAATGAGTTGGCTCTGCTAGGAACCCGAACCTCACCCCTGAAGGGTCCCTGGGGTTGTGGCTGCCTGGCTGGGGGGGCCCCTTCAGGACCCGGAGGCCCCGCCCAGTGGTGCTCGTACATGTCCAGGTTGAGGCTCGCCCTGGATGGGGTCATGAGGCTCTGGGGAAGATCGGGAAAGTCCGGGCCCATGGCTGGCACCCCACCCGGGGAACGGGACATCATGTGGACTTGGTGGGAGGTTGGGCTTGCCTGCCGCGGGTGTGAGTGAGAGGGCAGGTAGAGATTGGCGGGGTAGCCACCCCCGCCCCCTCCTGGCCCGCCCTGGCCCATGTTGACGTAATTGTCTGGGGGCGCCATCTTGTTTTGAAAGGAGGCGGTTCTCTTGACTCCGTAGCCCGCCGTCTCCATTAAGTGAGGCCTGGCATGGCCGTAGTCATAGTGGGGGCCTGGAACGGGAGCCCCTGGGGGCTGGGGTGGAAGCTGCAGAGGTTGAGCTGGGACATTGTAGCTCATCATGGCCCCGTGCTGATCCATGCCCCCGGGATAGCCTTTCTGCTGGGCCCCAGGAGGGTACATGGAGTTGGCGGGGTTACTCTGGGTGGCCATCACTGGCGGGTAGCTGCCCATGCTGGGGGGACGCCCCATGGGGTTCCCCATCGGGGGGCCCTGTGCCGTCCCGGACGGAGGCATCATGTAGTTCATGACGGGGGGAGGACCCATGTAAGGTCCCTCTGGCCCAAAAGCAGGTACACTCTCATACATGGGGGCCCCCATCGGGTGGTAAGGAGGCATAGCACCTGTGGCGTCACCCGAGGCCTCCATTGCAGGACGGTGGTCCATGGAAGGGGGCATTCCTGCCTTTCCTGAAACGGCACCAGATAAGCATGGTCACCACCAAGGCCATCAGGATGATGGGCGTGTCGGCGTACCTGGCGACGTCTGTTTGATGACGCGGACAATGAGCTCGTTGCGGGGGTCCAGGTAGCCCATCTTACTGATGTACTCCAGCGCCGCTTCGATGTTCCTGCTGCCCGTTTGCTTCAGTGCCCGGATCGCCATTTCCTGTGGAGCACAAAACAGTTCCAGTTCCGCTCCGGTCCTGTAGGCGGCCATCATGCTCGTTACCAGGTGGGCATGCAGGTGGACTCGAACGGCCAAAACACATCCCTGATTCCCATCGGCACGCAATCACGCTAACAGGAAGGAGGAATCAGGCTAACAGGAAGGAGGAATCAGGCTAACAGGAAGGAGGACGTGGAAGGTGTGTAGTGTGAAGGAGTGTAGTGTGCAGGTTACGTATAGGAGAGACATGTACACGCATGTACACGCATGTACACGCATGTACACACACAGATTACTTCCAAATATGAAAAGGTACATGGTTCATGGAGTCATGGTTATTTGGATGTGTTGATGATGTTGCTCTAGGTGTTTAGGTACATTATCTCACCTGCGTCTAAGCCAACGTATCTTGTCACAAATCGCTGCTTGTCTCCCTTTTTTAGTTGGGAACTGATATTTTCCCAAAACGTACCTATGTTATACTGCTGATTATAAATAATGACCTGACAAAAAAGATTTCCTTGATGAAGGTCAAATGAAACAGACTTCCTGTGCTTGTCACAATAAGAGCACAACAACACCCGCACACACGCAGCAGAAGTGGGTCAAACGACGGCGGGAAGATGGGAAGATGGGAAGATGGGAAAATGGGAATTGTAATTTGCAGCTTGGGAGTGATTTCTTTCTCTCTCCTCAATGTAGGTCATGCCTGACAGACGGGAAAAGTGACTGATCCCTGGTCCCTGCCAGGGAGGTGTCGTACTGACCCACGGACGTTTGGAAGGATTTGCTCGTCCCAGATGTGCAGCAGAGGGGCGGGCTCCTTCCCTTCCCTTCCCTTCCCTTCCCTTCCCGTTTCAACGCCTTCATGGAGCCTTCTGGCATGGAGGTCAACATTGAGCACCTCCTCCTGCCCTGGACATCCATCACCACTCACTGTCTTTTTAGGATGGGGGGGGGGGGGGTTATGATCACAGTGGCCATCACACCAAAGAATTTCGCTCCATGTTGCATTCCAGAGATGGATGGGATAAGTCTGCACTTTGACAGGGAAAAGGAAGCGTGGAGCAGCCGGAGAGATTCCTGTGAGCCAACACGGATGGGAGTTTCCTGTCATTAAAAGAACCGCCCTAAATATTCCTGTCTGGATCATTTGGGTTCTTTTCCCGTTGGGGAGGGAATAAAAACGCTGCCAGGTGATCCGTTAATCCAGAATAGTGGCTTATTGTTCCCCACACAGACCTCCTTTATGATATATGATCAATAACATAGAGCAATAATCATGCTGAGTACTACACTTTTCTTGTGTGTATTATGTGTGTATTATGTGTGTATTATGTGTGTATTATGTGTGTATATGTGCTTCTCGACATATTTCCAACACGTGTGACGGCCTGATTGGGCGTGTCTTATTGAACATGGACATCATGGTCAACACGTTTGCATGAGAGCACCAAACATGAAAGGTGTTGTGCAGGGGCGTCAAACGGCAGCCGGCTATGTGGAGATGTTGATGACTGAGCAAGGCGTCCCTCCAAGGGAATAATCCCAAACACGTTGGTGGGCTGCCTAACAATTAGGATTTTTATTCACGGAGTTTGAATGACCAGCTGGGTGCCAGAGCACCATCACCATCATCATCTTCACCCCCCCCCCCACCAAGACATGATGGTGCACCAACAAATGCTAGCAAGTCACATCCTGTTGTCGTCGTCGTTACATAAAATCCACCACCACTGATTCCATACGTGGGGGGGGGGGGGCCCTCTGGGGACGGAGGGGAAAAATGCAGACAGGACACACACACACACACACACACACACACGCACCCTTTCCTGTCATCTGGATGCGTGGCATACCACCCCCACCCCCTCCCCCTTTCCTCCCCCTCTAAAACATTTCCTCCCTAAAAAAGAGTGAGTTATGCAACGAGCCAATCGGCTGATTTGCAGCTGGAGAGGAGAAGACGAGGTCGGCCGATAAGAGGCGGGTGTGAGCGGTGAGGTGGGGGCGGGAGGGGGGCGGGGGGAGACACCCCAACAAGTTTCCTATGTAAACCAGAGAATCCCAGCTGTCTTGGGGGGAGGCGGGGTCCACCCTGGACTGGTGGCCAGCCAATCCCAGGGCACATATAGACAAACAACCATTCACACTCACATTGGAGTCCCCAATGAACCTAGCATGTTTTTGGAATGTGGGAGGACACCGGAGTACCCAGAGAAAAGCCACGCTTGCACGGGGAGAACATGCAAACTCCACACAGAGATGGCCGAGGATGGAATTGAACTCGGGTCTCCTAGCTGTGAGGTCTGCGTGCTAACCACTCGTCCGCCGTGCAGCCTAGTTAATACTAAGTTAACGGTATTTATTTAGTTAATACTGAATACTGAATTAATAATTAATACTAATACTGCCATCAGGAATAAATTGGAGTCTTTTGGGAAACACCATGCCATCGGGAATAAATTGGAGTCTTTTGGGAAACACCATGCCATCGGGAATAAATTGGAGTCTTTTGGGAAACACCATGCCATCGGGAATAAATTGGAGTCTTTTGGGAAACACCATGCCATCAGGAATAAATTGGAGTCTTTTGGGA
Organism: Doryrhamphus excisus; assembly: GCF_037039965.1. Classification (NCBI taxonomy): domain Eukaryota; kingdom Metazoa; phylum Chordata; class Actinopteri; order Syngnathiformes; family Syngnathidae; genus Doryrhamphus; species Doryrhamphus excisus. The sequence goes on along the minus strand of NC_136368.1, from coordinate 270,942 downwards.
AACACCATGCCATCGGGAATAAATTGGAGTCTTTTGGGAAACACCATGCCATCGGGAATAAATTGGAGTCTTTTGGGAAACACCATGCCATCGGGAATAAATTGGAGTCTTTTGGGAAACACCATGCCATCGGGAATAAATTGGAGTCTTTTGGGAAACACCATGCCATCGGGAATAAATTGGAGTCTTTTGGGAAACACCATGCCATCGGGAATAAATTGGAGTCTTTTGGGAAACACCATGCCATCGGGAATAAATTGGAGTCTTTTGGGAAACACCATGCCATCAGGAATAAATTGGAGTCTTTTGGGAAACACCATGCCATCAGGAATAAATTGGAGTCTTTTGGGAAACACCATGCCATCAGGAATAAATTGGAGTCTTTTGGGAAACACCATGCCATCAGGAATAAATTGGAGTCTTTTGGGAAACACCATGCCATCGGGAATAAATTGGAGTCTTTTGGGAAACACTGACCCTGTCCTGCTTTACCCGTGAAAGTGACCAAATACCAAATTATTTCCTGCTCATCCTCCACACCATCCACGGTGGACTTCCTGCAAGTTCACCCCAAAAGTGTTCCTGCACACCCAGCTCCCCCAGGAATGCCGTTACGGACCTGGACCCGTGCCCTGGGAAGAAGAAGGGGCCGTCCCCAAAGAGTCGGAAGCACAGCATTGTCCCACATGTCTGGCCCCGATGAGTTGTGACCCATACGTTTGTCCCGAGAGGGTATGGAATGCTGCCCCACAGACGGGGACGCCACAGGCAGGGTGGGGACCGGACTGGAACAGAAGGAACTGATCCACCCTGCTGCCATTGAATGTCGCCTTCCTGTTTGCAGCGCTGACAATGGCGGCGGCCGTGGGGGCCAGGAAGGGACCTCCATTGTGGCCCGGCGCCTTTTTCTCCTTCCCTATGGCCATCGCCATTCCCATCGCCATCCCATCACACGCTGGGAATATCAGCCAAGATGAGAGCATCCGACCCAGGGCCTCTTAAATACGCTAGCATTCCAAATCAATAAGGCTCCGCCTCCCAGCCGGCTGGAAAATCCACCTGGCAATCAGACTTCTCCACACTGGGGATATATTAATATAGTTATTTAATAATATTTAATAATATAGTTATTACTATTATTATATAATAAGAGTTAATACTATTATTAATATAGTTATGAAGATGATTTCTATTCTTACCATCAGCAGTCATTAACATTATTTCTGCAGGCAGTGCCTGAGACAGCTATCAAAGGGGGGCCTTTTATCATAAAGTTATCACTTTTTGTCATAAATGTACATTATTCTCATAAATTACAGATTTTTTCTTGTAAACTTTTCTGGTAAATGTATACCTTTATTGTGGTAAATGTATACCTTTATTGTGGTAAATGTATACCTTTATTGTGGTAAATGTATACCTGTATTGTGGTAAATGTATACCTTTATTGTGGTAAATGTATACCTTTATTGTGGTAAATGTATACCTGTATTGTGGTAAATGTATACCTTTATTGTGGTAAATGTATACCTTTATTGTGGTAAATGTATACCTTTATTGTGGTAAATGTATACCTTTATTGTGGTAAATGTATACCTGTATTGTGGTAAATGTATACCTGTATTGTGGTAAATGTATACCTTTATTGTGGTAAATGTATACCTTTATTGTGGTAAATGTATACCTTTATTGTGGTAAATGTATACCGTTATTGTGGTAAATGTGCAGAGCAGCAGCATGTGTGTGTGTGTGTGTAGGAAACCCCCAGCGGACTAGCATGAAAGCTAGGAACGCTAGGAACGCTAGGAACGCTAGGAAAGCTAGGAACGCTAGGAACGCTAGGAAAGCTAGGAACGCTAGGAAAGCTAGGAAAGCTAGGAAAGCTAAGAAAGCTAGGAAAGCTAGGAAAGCTAGGAACGCTAGGAAAGCTAAGAAAGCTAGGAACGCCAGCCCAGTAGGATATTGCAGGTGCAAAATAAAATACGGGAGCGTCATGCAGCAGGGAACAGCAACACGGAACGGGCGCGCCGGACTCACCTGGTCGCATCCGGCATTGACCAGCTCTTGCAGCATCTGCCGGTTGACCTCGCCGGCTGGGTGCCCGGACCCGGAGGAGGGCCCCGACTCGTTGGCGAAGGGCATGAGGGACTTGCGGATCTCTCGCAGGGCATTTTGGTAGTTGTTGAACTTCTGCGGGGGTCGCACCGGCTGCTGCCGACCTGTCGTGTCCTTGCCGCCTTTACAGTCGGCCGGGCGGCCGCCCTCGGCTCGCGGGCCACCCCCGTGCAGGGCCTGGCTCACCATCTTGGCGGGCTGCTTCAGGCCCTCCTTGATCTCCTGAAGCCTCTGCCGGGTGTTGCCCACATAGGGGGCCGCCGGGAACGTCTTGGGTCTCATGGCGGAGGTGCCCGGTCAGGCACCCGGCACGGGGAACCGCTCACACGCTCAGTTAGCCACCCAGCAAATAGATCCAAGACTTGTGGTCCTTATTGGAGCGTCTGTGGATTCCGATGGGGGGGTGTTGTTGGGGGGGGGTCCTACAGGCGCTCCATGCTGTGCTTTTCAAGGCTCGGGTTCCAGCTTATTCCAGGAGATGCAGCCGGTCCCAAGGGTGGCACGGAACCCAACCGTGATGCTGCCAACCTGCGCCTGCACAAAACCAGAGAAGATGCTGAGCATCCTCACACGGACTTGGGCTGGTCCAAAACAGGGGGATGGGGGGGGGGGGGGGTCATCTGGGAACCTGGCAAAATCACACCGACATGTTGGGACGCCACGCCGATGCGTTCCAGAGGGACGGGATGGCGGTCCGACATGCCAACATGTCTCAGATTTCCAAGAATGATTGTAATAAATATTACAGTAAATCTCTTCTAATATGAATATTAATATTGTAATACTAATATTGTACTTTCACCTTCACCTTATTCTTTCATTTCAACTTTATTTCTGTTATTTTCACATACATTTCAATGTTTTTTATGATATTTTTACCAATGTATTATAGTCATTTTTTTAATATATGATATTTTCGGTGAATTGACCCCCCCCCCCCCCCCAAAAAAAACCGAGTGCAGTCAGATTGATTGAGCAACACGTGGGGTGCTAGTTCATAATTCAACAATTAAAGATTGTAAGAACTCCTAAAAAACAATGTGCCCCCCCCCCAGCCCTTTTCCTGGCCCCGGCCCCAGCCAGGCACCCCCCCCCCCCAGGTCAGCGCATAGCACAAGTTGCACGAGTCAGCGTGTCACCGCATACTTGAGCAGCGTTGTCATCAGTAAACACCCCCCCCCCCTGTGGAACATCGGATGTGGGACAAGTCGGCCGCCCCAACATTTAAAGGGCCGCCAACGCCTCCTTTACACGTTTGTAAAAATAGACGGTCTTTACGCGTTCTTGGTACGCGTTCTTGGTACGCGTTCTTGGTACGCGTTCTTGGTACGCGTTCCTGGTACGCGTTCCAGCCAGTCCAAGATTGCATAAAGAGATTGTGGGGACGCTGTGAGACATTCACTGCCATCGGAAATCACGCATTCCGTCAATTCATCTGTTCCAGGGTCAAACTGTGTCATAAAGCTGTAGCAACTGTACAGTGACAGTTGAGCGCTAGGAACGTTCAGATGAAAGCAATAAAACACTCTTCAACGGAAACAAAACAAAACTAATTCTTGCGCGATGGAGAAGTGGAAACCTTGTGAACGAGCCAGGTTACCCTGCTAGGAATCGGACTCGCGCTGTACAGGACGCATCTTTACTGGCCTCCATCTTTGGACATCTAATCCCCACATTATTACCACATCGTTGCCATATTCCAACTTTTCCAAAGATGCCAACTTTGGTGATTTTGTTTGTGTGGCGTCTTTGATGTTGTTATCACATGATGTTTTGAAAGGGAAAGGGGGGGGGGGGGGGGGCAAGTGAGTCCAGCACCAAAGGGCCTTACTGGATGGCAAGGTGTCACTCTTCCCGGCCAAAAGGGTCCAGGTATGCCCCCCCCCAGGTATGCCCCCAAAGTGTATTAGTCATCCACAGCAAAGGTATACAGGTATACCCCCCCCCCCCCCAAACGTGTACTTTGTGTACTTTCCGGGTCTTTCCAGGGACACCATGAACACCAAGTTCAGGCCCTTCCAGGGAATCGATTCATCCCGCGTGGATAATTATAACACGGAATCCCAACTATTTAGGGTGCACAGTTGCAGGGGGGGCTAAAAGCACCCCAGGCCGGCTATGCTGGTCTACCGTAACCCCCCCCCCCCCCCCCCACCCCACACACGCGCACGGGACCGTGGAAAAATGTGGAAAGCCCAGTTTTAGCGTCCTGTGTGCGGCTCAACTGGCCTGTTCGAAAAGAAGGGGATTAACGGCACAAACACTCCCACGCAGCCATGTTCCCACGACCACCACCTTCCCGTTTTGACATCAGACCCCCCCCCCCCGGAACTTTCATGGCGACTCCGATCAACGCCAAAGAAACAAGGCTGTCCTCACCATGTGAGAAGAAGCGGCCACGACGATCACTTCGATTCGGTCCAATTGCCACTTTTGGTCGTCCTCCGTCGGCTCCTTCTTGGAACTCTTGTCCGGGACTCGGGTGCCTCGGGCGGCCTCAGCGGGGGCGAAGGAGCGGAGGAAAGGGGGTGATCCCGGGCTCCATTTTGGAGCAGCAGCAGAAGGAGAAGAAGCAGCAGCGAGGCACAAAGTTGGACACTCGCTACATTGTTAACATTCCACACGTCACGTGACGGACCGACGCGCGTCAGCAGCGGGGGCCAGAGCGAAGATCGTCTACTCGGGTGGATGCTTCGCGACACAGCCGAGCTAATGTATTGAAATATACTTTTCTATGGTTTCATGCACTCGGCTCATTGTGTGGAGCCGCATGTTGAAGACCATTTGTCGACATACAGACACCGAGCTATTTTGTCCAAAGGTTTAATATGCAAAGTTAAAAATATGCACTTCTACTTTCCGGTGTTTTATGAAGCACTCACAGACCACTTCATTAGGCACAAGCAAGTACGCTACAATGCCAACCAGAGCTTTAGCACCCACGACCTTCTCCTGGTGTGGCGAAGAAAAGGGGTGAAAAATATTAGGAGTGGGACGTCACGGAACGGCTGATCCGCTAATTCTAGGACCACGACCAGACCACCACCGCATTCCGTCTGACACCCCCGGAGCCCCCAGCTGGACACGTCACATTCTAGCCGGAGCCTCAACACCTCACTTTTTACTCCGAAGTCAAACTTTTCGAAGCAAGCCGTCTGGGCAATAAAGCAACCGGCTGTCAGCTTCCACACCGGAAACAGTGCAAAAATAAAAGCATGGTGGACGCCACAAACACATGCGTACAGGCGGAAGTCCTTGCTTGAACCAACGAGGAAGAAACCAAATAAAATGGAGAAACAACAATCGTCGTGCAATCATCGCCTACACGGCCAACCGGAAGTCCACTACTTGGGATTATGTTGTGAAAAATAAAAAAAATACACGGCTAGCAAGGCTTTTCACTGTGGAGATTTGTCTTTCTGTGTGCCAAAAATAGAATAACATCTAAAAAATTAACTCATACATAAAATCATTTGATATATGTTCTACATTGTCCACGAGCGAAGGCTAATCTTTTAAAGAAATGGCAGAATCACCAGCAGCCGTTGTCCTGCCTTCTGTGGATTGACCGCTGGAGGGCGCCAACTGACAGGTTAACCCAGAGCACTGTTAACATTTTGGTTGGTTTTCAGATTGCATCCTAACAAAAGTGCTTTTCTGTTTAAAACATCCTGACAAGGCACACTGGACCGGTCCATTGTTAAGTACTGTGTCGTTAGGGGCTTGGCTATTCCGTCTTCACCACATGTTTATGATGTCCAATAGAAAATAGGACTACAAAAGTGCTTGAAAAACTACAACTCCCGGCTTTGAGCGGCAGTGCCGTGTCCTCCAAGCAGTCGATAGTTCCGCTCCATAGCGACACGTGTCTCTCATATTTCGGTGTCCCCATTCAGCGACCGAGGCAGGCCCTAGCACGCCAACGTTCACTCAAGGGGCGCAGCGGAGATGCAGAGGTTGTTTAGGGCACAAGCGACTCGTACCATCTTGTCGAAGGTGGACATGTTGGACGTGCGCTCTGCGGCCGAGGCAAAGGGACTCTCCACGGGACCGCCGAGCATGGCGTACCGCTGCCTCACCATGGACACCACCCTTTCTACGTGGGCCTGCACGCCCTGCACGTCTGCCGCAGCGCCGCCCGCCACCCCGAAGCGGGCTCCACGGGCGGCTACGGCGTCGGCAATGTCCAGATCCCGGCTGGCCAGGACCACGTCTCCCGGGAGAAGCTTGCACAGAAATCCGCTGCTCTCGGCCAGATTGCGGGGGCCGACGTTTCCCAGGACACCCCTGGAGACAAAGGTGACCACCCCCTGAGGGGCCACCCCAATCAGGTAATTTAGGACGTTACAAGCTGCCGTCGCCCCCAGTTGGGGCTTGTTGCCGTGGGCAACCGGGCCCTCGCAAGGAACCGTAAAGCAGTCCACGATGACGGCGCAGTCAGGGCAGGAAGAGCGCAGGGCAGCGGGAAGGTTTTTCCTCAGCTCAGCTCGCGAGGGCCAGAAGACGGCGGTGGGCACCAGTGTGGAGGACATGATGTTGACCATGTGATGCACCGTCCTGACCACCGTGCCCACCTTGACGCCAAAGCGGTAGGCCAGGTCCTGGTTGCGCAGGTCCAGGCGGAGGCGCATGAGCGTGAGCAGGAGCTGCTGGAACTTGGACAGCTTGACGGTCCTGATAGCGTCCATGTGCGGCGCCAGGAGCAGCATGACCGTCTCCAGCACGAAGAAGTTGGGCAAGCCCGTGTAGAACTTCACCTTCTCTGCGTCGTTCCTCAAGGAGCTCTCCGACAGGGACATCTTCTCCACAGACTCCCTCAAGGCTCGGTTCTCTCGCCTCAGCGCCTTCAGGACGTCGTCGTAGTTGACCGAGGCGTTGGAGGTCAGGGCGGATGCTTCATCTTTGTCGCTCACGGACTCGTCATCTTCGTCGTCGTCGTCTGCACTCATTGAGGACGACGCGCTGCCCTCCATGTTGGACTCGCGCTCCAGTCCGGACCCGCCCTGGCGCTGCAGGAAGAGCAAGGCATTGGCCGCCTCCACGCGGGCTTCCTGCTTGTCCGGGACGTCCAGCAGACCAGGCTCCTTCATCTCAGCGGAGAAGGAAGCGGCGGTGAAGATGGAAGGGACATAATCGGGTGAACGAGGGTTCTTCACTTGTTTACCTGGACGCAGAAAAGGAGGACGCAGCATTTTGCGTTCCCGTATTTGCTCAAGCACTTTCACGACAAACCACAGATAGAAGATCCTTTGATGAGTGGAAAACTAACTTCCCTGACATGTACCGGAACTTTTATTCCACTTCACTGTAAACACTAACTTTATTTCAACGTACAAAGACGTTGAGAGGAGCAACAATGGCTAATAACAATAGTTAGCTAATAACAATAGTTAGCTAATAACAATAGTTAGCTAATAGTTGCAAGTGTACTACCAGAGATGGAAGCGTACTACCAGAGATGGAAGCGTACTACCAGAGATGGAAGTGTACTACCAGAGATGGAAGTGTACTACCAGAGATGGAAGTGTACTACCAGAGATGGAAGCGTACTACCAGAGATGGAAGCGTACTACCAGAGATGGAAGCGTACTACCAGAGATGGAAGCGTACTACCAGAGATGGAAGCGTACTACCAGAGATGGAAGCGTACTACCAGAGATGGAAGCGTACTACCAGAGATGGAAGCGTACTACCAGAGATGGAAGCGTACTACCAGAGATGGAAGCGTACTACCAGAGATGGAAGCGTACTACCAGAGATGGAAGCGTACTACCAGAGATGGAAGCGTACTACCAGAGATGGAAGCGTACTACCAGAGATGGAAGCGTACTACCAGAGATGGAAGTGTACTACCAGAGATGGAAGTGTACTACCAGAGATGAAGTGCGTGCTGCACAGCCGGCTGCCGTCGTTGGGCACCCAGCCCTGCCGGTTGACGGCCGCTATCCACCGCTGCTTCCTCTCGGGGTCCCGGGGGAAGCGATAGAAGGACAGGCCGGTGCCGGGCGTCCTTCGGTTCCTGCAGCCGGCCACCACGCACGTATGGACCATAGCAAAGGCAGCGGCTAGCTAGCTGCCTGGCGGGTGTTTTTGACTCCCAAAATGGCGGCCGTCTCGTCGAACGATGGGCGGGAAGGGGCGGGGTCTACCTCTGACGTCATTACAATGGACGAAAACAAAACAATGACGAAACGACGTAAGTCATTTAAGCTTTAATCTTCTTAATGTATACAATATATAAATGAAAATATCTCAGTGTGCTGGGCCACTTTGATACACTTTGTGCATTCAATTTGCTAACAAATTGTAAGTCATGCTAAACCATGCTAATATGCTATATGCTAAACCAACACAACAAAACATCTTCGCTTCGTGTTATATAGTCATAAAAACTAATATCTGATCAAATAAATCTCACTATTAATGAATTCATTTTATTTTGACATTATGCAGAGGGCCAATTATAAAAAGAATAAACATAAATGACATCGTCTTACATCCAAACAAATGTGTGTTACCTTTTATGAAGCCAGTTTATCTAAGGAGTAAAAACTAGTAGTTGAACCATTAGGCTCAGATACAGCCACACCCCTCGCCACTCCCGCCTCCTGCATCGCTCCACCCACGGCGCCACCTGATTGGTTGAGAAAGCCCCAGCACGCCCAGTAGCTTGCACACTTCATCCGAAGGTTAGAATCCGAGTTTACAAACTCCATGCTCTTCCGGAGGTATTTTTATATTTCTTCCTTTTTGCTATCTGCTGAATGAACATGCTTTAGGCCATGAAACCAATCTAAAGCTCATTTTTACACTTTCAACTTCAAATGAATATCCGAATATCAGTTATCAGCCTCCTTAACTGCTAATAAGCGGTGTCAATCCATTCAAATATTTCATTACATGTTTTAAAGTCATTTTAAATGTTTGTTAGTAAAAATTCCTATTTAGGAACATTCAGAAAGGATTATTATTCAAGATTTGCCTTCCTGAAATGTACAAATGAAAATAGCTAAAATAGGCCAATAGTCATAAAAGTATATTAATCATTAATCAGCCATCTTTATTGGTTGCCAGTCGGTGGTGTATGAGCTGCTACATTTTAAGCCTATTGTTGAATGTTGGATCCCACACATCGAGGTGTACCCCAAGGATACGTACTCGGCTCAGCTGCCGACGTTGACTTTATGAAATAGTCAGCAGTGCCACCCAAATGACGTGACAGCGGGGCCGCCCCTCAGGACTTGATGATGCAATAACGACGATGTCGTCTCGAGTCATAAAGGCTGGAGTCATCGGATGTGAGATTTCTCCGGAGTCATAACTGGCCAACTGTCATCTAAGGCTCCAGGTTGCCGATCATAAAGGCTGCCGTAGAGTCATAAAGGTCTATGTCAAGTCATGTGGGGGGCCGGGGTTGGTGGGCAACAAAAAGCTGAGGTTTGTGGACGAGCAGATAGCATACTTACGTGCACGTTACTCTAAGAGTACACAAAGGGATACTTGACACCAGCATACTTGAGTACAGCTTTGTCTAAATCCTGACATTCGGAAATGGAGCCGACCAACCCAAGAAACCCCTTTTTTTCCGACCCCGACGACATTGCAAATATGCTCCTCTCCGGGCTGCTGGACGGGCTCCACCTCGGCGACGAGAGACCATCAAGCGACTTTGACGGCGGACACAGGTCTCCACTCGCCAAAGACGCTTCGCATCGAGATGTGATGTCAAGGGGCGGAAGCTCCTCAGATACGGACACCCCCACCACACTGTGCTCTGATGACGACATCCAGATTGGATACAAGACAAACTGGAGCCCCGTCAGTCAGGAACTGGACCACAGGGAGGACGACGGGGTGGTACTGGAAAGGCTGGTGTCCCACTATTCCAGGTTATCATCTCCGCATAACGAAGACACTTGTGCGGTCAGCCCAGAGTCTTCAGAACATGACAACAGTTCTCAGGCGTCCTCCACTGGCACCATCAGCCTGGACGCAGACATCAAAGCTGCCATAAAGACCGCCTCCAACACCATCTACAAGGGCTTGGTTCACCACATGGACCAGTACAATGATCCCTCCAAGGAAGGCAATTTTGTCGTGCGCAGAGACCATCTGCTTGATCCATGCATCCATGCGTCCATGGACACCTCAGTGTGGAGCGACGGCGACAACGAGGCCGCCATGTCATCGCCCCAGGTCTCCACCGGCGAAGAGCTGGATCTGGTGGTGGATGAACACGAACTGGAGGAGGACGTGGCGCCAAAATGCCTCAGCCTGTCCCCACGAGGGAAGCAGACCCGAGATGTGACTCCGGCCTTAAGCCCCGTTTTCCAGGAGTTAGGTTTTAATTTGCTGAAGGATTCAATTCCGGAACCCCCGGAACAGGAAGAGTGTCTCCAGACCTTGTCCCCCCCCTTCATAAGTCTGGATGAGGGCCTCCTGGATGAGATTATGCAGGATGCTGGGAAAGATGATGGCACCCAAATTGAAGACATCCCATCGAGTCCGTCCTTGCCAGAGGAGCAGGATGCAGATGTGACACCAGCGCTGCTGTCTGCCTGTGAGGAGTTCTATCTTCAGGAGGATGAAGAAGTAGAATTTCATTCCGAATCAGCTGAGTATTTACCCACCTACTTACATGAGATCCATGACCACAAAGCACCCAAGTGTCCATCAGCGCCCGAAGAGGACCAGACGGCCCCGTGTGCAGACTTCCAGACCGGGATGGACGACGGTGCAGATGAAGAAGAAGATGATGATCAGGCTCAACATGAGGTGGTTCAGTACTTGAGTCCATCATATTCCCCAGAGGAGGCAGCGGTCTCACCCTACGCCGATCAGGTGGTCCGACAGGAAGGAGACAGCGTGGTGTCCAAATCATCAATGTCGTCACCGAGCGAGGAGCTGCGTGCGGACAGCGCTGCGGTCCTGATGGCCGCTGATCAGAGGTTGGATCTCTTGGAAGACCACGTGGAATCAGAGGACTTGGCATCCAAATCCCTGAGCCCTGAAGAGACTCCTGCCGTGATGATGACTTCCGAATGGCCAGACCTTGTGGAAGACGGGGCTGACGTAGACCAGGAGAACGATTTGGCTCCGACGTGGTTCAGCCCATCGCCATTAGCGGAACAGGAAGCAGATGTGAAGCCTGCCTCCGTCTCCCCTTGTGAGGATGAGGATGTCGTGGAATACGGCCGTGATGCTGAACCAATGGGAGCGGGGGCATCAAAGTCCGCGTCCCCTCAGAGTCCAAGTGTTCCTGAAGTGTCCACGGGTGTTCTTGATATGCCCAGCGAGGAGGACCAGGCTGCGGCAACAGCAGACAGGATCTCTCCCTGTGGGGAGTCGGAGGACGGTCATGTGACACAGGAAGACGTGCCTTGGTGCAAATCGCCGAGCCCGCCACCACAAGAGACACTCGATGGAGACGTCCCTTTGGCCACTCAGGAGGACATTTTAAAAAAGGCTTTGGGGGACGAAGCCAACCATCAGAAGTCGGCCCCAGTCATCCTGGAAGAGTACTTCAACGCTGCCATGAAGAAATTCTCCAACACCTTACTGGAGGCCTTGATTAGTCACTTGGAGACTTACAAAGACCCCGACCCTGACATGCAGGCCCAGCTTAACGCTCAGAAGGCCCCGGGGGGCCACACATTGGACGGCCACACATTGGACGGCATGAACGCAACGAGGCAGGAGAAGGAAAAGCCTGGCAGTCTTCAATCCCAGGATTGTCTGGACCACTGTGACCACTAGGGGGGCCATCAAGCTGCACATTTTCAAGACAAAATGCAATGAATGGAATTAATCAGGGCGATGCTGGTTTTGGTGTCCCTCAACAGGCCGAGGAGGAAAGTGGTCAAGACCAAAAGAACAGACATTTTCATGTTCCTGACAACTGGGAAGATGAGATGGATCTAGCCATTTCCACTCATTTGGGGACTCGTGACCGGTGTTAGAAGTTAAGCAAAGATTCATGTCAAAGACTCGTCAGTCATCATCCCAAATATTTCTTTCAAATTTCCGCTTGTCATCATTAAACACAAACGTCGGCTTCATGTGCTTTCTTGTGTGTGAACATGGTCTTAACCAATCAACGCTAAACATAACCAGGTCTGTGGAAAATGGACAATGGTGCAGGACTTGGCTAGAACCAGCGGAGGCGCTGGTGAATCAGCCTTGACTGGTTGTGGTCCAGCCAGCCACTGGACGCTGATCTTCATTCATGCAACATCTCCACTGGCAATGAAACAGGAAGTCAGACATGATGCAGTCCTAACGTGTATTTTTATGGAAATAGTCACCAGCGTCTTCAGAGCTTCACTATTGTTCCTAATAATATGCTAATTGTCTGGGGCATTATTGACAGGGATGTGTTGTGATGGTTTATGATGGCAAAATGATGGTTTCATTAAGAGCACACAAGAGGCTAATTGCTTTTTACGGTTGCCATGTCAACACCAAAGTGCAAAGAATCTATTTCCATTCTCAGCCAGAAGACGATTTGCTCTACAAAATACTTCCATTTGTTCTACAATCTGGTTAGGATTAGGATTACTAAAACCAGAACGATTACAGTCATCCTTTGTTTATGGGCTCCAGACCGGACCGCAATAAGTGAATTTTTGCAAAGTAGGAGTCAATGTTAATGTAATATTGTTCATAGTTGGAGCATAGAGAAGCTGGTACTGTTAATGGCTTTCTAAATACGAGTTCTACCTTGACTGGAGCCATGGAGCCATCAAGTGACACCCCTGGAGTCTATTCTTTGTTTACACAACATGGCTCATGGCGGCCAGGAGTGAATGATGAATGATGAAAGGATGGAAACGGTGAGGATTACGACGTGATGCTTTGGACACGACACTCAGCTGCACAACGCCAGTTTGTAGACGGCGGCGCTCCCGACTCCTCCCACCTGCTCCAGCCTCTTCAGTTCGCTCAAGCAGAGCACGTAGACGGGGGCCTTGATCCCAACGCTGGTCATCTTCTCCAGCTCCTCCATGTGGAAGTCCCCCATGTCTCCTGAAGGGGGCGCCGGGGACAGTTGGACTTGATGAATTTGTCCTGATATTTTCCGTCACGTGTAGAAACTGACCTGGATGCTCTGATAAGTACTTGTTCATGTTGCGGACCGCCTTGTTGAGGTTCTTCAAGGTCATCTGCTTTAGAAAGGCGGGCAAACTGCGGAACTCCTGCTCAGAGACGGCAGTCACGCATCTGAACACACACACAAAACTTTTATTGATCGGCGGCCAAGTGTTGGCGTACGTCACACGGAGGCGGCTGAGCTAGCCAGACGTCACCTTGCAGGTTCTGCTTTCTTCTGCTGGACGTTGGATTGAGTCTGCAGGACAAGCTGAGCACCACACAAGCAGGGGACGTGAGAGAGCGGCCACACGTGCATGAGCGCTAGAACCTACTTTACAGATGTCCTGCGTCACAGAGCTGAGTTCCGGCATCTCAGGGGTGCTGGCGTCACGGAACTCCCTTCTGGTGAGGGGGGTGCCCAAGCAGAACTCACGCGTGGCTCCTCCATCCTGGTTGATGTCCATGACAGGCGGCTCCACTGACTTGCTGTCAAACGGCTGCGCCTCTTTTGGCATGGTTCTCCTCCCCTGGGGGCCAACATTGTTCTTATTGTAGGGGGCCTGTGATGCCCGTTTAGCTACACACCATAACCCGCACACTACATCTTTCTACATCTTCCAGAATGTGCACCTATTCCATCTGGATTTCCTTGGCAATAAAATAATGTCTTGTGTGTGCTTCTTACGCTCAGTAAAATGTTGCCCAGAACGGACTCCATCTTGGGCATCTGCAGCGTCTGTTTGTCCTCCCCACCCACGATATGTAACTCTGGCACATCATACTCCCACGGGCGTGGGGGGGCGCATGAGTCGTTGCGAGATGGCGTCAGAAGTTCTAAGGTGTGGCCGTCGTCACGTTGCATGATGATGGGCTCGGGACGCTGCGCGCTCTACGAGAAACGTGCAGTTCAGGGGACCCCGGTGAAAATGATGCAACCGTGCGTCCGTCGTTTTACCTTTTGGGTGCTGACCAGACGCTTCACGTAAGGAGTTTTGAAGGTCGGGATCTCAGGGGTGGTGGCCAGGTTGTCGGGTTCACTCTGAGATTGGGAGTCCCCTTGCGACGGCGGGGAGCAATGACCGTTTGTTTTCTTCATCTTGAACCCCGGCGTGCAAAACTCGGGCGTCTCTGGAGATGCCAGGTTGCCTGGCGATGACGAAGGAAAGGGCGTTCATCCACACGTCATATCCATGCTGTACTTACTGTTGATTGCCTAAGGCACAGCCAGGAGGGGCTGATAGTTCCTTAGATGTGAACATTCATTATGCATAACAAGCTAATATTTCAACTTAATAATCATGGTATGGGGTGCATGAGAAAGTGGAAAGGAAAATGTAGCTCTCTGTAGCACAACAACCGTTTATGAATGGACTATTTTCATATTGATGGCATAGACAATCTGGTAACGCAGCCGCTGCTCTACAGGGGGGCTATTGATGAAGTGGAGGTTGTCTACAGCCACGTCTGTTAAAGCTGCCGCTAGTTAAAGGCCGTGACGGCTGTGGGAGACTCCACGGTTGATGAATCGTGCAGCATCCTCCAGAAGCATCCAACCATGTTTGATCACCTTGGTTTTGCAGCACCTGAGGGATGTCTGGTGCCAGCGGGAGGTCCTGTGCTGGTCTGTAGGGAAAGACAAATAGAGACGTGATGCCACGAAGAAGATCAGGAGAAGCACGCTTGCGTCTACCCTGGAGGCTTGTTGACGTGCTTGCGGAACAGATCCATGGTGAAGTCATTGTTCAGACACATGGTGTGCTCCGAGATGCCAAAGTTGGTCATCTGAGGCGTCCGCAGCTCGTCCTCGTCCATACGCAGCGCACATTTGGGAGTGAGGGGCAAAGGCGGCGTGGAGGGCGCGTGGAGCGCAGGGTGGGGGAGGCTCATCTCGGGCATGGCCGGCACCTCGGCGCACCATTCCGCCCCCGCCAGGTTCCTCCTCAGCTGCAGCTCAGACAGGCCAAAGTCGGAGAGACGGGGCGTTTGCATCACGTCGGTGAAGGTGGGTGGCGCGGCTATCTGAGGAGAAGATGGCGAACCGCTAGTTTCTTCCTCCTCGTGGCCGCTGTCTTCAACCGCAGGCTCCGTTGGACCCGACTCTTCGTCTCGCTCCTCCATTTCTCCACCTTCAGCGCAGGAAGCAGCAATACAGGCGTTTGGAAATACTGTTACTTGGATGAAGAGCATTTCATTGTGTTGTTCCATTCACGGTGGCACAGGACCATACTGGCGTTACTCTCGCCGCTACTCTCGCCGCTACTCTCGCCGCTACTCTCGCCGCTACTCTCGCCGCTACTCTCGCCGCTACTCTCGCAGCTACTCTCGCAGCTACTCTCGCAGCTACTCTCGCCGCTACTCTCGCCGCTACTCTCGCCACAATGCCCGTGACCCCGGTTAGGATAAGCAGTGGATGGATGGAGACATAGGGGTGGCGGTTTACTGCTATTTCATTCTAGCGTGTTAAACTTCCTCCATGTTGGCGGGTAAAACAATCAATGATCTATCATCCCAGTCCGAGTTCCATGAGGCTTTTTTTCATCTGGTGAGATAGACGCACCTATTTACCACAAACAGTTGAACCTCCGAGGCCCCAAGGTCATGGAATTCAGTTAGAACATCATTTGAGAATTAAGAATACTTCATCTATCATCCCGCATGTCATCACAGTTAAAGTAGTAGTATTGTTGTAGTACTGTTTTAAGCATAGATGACAGTTTGACCTTGGAACAGATGATCAGTATTTCTTTGTAAATGGGATCAAAATGAATTGTGAGTGAACAGCAAGAATCCAGAGGAGCTTTTGAAGAAGGCCCAACTCCAAGCATGCTAGAATGCTTACTGCTCGTTCTCCGTGCGTCGGCAGGATCTAGGTAGCCATATTTTTCAAAGTGTCCCTTCAGTGTCTGGATATCCTCAGCGACCTTGTGCTGCACGGCCCTGCAGGCATCGATGAAAGTGTTCACCTCCCTCCTGTGTGTTTTCTGCTTCGTAAGCGCCTCTTGCATCTGGCCCTGTAACAACACAGAATTAGCGTTGGGAAAAAAAGACAAATCCTAGGGGGGCTCTCACTGCTTTATATCTGTGCCACCTAAAGAGAGAGCACATTTCTGCCTAACAACAGTGGATACCAATGTGCGTCACTATTCAGCCAGCTCAGTGTTTCCACGCAGGACTGCAATCTATTTGTGGCAACATGACAAGAAAGCATCTCAGGAAAAAACATGCGATATGGAGCAATACAACCAAAGTTATGAACAAAAAACAAGCAAGAAATGTCCTTGGGGACACCAGAGGAGGAATATAAATGGAAATAAAACAACAACAACTAAACAATTAAACAACTAAAACAAAAGGCAGCATCCAGGCTGCAGTTTTTAAGCAAAGATCCGCCTCACGTGCTGCCTTTGATATGAACAAGCCGGTTCTCAGAGCCAGATCGTTCGTGAACGACCCATCACGACAGCGTATGGTCGTTAAGCTAACCTTCCGCTCTGGGTCTCGGATGAATAAAGTTATGAGTCTTCAACACCACTGGTTGTGCGAGTGTAACGATGGAAAGGCTGAGTTTTTAAAAAGCAGACGTTTGACTATGCTTTGTTTTGGCCATACCTTCAAACCCAGCACATCACAGTTCAAGTCGTGATAAGCTCGTTGGCCTCTCGCTGCTGCTTCTGGAACTTCTGGGACGCCGAACAACAGACAACTCTTGTTATTATCATTAAGAAAGCCACTTATGTTTATCCGTATCATAACTCACCGTCGTCGTCGTCGTCCCTGTCACGGCGACCGTCAAAGGAGCGCTGGAGCCGGGCCGTCTCCGTTTCGAGGGCCACGGCCAACTTCTTCAACTTTGCAAAAAACTGCGGCGTAGGATCCATTTCCGGGCTTAAATTAAGTGTCTGTTAATAGCTGCATAAATACAAAGGAGGTGCTTTTACGGCTTCCGCCAACGTAGCGGACGAGAAAACTGTTCAATTTGGGCGCCACTGCCACTCTAACCGGAAGTCCTTCTTCGGTGGTGTGGATGAACCGTGCTTACGTCATCGCCCCCTCCTGGCACTGGGCTGTAACTACTCATACTAACTAAGCGCGATGAAGAAAAGTGCCACGTACAGTACCAGAACAGTACCAGTACAGTATCAGTACAGTACCAGTACAGTACAGTATGCCTGGATGGAGCCATAAATGTCTATAAATATGTATTTATCATAAGTTACTATCATCGTGAAAGGCAAATGTCATCTGTTTCTTGCTTCATTAGGGTTTCATAGGATGGACATGCATACCAAATCAATGAATGATTATTATTATTATACAGTGTAATGACAGTACTGATTGCTATTGTAAATACTGCATAACATGCCGTGTGTATACTTTAGGTACAGAGGATTAGCGTGGATTGCAGGGTACCAAAAACCAGATACACAAAAAGTCGGAGTGTTACTTGAAAAGTCAGGGAAAATACTGCGTGTGTTAAATGTGTACTATTGCTGAGGACGCATACAGGATACTTTATTGATTATTGCTGACACGTGATGGGTACAGTAGATATGATCATGATGGATATTGGCTAACTGCTCATGTTGTGGCGGAGGCGCGGTCTCGTCCCGCTCCTCACACCAGTCCCTCTCCCGAATACTGGAGCTCCACCATGTCCTCCAGGTCCTTCCTGACATCCGGGAAGCCCTGCAGCACCTCCCGAAAGTCGTCACAGGACAGACTGAAGCACTGGCAGTCAGTCAGCGCCTTCGCCGTGGCCAGATGTTTGCCTCTGGTCAGCACGCACGCCTCTGAGCGGCACACACACCACAGCACAGTTAATGAGCGAGCACGGGCGCCCGGCACAACTGACAATTAATCCCGGAGGAAAGAAAGAAATAAGCCGCGTTTTGGGGCTGCTTGGCTTAGAAAGACTTAAAGCCTGAGAATTAAATCAATCCCCAAGCGGAGAAGATAATACGTTGACCATGAAAGATGCTCACATTGCAAATGTGGCCGCTCACTTTAGGACGGGACACATTTCACACGACCTCTGCTTTAAAATGCCCCCCCCCCACCCGACCTCGGATAGGCGGTACAAGATGGATGGCGATAGAATTCTAGGAAAAGGGTGGTCCTCCGATGGCCTTCGCCTGGACCCTGTAGTTATTATTCATTTAACGGAGACCTACGAGGCTCGCTTTGGGCCCTTTGTGTTGAGTTGGGGACTCCTATCCGCCAGCTACACGCAAGGCTTTCCAGGTCTTCCACAGCCTGCACCTATTCCAGCTGGATTTAGAAAGAGCGGTAAATCAAGCACACCTCCAAAGAAGTCGCCGTCACACAGTTCCCTCTGGAAGGAGTCGTTCTCCTCCAGCACTTGGCCATGGTCAACGAAGAACATGCGGTCGCCCGGCACGTTCTCCCGGGTGATGACGTCTCCCTCCTGGTAGACTTCGTACTCCAACCTCTGAACCACGGAGCTGAGGAAGTTGTCGTCCTGACTCCGGAACAGCGGCATGTTCCTGAGCAGGCGGCTGCACATCACCGTCAGGATTTGCTGCAACGCCAGAGCCGACATCAGATGGAAGGCTGACAGCTGAGAGTTAGCGTTAGCGTTAGCCTTGGGAACAACGGGGGGGTCATACCTCTTTGAGCGCCGACGACACGGTATGCATGACTTCCTTCTCGTCAAACCACTTGCCTCCGTAGCGCGCCTGGTAGTAGTTGGTGATGCGCAGCTGCAGCTCCGGCGGGAGCTTCATGAAGGCCATGTAGTGCTCCAAGCGACTCATCTGAGGACATAGTGGTTGGCTTTGGACACCAGCATCTACAACTTCAACCAGAAGGTCCCCTGGTCTTTGCCCCCCACTGATTGTTGGCACACTGTAACACTTCCCATCATCAAACTCATTTTAGAATAGTTAATATTCATATGTTAAATATTAGTCAATGACAACACATCTCAACACAAAATGAAACTTATTTTATTGTTAAGGGAGAAAAAAATCCAAACCTACATCACCCAGTGTGATAAGGTGATTGCCCCCCCGCTTCCATACATAACTTCAATGAGATGATTGAATGAGTTCTATCAGTGTGGAAAAGGTTATAAAGCCATTTCTAAAGCTTTGGGACTGCAGCCAACCACAGTGAGAGCCATTATCCACAAATGGCCAACACATGGAATGGTGGTGAACCTTCCTAGGAGTGGCTGGCCAACGACTCATCCGAGAGGTCACAAAAGACCCCACAACAACATCCAAAGAGGCGCAGGCCTCACTTGCCTCAGTGAAGGTCAGAGTTCATGACTCCACCCTGAGAAAGACACTGGGCAAAAACGGCCTGCAGTTAGCAAGTCCACCAAAGCACATGAAGACCTTGGAGCGGCCTAGTCCAAGTCCTGAGCTGAATCCTATTGAGATGCTGTGGCATGACCTTCATGCAGGCTTCATGCTGGAAAAGCCTCCAATGTGGCTGAATGACAACAATCCTGGAAGAGACTCATTGCAAGTTAGCACAAACGCTTGATTGCAGTTGTTGCTGCTAAGGGGGGCCCAAGCACTTATTAGCACTTATTAGCACTTCCTGTAATGGGATTTTCTATTTAGTAATAACAAGTTTCATTTCCATGTTGTTGTCATTGACTAATACTAATACTAATACTAATACTAATACTAATACTAATACCGCCACATGCATACACCCACCACTTGGTAAAAACCAGGCTTTGCCACGCGTCTTAAAATAGAGCTCTGTCATCTGGAGGGCCAGGGGGTTCCTGGGGGGGCTGATTGGGTATTTATTTAAGGGGACCTCTTGGGAAGATGCCACTGCAGACACAACAGAGGGTGCCTTGGCACAGTCAGGAATGCCCCTCCCTCCACCATCCAAGGGGGCTAAGCTAACATGAGTGAGTGGAATGTTAGCGCTGCTAGCCTTGCTACCATGCAGTGGATGAAGGACACAACAGACAAACAGCTGATCAGCACTACAGCTCCGTATCTTTTGTGGCGTGCCGACCTTGCTCTTGTACTCCTTGGAGGCGGGGTCACTGTTGGCGATCATGGCGGTGGTGTTGGCCACCAGCACGGTGTACATCAGGCAGCCGGACACCATGCTGACCATGACGATCCACATCTCCACGTAATCTACCGACACAGGACACAAGGTCAACAGCGTCGTGCTTCTGTGCCTTCACACTTCAACCCACGTGGAGGGAGGGGCCTCACTTGTGGGGGCGTCCATGGATCCGTAGGAGAGCGCGATCATCTGGGAAAGAGCCCGGAAAACTCCCCAAGAGTACTTCACGATGACCGTGGCATTCTGGAAGGAAGATGTTGCTCCTTAATGTCCGGCACCGCACGTCACAAACATTGACTCCCCCCCCCCCCCCACCCCCCCACCCCCAACTCATGGTTTCATTCATAGCAAGTCATGACTTCATCATCTGTTCAATGCTTGACTCCGCCCAAAATATGCATCATTAAGCTAGCTTTGCATATTTGGGGCCAGAATGCAAGGGGACCATTGTGCTCATTTTGGGCCCTTTCTTTTCAGATGGAGACTCCTATAGAGCAGCGCCACACAATAGCCACAATCTGCACCTATTCCAGAATTTATTCCACCCACGACCCGCCAACGCTGGTTGGAGACCCCTGACTTGCCACGCATGAACCTTAAAGAGCGGTCACGTAGACACTGGTGGCAAAAATGGAAGTCATCGCACCATCAGGTTTTCTTTTCGGACCCAGCAGTCAGTCGGGAACTCCTCCAGCATGGGAACAAAGTACTGGATGCAGCCGTTCCAGTGGCACAGCAGGAATATCATCATGAACAGAGACAGGATGCGGAAGAAGAGACGCACCACCTCCAGGTTGGCGTTGGATACCTGGGAAAACAGGACAGTTTTCCACCTGATGTCCAATATTTGGAAAGAAAATGATGAAAGGTGCATAACTTTCTAAGCAGTTTCCTATTCCGCCAAAGCAATTCAGCATCAAATCGTTCGGCTCATTCGGGAATAGTTTGCTTTTATTCTAATATTTCTCAACATTCCCAGATCTTCCAAAAATCCCCAAATTCCACCAAACTTATACCCATTGAAAATGAAAGTTCCACCGTGAAAGCGTCCCACTCATGCAGGACTTTCCGACTCATCCAAAGTCATCCCAACTCATCCAAGCCATCCCAACTCATCCAAGCCATCCCAACTCATCCAAGCCATCCCAAATCAAATGGTCCACACGGCCAGGACATCCAGGCTACCTTTTTTTCACATGACTAAAAATGACACTTGAAACATATCCATTTTCTCTAGCGATAATTATTGTTACGCTAGCCATATTGTACTGAGCAGCCTGGGTACCCCTCAAATGTTATTTTTCTGCAACTTGTATATATAAAGTTGTATTTCCTGTTCTGTGGTTATCATCACATTTCGAGTCTTTATCATTGTTGGCTTGAAAATAGGCCCCTAAATATGTTTGAAGTAGTAGACTGACACCTAAGTTAACTCACCTAAGTTAACTCACCTAAGTTAACTCACCTAAGTTAACTTCTACTTTGGAGGGAATCAAACCACCGATAAGGAACAACAGGTTCTGTTTTTGTCCACGTCTAGAAACAAGCCTCGCTGAGAGTTTTTAAGGTTGAGAATGAAGTTATTGATGAGTTTTGGACGCTGCTAAAGAGTCAATCAAATGTCAATCATCTTCAACATCTGCTTACTTTCTCCACCTCGTTGAAGAAGCGGACCAGCCTGGACACCCGGGCCAGTCGGATCAGGCTGAGGATGCGCACAAACATGAGGATTCTCATCATCTTGGTGGTCTTGGAGGGGTTGTCGTCACTGTGGTAGTGCAAGTCCTGGCACACAATCACATCACACACACCGATGTCATCTTATTAGACCCCCCCGCCCCCCCACCAAACAATGCCGCCATCTAATAATGTGCCTTATTACCGCAAACAGCAGTATGTAGCCAATGGGGAAGGCGGCAATAACGTCCGGAATGAACCAGGTCCTCAGGTAGCTCACTCGGATCTGCTTGATGTCCAGAATAGCTTCCTGGGAAAGACGAGAGCAGCATGACTCAGCAGATAGACTCATCTTTTTATCAGCTACTAATGCATGCGGGACACTTCATTAGGTACCCCCGCAAGGCAGCCCAGGGTCTGGGAATGCTGACAGTGCACGGCGGTGTCGTTTCCTGATCTCCAACGTCTCCCACACGCGACACGTTGGAATGGGAATACGATTTTGGTGAAAAGTCCCCTTTAAAGTCGTACAAAGAGTTGTTGGAGTTTGAGCTGCTGCCAGCAACTCCCGTCTGGGAATTGAGCTTTTCCTTTGCATTCCCATCGTACGCCCCGGTTAGCGTGTCCTTCGCTCCACATCAGAGATTTAAGCCTGGCTTTGCGTACAAGGTGGTCCGATTGTGTTCAAAGTGGATTTGTACCCCAAAATGATGGTTGGATTTACATTATCATTACATATCATTACATTATTGTCATCACTGGGGGCACGGGGGTAAGGGGGTACGGCCTGGACTGGCGGCCAGGGTGGCCAGGGGGTCAGGGGGACCAGGGCGGTCGGGGCGACCAGAGGGTCCAGGGCGACCAGGGGGGCCGGGGGGGCCAGCTCACCACCCGTTTGCTGCCTCCCGACAGCACAGATGGGCCGTGGAGCAGCTGGATGTGCCAAAAGGTGAGCAGATGAAGCGCAGCTTAGTGTCTCTCACGCAGCCAATCCCTGTTACCAAACCGAACCGCAACGGCCAATTTCCCCCATTCCCATGTGGTGGTGGGTGGTGGGTGGTGGGTGGGGCGGGGGTATTAATCTAGACTGATGTGCCTGTGGAGTAGATTACGGACAGGAGGCCTGCGCATGTGGTCTACACGGGGTTACAGTGCTCCAGATTGCGCCTGAAAATAGAAAGCGTGCGGCCGCCCTCACCTCGCCGTCCTCCGCGATGATGCCCATGCGAAAATTCAAGGCCACATCAATCAGGAAGAGCGTGTCGGAGAAGACATTAAAGCCTTCCCATGCCAGCCCGCCGGTCCGGTCCAGGAACGCTATCTCCATGGGGATGCCAATTAGGTTGAGGAACGTGATGGCCATCATGCCCATGATGTAGTAGCTCCTGTGGGAGGAACATCACACAAATGCAAGCCTTTATTCTTTCTTGTTGGGTGGGGGGGGGTGTTGGTCCACGTCTCCATTGCGAGGCTCAAATAACTCTCTGCTGTGTCTCCTTTTTCACTTTGGTCACCTTACTGGCGACAACAACACTGCAGGAGATAACGTGACTCTTCCTGGAATTCTTTCAGTCGGGCAACAAAAAGGAATTTGGCTCCCGTCTTTGTGTTAGTCTGAAATCCAGGACGACCAACATGGAAGATATTGGAATAACGATAGGAATATCGCTCTAAATTCCCCCGGATGTGTTGGTCCAAATGGGACTTTAGCATGGTTTTCAGCCAATGCTCTGGGAGATTTATATCTATCTATATATCTATTTATAACTATCCCAATGTGAAACGTATATTTCATATTTCTGTTGCAGTCAATATGAGCATGAATATCAATATAATCAATATCAATTGTCAATATGAAATTTGACCAATTCATGCGACCAACGTAAACATCAACACCAGTACCAGCACATGCGCGTTAAAAAGTATATTTGAGTTCAGAGCAACTTTGTGGACAGTTTAGTGGTGGGTGGGGGTTGGGGAGGGGGGGCGCGTGTGTCGTTACCTCAGGAGGCTGAAGGGGTGGATGACAAAGACGCCGCTCTGGAGTTGGCGTAAGCACTCCTTCTCCACCGCCACCTCGCTGCCGTACATGTACAGCGACTGGCGGTTTTGCTGCGGCAGGAGCAGGGCTCTCCACCCGCAGGTGGCCCTGGAGCACCCCCCCGCCGCCGCCGCCGGACCCCTCAGTCTCTCCATGGCCGCCGCGGCACGGCTGGATCTCCTCATGGCACCATCCCTTCTTCTTCTGGCCTCCTCTCGGGGCCGCAAGGTGCTTCTCCGTGCAAGAGCTCAGCCTTAATGAAGGCGGGTGGTGGCGGGGCGAGGGGATGATGCCCAGCCTCCCTCGTCCTGGCTCGCCCCCTCGCTCTCTCCCTCTCTCTCTCTATTTCTGCATCCAATCTTTTCATTTCTTCTCTTTTCCTCTCAGCTCATCAACTATTCAGGACTTAACTTTCATCCTCCATCAATCATGCCGTGTCAAGAGGCTAAAGTCCATTCCTTATTCGGGGGGGGGGGGGGGGGGGGGGCTCAGATGTAAGGAAACACTTGACTGTCACTTGATGCCTCTGCAGTTCCTCCTGTGTGGATCATTTACACATTAGTCAGGCACACGTGGGTTTTCATCGTTTTACTTAAGCCGCTGGCAGGAGGGATGGTGCCACATGACGGGATTAACTGTGAGGTCACGTCAGCGAGAAAGGTGAATTCGTGGCGGCTTACATTGACCGCGTGTTTGCTCGTGCCGAGGCGATTGTTTCCTTTTCACTACGCTGGATGGCCGTCTTTCAAAGGCTGGCGTGCTGCAGCTCCAGGAGAACGGAGATGAAATTGAAAAGTACTTTCTGAAATCTTTCAATACTAAAGATGATTTCATGATGATTTTTTAGGGTTAACAACATATTCCTACGCCCTTTGTGTTTTTGTGCGTGAGAGGCAAAAGGAGGTGATGATGCAACTCTGCTGATGCATTTGATGTCAGAGCACTTTTAAGCCATAAAAACGGCCACCAGGGGGCAGTAGGGCACCTGGTAGGAGCTCACAGGAGGGGGTGGGGGAGGTGGGGGTGTGTAGGGACATTTGAACACAATCACACGCACAGTTCACTTCCACATGACAAAATGCTAAATAGTTATTAGCACTCAAACAACGCATGTTGGTATAGTTGAGATATTTGAGCTGTCACAAATATTTGTGTCAAAGTGAAAGTTCTGTTTGAAATGGATCTTTTCCCCAAAGCCCACCTCCGTATGATCTACTGCTGATTACCCAAGACTTTGTTTGCTCAACCGGCATGGAGCTTTATTGTCCTGGGAGGCAATTTGTTGGCTAATCAGCGGACTTGGAGAGAGACGAGAGCGCTCACTCTGCTCATTTTTTGGCAAAAAATAGAGATAGGAGGGATGATGAGGACTCACACAAGGACTCATCATCATCAACACAGACCGCAGCACTAAAGCAGCAATGTGGCGCTTAGGCAGCAGCAATGTTGCCCCCCCCCTCAAAAAAAAGGTAACTATCGTCCAGGCGGAGGCGAGCAAATGAATAATATGCAAAGCTTCCTCTTTGTTTAAACGGGACACAGCTGGTCGCTGGGAATGACTCAGGGCTTCTGCTTGCTTACGCACGGCTTTTCTTTTGCTGACGCACAGCAGGCATGTAAAAACACACATGCATTTTTCATATTTCAATACTCCCGAGCCCCCGCGTTCTATATTTTGTCCTGCCGGCAGCAGCTTATACAGCATTCCAAGGAAAGGTCCCGCTTGTGGAGCTTGTCCTCATAAGATGAGCCGGAGCCGGAGCCGGTGCCAGCTGACTTTGGGTGGGCGGGGCTCGCTCTCGGCTGTCAATCACAGGACACGTACAGTACAAACTGTATGCGGCTCCATTTGGGGCATGTTTTTGGAATGGCAGCGGAAAATGCCGCAAAGGCCAAAAAGATACCGAACCCCAAATCGACTGCATGAGGGAAGTACTGCAGATTAGCTCATAAAACGGAAGCCGAGTTTTGTGTTTGGAACTTATGAATTCACTTTGGGATGTTGGGCCCTGTCCGTACTAGCCGCTAGCATAGTGCTGCCAGACATCATGGCCAAGCAAAGCAAATGTAGCTTCAAATGAACAAAGCCATTGACTGATGATTTGGTGAATAGACATTGCATGCGTCGGGTCTTCGTCATAATGCAAAAAATTAAATGAATAAATAAAGGCACCTGATCGTTCAGCGTGGTTAAAATCCGTGTAAAGACTACATTTCCCAGAAGCCTGTGTTGCGCTCACGTGACGTTGTATAAAGCCACACTCGTGAAGGTGAAGCGGTAGTTAGCATCGTTCACCGGCTTCCCTCCCCCGGTAAGTATATATCTGTATATATGTATATCTGTATACATCTATGCCCCGCCGTGGTCGTCTGTGCTCCTTTTAGTGATGTTATTGTGTGTGTTTTAGGGAACTTTTAGCGCTTGACATAACGGCGTGACTTTTAAGCTAGCTAGCGAGCTAGTAAACACATGCGTTATGCAATATAGGAACTAGGACTTCTTATGTAGGAATGGCAACATCAGCACAGCAAAACTCCGTAATGTTTCTTCTTAGTTCTTATTTATCTACAGTTCCGCCGTTTTAAATGATCGTTTGACGCGTCTAGTGGTTTCCCTTCCGCCCGGGGACACACCTCCATCCCTGCCCATAATAAGAACGCCAATGTCGGCATAGCCTCTGTGGGAATATGTGCCGTTAAAAGGCTAATTTAGGTCATCTGAAATTGGCTGGGAAGATTACAAAATGAGGAAATGTGTGACAGTTGGCCCGAGCACACTTGCTCATTGTTTGACCCGGCAATGCCAAGTTGGAATGGAAGGGAAGGAAACTATGGAATTATTCCAGTTATGTGTGGATCCCATGCCATTTCTTTCTATCAAATGACCCATAAAGGCGGGTGCGGTGTACAGTGTGACTCGGACCAGAGCAGAGGATCCTGAAGGATTATTCCTGTGTGCCACGCAGCCAGAAGATGTCGACCGTGTCTGCCGCCAGCGTGGAGCCGCCATCCGTGAGCCAGGGCGGCGAGGTGAAGAAGCCGCTGAGGCCGTGCTGCGCTTGTCCTGAAACCAAGAAAGTCAGAGATGCATGGTAACTATCCCGTTTGGGGGCAACCTCCTCTTAAAACAGCCTGTGATTTGGGTTTTTCCTGTTCTCTAGCATCATTGAGAAGGGGGAAGAGGAATGCACGGCGCTGATTGAGGCTCACAAAGATTGCATGAGGCAGCTTGGATTCAAGATTTAATCGCTCCCTCCAAGGTGGGCGGGTCTGGCAGCGGTGTGACGCGTCGGCCATGGGAGTCCGGCGGCTGTGTGAAATGCTAAGTTTAGGACCCAAGCATGCCTCTGATGTCTTTCCGTGCAGCCCGCCGCCTCTTGTCGTCTGACGTCGCAAGCGCAAGACGGGCCAGCCGCTCACTTCTTCCCCTCTTATTTATTCCACGCGTGAATGATGTACTTTTATTTTGGAAGAATGTGTGAAAAGAGCTTTGTGCTGTTGGAATAGAATAAAAGTTCTATGCAATAAGCTTGTGCTTGATTTGAAGAGCGGACTATGTATTATTAACGGTGGAGCGTCTCCTCTCCCTGTGAATGGCTGCTGTCCCTGGTATGCACTTAGGCTTAAAATAACTGCAGTCAATACTTGACATATCTGCATTCTTCCTCTGTTGTGGGCCTGGCACGCGGATGCTGCTTCACACTCCTCGGGAAAAAACCCTCAACACATG
Source organism: Doryrhamphus excisus (assembly GCF_037039965.1). Lineage (NCBI taxonomy): Eukaryota > Metazoa > Chordata > Actinopteri > Syngnathiformes > Syngnathidae > Doryrhamphus > Doryrhamphus excisus. The sequence continues at coordinate 243,226 of NC_136368.1, read as the reverse complement.
CGGCTGAAAGCCACGCTGACAGCGTTTGTCCTTGGACGCCAAGTCCTTTCAATGTGCAGTACAAGTACTTGCAGTAGTTGCAGTACTTGCAGTAGTGGGACACGCTGGGTAGGATCCAGTATGCTAGGAGGTCTGGATCTAATCCAAACTTTCTAGCAATGTAAACGTAGCATTGGTGTTCGTTTTACCTGTAGATTTAATGTCAAAGCAGCTTTAATCTGGATCTGATGGGGGGGGGGGGTAATTTCTAAACTGAATGTATTTAATTGGAATACATTTGTAGTGTGTAACATTTGAGGCTTTAATGTGAAACCAGACTTGATCTAGATCTGATCCCAATTCTGCAGCAATGTAAACTAATGTGTCATGAAGTCCGCTTATCATTGGAGTCTAACAAAGTGGAACGTGGCTCTGGTCTTGTTTTTAGCCTGGGATGGACTCGTGGGGCGGGCGGGACGTTGAGCATGTGAGGCAGGAGGCGGATATTTTTACCTGAAATCTGACCTGCTGGCTCCAAATGTGTCCTGATCCACTGACCGGGCCGGCCGTGTTGGAGTCAGAACCAAGAGACCCACTTCAGACAGAATCAGAACCTCTGGAGGCATCAGTGCCACAAATTGGTTCTTCCCCTCCCACTTCCTGCCCCCCACCCCCCCCCAAGTTATGTTAAGCAGCGGGCCTGCTTTGTGTCCGCCACTCTGTCCTCCTTGGGTTTCAAGTCCAAACATGGTGATCCTTGTGGGACGCTACGGAAGCCCCCCACCCCCTTATCCGCTCCCCTCCAGCTGTTGGCTCCAGAGACAGAGCGGCCACCAGCAGAGAGAAAGGAAGGGGAGCATAATGAGACCAGAACCCTGTTCTAGCTGTCCTTCCACAACGTCTTAGCGCTGCATGCCAACTTTTAGTTCCGAGTCCTCAGATCTTTGGCGTTTATAGTCCATTTCCAACATGAGCGGGGAGGACTGGACCCTGCTGGACCGCTTGTTCTCCGCTCCGGTCTGCAACGGCTGGAGCAACGACACGGAGGGAGCCATCTACCACCTGGGCAACACCATGCTCTTCCTGGGCTACATGGGGGGCAGCGGGGCCCACGGCTGCCTCTTCATCTTCGGCTTCCTCACCCCCTCCTTCCTGTGCCTGACCCTGTGGGGCTGGCTGACCGTGTGCGGCCTGGACGTCGCCACCTGGAACCTGCTCCTGCTGCTGGCCTGCCTGGGCCAGATCTGCCACCTCCTGTACCGCCTGCACCAGGAGGGCCTCCCTGGCGAGGACATGAACGCCCTCTACCAGGACGTCTACCTGCCGCTGGGCGTGCCCGTCCAGGTCTTTAAGGAGATAGCGGCCGCCTTCGAGAACAAGGTGCTGGAGATGAAGGCTGGGGAGACGTACGCCGTGGAAGGCAAGACGCCCATCGAGCAGCTTTCCTTCTTGCTGTCTGGGAGGTAGGTGCCGCCCGTGGGTCTCCTTGACCAGCCTGGATGGCCAACCACGGTTACTGTGGCTCAAACGTCAGGGCAAACATCTTGTCGAGGGACAGGTCAGCTTGGGGATACCGTAAAGTAGTCAGTGTGCAGCTTAGCCTAGATTTAGCCCAGGCATTACCGTCGAAATATCTGGCAACACAAGTAGCTTGCCTCCAGTCAAGCGTGGTGGCCGTGGTGGCGTGCATGAGTGCTGCCGGCCCCAGTGCTGTGCGGGTTTGGCATTGCGAAGCAGACATGGAGGAGGACGAGGATGCCAAGAGGATGAAGGTAGTAGTAGTAGTAGTAGTAGTAGTCACACCAACGACAACTTGGACACTGGAGGTGTGCTCACTCGCGTTGCCACATGTACTATGAGTGCCAGTAAAGGGCTGCTCTAAAGTATAGTCAAACGGGAAGGCAGGTACTGTGTGTAGTAGAGCAGGAGTCATAGGTAGTACACTAATCAATCTGTCAGTACTATAAAAGTATTTTGGTCTCTGAGGCGGCCAGTCTTTCATACTGAAAATACATTTTTGTGACGTGTCAGAGGGGTGAGCTGGTGTAGGTTTGATTCCAGTGGTTTAGCTGTGAGGAGCAGACCTCAGTTAGCTTCATTAAGAGCGCAGCACGGCCAGAGGTATGCAGAGCCCACTACGGCGGGGTCAGCTCATCCCCGAAGGCTCTAATCTGCATCTACATGGAAGGCTTCCCGAGCAGATGTTGGACTGAACCTGCCTCCAGCAGCAACCGTACGAGGCCCCACACGCCATTGTTGTTCCTGTGTTGGCCAACAGCTTGGCCTGCTGGTTGGGGCTCGTTATCTTTACTACAAACTACTCTGGTTTTTGGGACGCGTGACCACAAGAGGAGCAGAACTCATGACTCATCAGAACATGGATCTGACGGAAGGTTCGAGCTAGCTGGCTGTCACCTCAGCCCACATCCACCAGCCCTGAGATCCTGGAACCAGATTAGCAGTCTTGTTGCTAGGCAGCTTTCATGGGGCTGTATCGGCACTGCCCCGTGTGGAGGATGCCAGCGGGTGCGTCCTGCACCCCCTGACGCTTTAAAGAGCCGCAGCGGACCACCAGGTGACGCCGACAGCCCTGGTGCTGCTTTCAGGCTGTGGGGGTTTGTGGATGTGGGTTGGCGCCCCAGCCAGGGTGCAGGGCTGAACCACGTGGTCCACTTGGACCTCTGATCATGTTTCAACGACACGATGCCTTTAGATGATCATCAAAGTCTTCTATGCTTTACCTATGGGGTTCTTTTTACGGAAATCTGGTGGGAATCAGTGGGAAATGTTCCAAAGTGTAGACCGCAGTATGACACCTCGGCTTCAACGACCTTGAACGGGGTCGTCTGAAGCACCCAAAGTCTACCTACGTGACAGCCCAAGTTGAGAAGAGATTACAAGGAAGACAGGGCGTAACAATGACGCGTGTGAAAGGAGAATAGGGGGTGTAAAGGATGTTGCACGTCCTGGATGATCTCCATCCACGTCGGCCCTCCCCCGACGGATGGCTTTATCCGCAGGCCCACAAGAGTGTATGATCTACCTATTTGACCATCCAGCAGAGATGGTGAAGGTGACCTCCACAGCTCCCTCCATCACTGACTAATCTCGCTCTGTCCCCTCTCCAACCTTCTCTCCCTCTCTCTCTCTCTCTCTCTCTCTCTCTCCCTCTCTCTCTCTCTCTCTCTCTCTCTCTCTCTCTCCCCCTCCCTCCCTGTCGTCACGTCAGGATCAACGTATCTCTGGAGGGTCAGTTCCTGCACTACATCCACCCGCACCAGTTCCTGGACTCCCCCGAGTGGGAGTCTCTGAGGCCCAACGAGGAGGGAAAGTTCCAGGTAGCTTTTTAGAATATAAGAATGAATAAATACGTGTTGTTTTGTGGTTGACTACGGTCTATTGTTAGTCATATTCATATTACAGGGTCCCTGACATGATTCATCAACTTAGCTTAAATATGTTTCCTAATTATGTTCTACGTTGTTCCATTTCCGAATCCCTTTTCAAAATGCGTTTAGCGTACTTTCAAGGTAAAGGTGTTCCTTGGAAGCGCTCATCAGTGTCTCTTCCTCTGCACTTGTCTTAAAGCTTAGTCTTTGACTCAATGACTCAATGACTCAATGACTCGGATACTGTGAACATCCAGCAGCAACACATGTGTTTTGATGAAAGATATACTGCACATCTACCTGGAGAGGCGTTTGTTTACTTTAGCCGAGCGATGTCCTTAGGCTCCAGCTACAAAAACATTCCATTTCTAAAATAGCAATCCCACTTAGTCACTAATTAACGGTGATGATGGAGGCCTTACTCTACTTCCTACGTATGATTGGCAGGTCACACTGACAGCAGAGGAAGACTCCCGCTACATTTCCTGGCGCCGCCGCCGCCTCTTCTCGCTGCTCTCCAAGGAGCGCTACGTGGCCCGTCTCTTCTCCGTCATGCTGGGCTTCGACATCGCAGAGAAGCTCTACAACCTCAACAACAAGCTCTACATCAAGAGCGGCGTGCTGCTGGACATCCGCCTGCCCAGCCTCTACCACGTGCTGGCGCCCTCCTCGCAGAGCAGCGATGAGGGTGGCGGCGGCCCCCCAAAAGAGCCTCAGGGTCAAGCACCAGCCCCGCAGAGGTGGGAACTCGACCCGTCTCACCCTTCCCAGCCACGGCCCCAGGGACAAGAGAAGACCTCCGTGGACGAACCCCCCCAACAGGAGCACCTCCAGAACCCGTGGGTGTCGGACCCCGAGATGCCCTCCGGTGAGGACTCCACCAGCCTGGTCCTGGAGGACTTTGCTGATGTGGCGGGCTCCCTAATGGACTATGGCAGTGAGAGGGATTATTTGCGGTAAAGGGGCTGGGTTCTGGAGCTAACACACTGGGTCACCACTTAAGCTACATGTAAGTACCTCACCTGGGCACGGGGCGGCGCTTCAAACACTGGCTTGCAGCGCACGGCTTGTACTAACCTGGAACGATGACGTCATTATCATCCTAGCGTGTTTCATTAGCTTGTTTCAATCCCGCCATCGGTTGTTAGCATGGTTGGTTTCCCGGAAGGTCTGTTAGCATCACTCAAGGTCACTTAACGTCACTACCTGTCTGTTAGCATGAGTGCTAATATTCATAGTCGTCCAGCCATCTACCAGAAACTTTTGAAGGTAGTTATGTTTTTTTTTTATGCCGATGCCAATACCAATTTTTTTCCATCATCCTTAGCTGATGGCCAATTTTGCTTGGGCCGACATTTGTGGCCGATACTGCTTTTGCTCCCTCAATTTACATGAAGAAATGCCAATGTACGATATATAAAACATTTCTCTCGTCATTAAAGTGGGTGTTGTGCACGCTAAAGACCACTGATAGCAGACACGGCTGCTCCAATCCGTCTGCTAGCATGAGTCCAAATAGTGTTGCCGTCGTCAAATGTTCCATGAGCAACTTTTGAAGGTCTTTTTGCATCAGTAAAATGTCTTAACTCACCTCGACAGCAATGCTACCAGTACCAAATATTGTTAGCTTCATCACACGTTCAATGAGCAACTTTTGAAGGTCCGTTAGCATCAGTAACGTTTGTCAAGGTCAGTCAGTGTCACAGAATGTCTGCTAGCATGGGAGTGGCTTTTGAAGGTCCGTTAGCATCAGTCAAGGTCGGTTAATGTCACTCAATATCCACTACATGAGTCCAAAAACTGTTAGCATCGTGAGCAACTTTGAACTTTGCAAGTCTGAAAGCTTCATGGAAAGTTTTCCATACATCCATGTTGTACGGCGCTTATCCTCATAAAAGTTTTGTTAGCATCATTTGGGGTCCTGCTAGCATTGTGCTAGCATCAGTGTTTGCTTGAGCCAAACATTGTCCTTGATCGTCAGTTGTCATCATCAATGAAGGCTCCATGAGCGCCACTGGTGGCTGTTAGCATTTGTCAAGGTTTAGTTAGCATGGACGAGCAAACAAAAGGCTATTAATTGAATCATTGTATCCTGATTTCCCAAAGGGATACCCGGGTTAAGGTGACGCCATCTTACCTGTTCTCGTGCTGAAGTGCTACGTGACGTGTTATTGACGGCATGGCGGTGTGTGTTCCGCTTGTGTCCACAGGGGGCGGCAGCGACAGGACTCGGGCTCCTCGCTTCCAGAGGAGCGTCCGGGCGCCGCTAGCTCCGACCGACACGCCCAAACTGTGACTCCATCGACGAAGGTGTTCCAGCCATGTCTCCTTTCCTTCTAACGACTTCAACATTTGGACCACAGCTTACTTTTCTTGGTGGGACTCTGTTTTCATCGTAGTGTCGTGGCTTTTATTAGACAGCTTGTAGAAATAATCATGCTAACATTCTTGTTCCACACACACACTTTGTACAATGTGACATTTCTACCCCAGGGGGCCAACGTTTGTACATACAGCGGACTACTTCCTGTCACATGACCACTTTCATAGGTTTTCATAGATTTGTTCAGACGGCACGTCTGTCAGAACAGGAAGTCCTTTGGCAATAAAAGCATGAAAAGACGAAGCTACAGTATAAAGGTACTTAAAGTACAACGGTATTAAAGTATAAAGAAGGACAAGGAAGAAGTTTGAAGATAAGTTAAAATAAGTGAAGAAAGCAAACAAGTACAAGTGTGAAGTGTTTGTACTTCTATTTCATACATGAATGTATTGTCCAAAGTACCACAAGCCAGCCCAATGTAGGATTGGAAGTGGAATCAAGTTTCACATCTTGGCCCAGACACCAGGTATGAAATGGGTGTTCTTGTATTTGCGTACAGTAATTCAGGATTCAAGCCAGCATGTCGTCTTGGAAGTACTGGTACAGAAGATCCACCATAAAAACAATAGACCCACTTTGGCTAACATTAGCTAAATATGCGACACACATTTGGAAGTATAAGATGAAGGACAATGTACAGCATGATGATGATGATGAAGAAGAAATATTAAAAACTTGCTGTCTCAGCGCTTTCCTTCTTTCATCACGCCATCACGGCAAGACTTTTTACTCTCGTTGAAGGTTACCTTCACCTTCATGGAGGACACGGACACCACCTTCCTGTTTTGCCGTTAGGGAAAACCTCCCTTACCAAAATGCTGACACTGACGACCACCTGTGGCTCCAATTGGGCCCGTTGAAGATTACCTTCACCTTCATGGAGGACATGGACACCACCTTCCTGTTTTGCCGTTAGCTAAACCTTGAATGTTCATTTCTCCCTTCCATTGTGGTTGATATGCATTTGGAATAGTTTTCCGCATGTAGATGCATGGATTCGTTGATGGGATTCTCACGGGAGTGGCTTTGGCCTGAGTGCGTTTCGATGAGAGTTGTACGTGTTGACGTAAGCCAAGGGTCCATCCAATTAGATGAAGAAGGACGAAGTGCGGTTGAATCTACAAATACAGCATCCACGATGCTGGTACGAACCTCGTGCTGGTCAACCAACCACATGACAGCGTCGGCCGCCAATGAGCAAGGAGGCAGTTTATTGATCCGTACAAGATGTCCACTTGGCATGACGTAGGAACCCTTGGGAGGCAGCTTCACCGTCTTCTTGGACGCTCAGAAGGGGCCGCACACCTGCACCAAGTCATGTGACCAGGGAGTCCCTCGCCTGACGTTGATGTTGTTGACGCACAGCGGCTCCTCGCGCCTGCAAACACGTTATGATGACTGCAGCCATGCCCAGACGGCGAGCAGTACAACACGTGACGTTTAAACGCTTGGAGGACACGTGAATACGTACGTGATGGAGGCGATGTGGGACAGACAGACGGACTTGACGTGGATGTCGCTCTGCCTGTAGAAGCGAGCGCCGGTGTTCCTCAGCGTGATGGAGTGGATCTCGCACAGCGCCACCGGGTGAGCCAGCACGCTTCTGTACGTGCTCGTATCCGCCTGACTGGAACACAGCAGCGTTCGTCACCCAGACGGTTATTACTGGAAGACACCGTGCTGGACCTGGGTCCCGGGTCCCCAGGTCCCCGGTCGGGCTTGCCTAGAGTAAATAACGATGGAGGACATCCTTCTTGCCATCACCACGCTCAAAGTCAAAGCAAGGTTTAACAAGAAAACCTATTGAAAAATACAAGTAGTAATACGAGTAAAAATATGGCCTTTTATAGTTGAAAGTTGCCAAATTAGCTTGTGAAATCTGGGAATGGAAAGAATAGTAGTAAATGTTGGAAAAGGAAAAAACTGCTGTCATGTGGCCACACATGAAGGGAGGAAAGATAAGAGGAGGAGAAATAATGTCATTTTAGTCCTTTTTTATAGTTGAAATAAATACAATGCATTTTCTTTCCAAAGTCGCAATATGAGGAAGAAACATAACAAAATCAAATGATTTTGTGGAAAATGAGATTGGGGGAAGGGAAACAATATGAAGGAAATGTCATATTTTTATGTTATGGTACTGTAATAACGTAATCTATTCATAATGTAAATACAACCCACTGATATAATCCAATCCAGTAATAATGTAAATCCAGTCCAATAATAGTGTAACTATATATATATATATATATATATATATATTATATAGTGTATAATAATGTAAACACTAGTGAGGAACTCCCCCATAGAGTAGTTACTGAGGCACATACATTTAGAGTAGTTGTGGACAACTCCCGAGTAGAGTAGTTAGAGTACTTATTGAAGAGCTAATGAGCAGAGTTAGAGGTAGTTAGTGAGGAACTAAGGCATATACACGCACACACCTTTGGAGTAGTTACTGAGGCACATACATTTAGAGTAGTTAGAGTACTTATTGAAGAGCTAATGAGCAGAGTTAGAGGTAGTTAGTGAGGAACTAAGGCATATACACGCACACACCTTTGGAGTAGTTACTGAGGCACATACATTTAGAGTAGTTAGAGTACTTATTGAAGAGCTAATGAGCAGAGTTAGAGGTAGTTAGTGAGGAACTAAGGCATATACACGCACACACCTTTAGAGTAGTTACTGCCAAGGTGAGCGAAGGCGTGGTACTCACAGCCGGAGTAGCTGCTGGGTGGCCAGGTTGCTAGTCGTCAGCGTGACTTCCACTTGGGCGCTTGTACTCAGGGCGGAGACCTCCATGACCAGCAGGATGTGGTGGGCTGCAGGAAGTGGGTGACAACAAGAATCAGTCCAATGGCGGCCCTTTGCTGGTTGGCCACTGGCTTCAGTTGGCCATGGAACCAATGAACCAACCAATGGAAATGATCCAATGGTGCCTTTGAAGTCCAACTGTTTTGGGACTTTGGGACTTTATTCTTGTAAATGGAGGAATTTATTCTTGGAATTGGAGGACTTTATTCTGAAAATCTGAGACTTTTTCCCAAAGTGGCCTTGAAACTCCGTGGTGAAAACCAAACCAGGAGTCCATCTTTCCATCTTTCCATCCATTCCTCTTTCATGTGCCAATTTCCGTACATACAATGTCGGCCTGATGCCATCCTGCGGGTGTGTATTATGGGATGGATGTGCGTGAAATGCTAACTCATTATCGTAATGATGGCCCGCAGCCACTGATCTTGCTTTCATTTGTGCTGCAATTGAAAACGTGGAAGAGCGCTTCTTTGCCTCATCATCAAGTCCTTGACCTTCTCAGCAGCTCAGAGCCTGATTCAATCAGTGAACCAGTGAACCCAGTGAAACCAGTGAACCAGTGAACCCAGTGAACCCAGTGAAACCAGTGAAAAGGTGGAGAGGGCGTGTCACCACAGAAAGGCGGCAGGGACGTGGTCAGGAGGAACAGCTTCTGCTCGCTGGGAACGGGAGAACCGCTGATCCCGCACTTTTCAGATAAGCCTGGAACATATACATAAATATTATATCATTTATTTATATATTTATCAATAAATAAATAAACATGACATAATCATCATCAATATGTTGTTGCATCCCCATGAGTGTACGCCAATCATGTTGACATTGGCCTTCCTTTGCTGCGTGAACGGGACGCCATCAAACCTCAGTGGGCTATTGTACCCCCCAGGATGATGACTACAAATAGAATATACGTATATAATATATGAATATATCTTTTTTCTGCATTTTCTTTGAAAATAACTAACCTTATTCTTTCTCTATTTTGGATCTATTTCATTTTCTTTGATGACGTTTTATTCCAGTTATTTGACCAACGTTTATTAATTAACATTTAATATCATTGAAATGTTTTTATTTCTGACTAATAATAATTAGATTTGGTTTATTTTCATTTTTATGGACTTAAATGGTCCCATTTTATAACAATGTAATTCTAGATATACTGTTTATAATATATATGTATAATAATATTTATTATTATTTTAGTATCATTTCACTATTTTGTATTTCTTCCTAAATGACGCATTATATAGAGTAATAGTAGACTAATATTTTATATTATACTTATATAGAGGAATATTGGGAATCATTTGTATGTAATTATAGAAATATAGAATATTTGCCAAGTTTATTTTCATGAATGTATATTTCATTGTCTTCTACTGACACCACTCAGGTTTGTCATTCTTTTAATATCATGAAACATTTATTTATTCCTGAATATCATACAGTATTTACATGTTACAAAGAATGTTTCAATAATGTTGAATGTTTATCATAAATCCCATTTGGATTTGATAAGATTGTAATCAGAAATATATTTCTTTCATATTGAAATACTTGATACTTAATATAATGGTATGTGCAAGCACACATATTGGTTGTACTTTTAAAATAACCTGATTTCCACTTACCAATGGTGGGGCACTGCCCCTTGAAGGCGTCACAGTTGACGCAGCGCCCCCTCAGGAAGTTGTCGTAACTGGAGCAGGGGATCCCCGTCAGCCGGCAGGAGGCGTTCAGGGCGCTCATGTAGACGTGCAGCGCCCTCATGTGGTCACAGATGACATAGCCGTACACTGGAAAGGAGGCCCACAGCTGACAACACACACACACACACTGTGGGGGGGCAGGGGGTGGGGCTCACTGGAGGCGAAGCGGGAGCGTGTGCATCCCGTTTGGTCCTGGCCGCCATTGAGGAAGAAGTCAACATGGCCGACGGGGATGGAGATGCCAAAATCTGCCAAACATAACGCGTGTGGGCATCGTGTTGTGTTCGAGGACCACAGAGATGCTCGTCTTACAGTCAGAGTCTGTGTGGATGGCGTCCACAAACTGAGCGTCAGACGGGTCCAGGCGGTCGAAGGTGTCGGCTCCTTTGAACATGGGTCCAGCCGGGTCCAGAGCTGGGGGGCGGCAAGAAGGGAAGCATCACAGATATTAGCCAATCACCAAGTACGACTTGACGGGATGGCGGGAACCTCACCGGTGATCCTCCCGATCCTCCCCTGGAAGAGAGTCCCCACAAAGCCGGCCACGTGCGCCCCCAAACTGACCCCGATGAAGTGGAAAGACTCCAGCGCGCATCCTTGTTTCTGTGGGACAGACGGCAGGTGGTCACACCGCGCCGCCGCCCTCGGCAGGTGTGGGCGTGTCTGACCTGCAGCAGGTTGATGAGCACGGAGATCTGCACCGCCACCTCCTTGTAGTTCTCCACCGCCACGTTGTAGGCGAAGGAGGCGCCGTAGACCCAGTCCACCACCAGGACGTTGGCATCCTGCACCCCCAGCAGGACCCGGGCCAGCTCTTGGGCCCACGACGGCTTGCTGCCTCGTGCCCTGCACGCACGCCAACACACAAAAACCTAAAACATGTTTATGGCCAATACAGTTGAAATATTCACTAACAAATATGTTTTTATGTCATAATGTCATAATATTATGAAACACAAAACAAATCAAAGTCGTCGTTTTTCAAAAAAAATTGGGGGAAAAGTCTGAATATTGTGGGAATAAATGTGTACTTTTAGGAGAATAAAGTGACAATATTATGGGAATAAATGTGTACTTTTAGGAGAATAAAGTGACAATATTATGGGAATAAATGTGTACTTTTAGGAGAATAAAGTGACAATATTATGGGAATAAATGTGTACTTTTAGGAGAATAAAGTGACAATATTATGGGAATAAATGTGTACTTTTAGGAGAATAAAGTGAGAATACTATGGGAATAAATGTGTACTTTTAGGAGAATAAAGTGAGAATACTATGGGAATAAATGTGTACTTTTAGGAGAATAAAGTGACAATATTATGGGAATAAATGTGTACTTTTAAGAGAATAAAGTGATAATATTATGGGAATAAATGTGTACTTTTAGGAGAATAAAGTGACAATATTATGGGAATAAATGTGTACTTTTAGGAGAATAAAGTGACAATATTATGGGAATAAATGTGTACTTTTAGGAGAATAAAGTGAGAATACTATGGGAATAAATGTGTACTTTTAGGAGAATAAAGTGAGAATATTATGGGAATAAATGTGTACTTTTAGGAGAATAAAGTGACAATATTATGGGAATAAATGTGTACTTTTAGGAGAATAAAGTGACAATATTATGGGAATAAATGTGTACTTTTAGGAGAATAAAGTGACAATATTATGGGAATAAATGTGTACTTTTAGGAGAATAAAGTGAGAATACTATGGGAATAAATGTGTACTTTTAGGAGAATAAAGTGAGAATATTATGGGAATAAATGTGTACTTTTAGGAGAATAAAGTGACAATATTATGGGAATAAATGTGTACTTTTAGGAGAATAAAGTGACAATATTATGGGAATAAATGTGTACTTTTAGGAGAATAAAGTGACAATATTATGGGAATAAATGTGTACTTTTAGGAGAATAAAGTGACAATATTATGGGAATAAATGTGTACTTTTAGGAGAATAAAGTGAGAATACTATGGGAATAAATGTGTACTTTTAGGAGAATAAAGTGAGATTATTATGGGAATAAATGTGTACTTTTAGGAGAATAAAGTGACAATATTATGGGAATAAATGTGTACTTTTAGGAGAATAAAGTGACAATATTATGGGAATAAATGTGTACTTTTAGGAGAATAAAGTGAGAATATTATGGGAATAAATGTGTACTTTTAGGAGAATAAAGTGAGAATATTATGGGAATAAATGTGTACTTTTAGGAGAATAAAGTGAGAATACTATGGGAATAAATGTGTACTTTTAGGAGAATAAAGTGACAATATTATGGTGAAGACAGTTTACATGAAGAAAGTTGAACTCGAAAAAAAACAGCAAAAATATGAAAAGCAGGTGTCATTTTGCAAGAATAATATGAAAATATTAACATGGCAACTTTCCGAAGTTGAGGGCAGTACCAGGCGTTTCCCCAGCACATGCTGTAGCATTCCCAGTCTAAGCATCCCACGTGACCCCCCCCCCCCCGGGGGCTTTGTCACCTGTATCCGTGTATGATGACCTTGGTGGGCTTGGACACGTTAAAGCGCCTCTGCTGCGCTTTGCCCAGAGACTCCTGCTCAAGGGTCAGGGCGCACTCGGGGTTGTGGCGGGTCAGCAGCAGGTATCGGACCCGCAGCTGGAGGCGCTGCCGGCGGTACTGCTGCCACGTGGTGTTGCTGAGCTCGGCGCAACGCTCCTCCTGCTGCCATTGGTCGGAACCTGAGGGAAAGCTTTGATCAGGAGGGCGGGGACATAGACAGGCTAGCTTAGCGGCTAGACACTAGTTAGCTTTAGCTATTTAGCCTGAATGAAGCTTTTTCACGCACAATGAACTAAGACGTCAGGTCACTAGATGTTGGCAGTTTCACACTGGACGGCCACAACAACAGGCTTTTATTGCAGGTTTGGCTGATCCCACGCCTGCTCTGGCAGAGAAGAAGAAGACGTTGCAGGAGGAATCACGCAGGCAGCAGAGAGAGCCAAGGTGGGCGGGCACTGCGAGGGGCCAAGCCCTGAGCGAGGGTGTCTGATGTTGGAAAGACCCCAAGAACCCCCTGACCTCGGGTAACATCAGCTGGTCTTGCAGCCGAAGATCATTCATTCATTCATTCATTCATTCATTCATTCATTCATTCATTCATTCATTGATTTCCTATAGCGCTTAAAGATGTGTTTTGGGTCCATGATGACCCTCTCTGGTGGCCGATGATCTTTCTCCACGACTTCTTGTTCACTTTGCCCCACAAAGTGCTTCTCCATCCCCAACATTTACACTGGCTATCTTGTCTAAACAAAGATGGCCATCCCACGCTTGCCCACGCTAGATAAGGTTGGACGCGAAGTGGACCTTGTTTTTGGATCATGACCGTGATCTCATGTGCCGGCTTCGTTACCTTATTGCTGTCATTAAAGGGCCAGCAACACGTTCATGGATCGGATAGCGGTTGGATTTCCATGACATTTAAAACGACAACGAAAATACTGCTAATGTTTGCACTGACTAATCGCATGTTTTAAAACAGGCCCCGGACAATGTACGGCATATTAATGACGAAAAAAGTCAATCCTAAAGAATACGTGCCAAGTGTTCTGACCTCTAACTATCAGTAAAGGCTGACAATGACGGCCACAATGGCCACCTACCTTCCAGCAGGAGCGGGAAGTGGAGGAGGAGGAGGAGGACGAGACAGGACAGGAGGAGACGGGAAAGGACGACGGTGTTATCAGTCCAGGACATTTCAGGGGAGCTTTTTAACTCCCAGCTGTTCGCTTGCGTTTTAGCGGCAGAGCTGGGGGTGGGGGCCGGGGGGGGGGGGGGGGGGGGCTGCTGGTTGTTTGTTAAGCACCACTAGCAGACCGGCACGGAGTCTGCATAGCAACATCACAACAAAGTTCCAAGCACCGTGGGACTGTTTGTGCTAACCAATTAACAAGGATTACAACCAAGCCTAAACGGGATTGGCCGTAACGAGATAGACAAACAAGATGGCGGCGCACAGGCTAGCATAACTGTGGCTAACACGAGCCGCATCAGTCAATTCCTTCTGTGGGGGAACGGCAAGCAGAAATGACACATCACAAACTCATTCTGAGATTAAAAGTTAGTTTTAGCTACTTAAAATAAAATGAGCTTTGGCAACGAGTTTCAACCAAACATGACGTGGTTGCTGGATGAGGGGGACTTTTTTCTTACCATACTGTTGCTCTTCCCGTTAGGAATTCTCTTGTCATTATGGTGTTGATGTTATGTTGTTTCTAGAAGCAGGGAATGAGGACGGCCTTGATGCAAGAAAAGCCGACATTAAGGAGAACCAATAGTAGTTTTTGCATTCATCATCCATTTTCTACACTGCTTGTCCTCACAATGGTCACAGGTCTGTACTTCACGTACTTTACCGTACTTTACCGTACTGTATGCATGGATAGCGACATTCCCACACGTAGCCCGGCTCCTGTTGGGTTTTGGTTTTGTTCCTACTAAATATTTTTGTGTGTTTATTTGACCCAACTTTGAATCAAAGGCCGTCCAAAGTGGAGCTGTTTTCGTGGATGTCTGACCTCTACAAATGTTTCATTGTTTACCGAAAATAACAAGTCTTCCTCTTAAAGCTACAGCAACATGTTGTGCTCTCATCCGAGTGTTTGCCTGGCAGCCATTCCATGACCTCATTGCTGATCAATGACTGTTTGTTCAAAGTATTGGACTCTGTCCCCGCTTCACACCCGTTCCAAGTATGTGTGTGTGTTTTGACCAACCCCCCCCCCCCCCCTTTGTGTTGGATCAATCCACCGTGAGCGGGTGTCCATTTTCATCCCGCTTTATGTCATCCGCCCTTCCGTTTCGGGGTCTTTTGATGTTGACAGTAACTTTGTTTCTCTCCTTTGATCCAAAACACAAAAAGGCTAATTGTCAAAGACCAAATGCTAACGCTAATGAGGAAATGAGATGACAGTAAGGTTCTAAGGAGCTTTAATAGGATACAGTAAAACTACATGTAGGATGTTAGTACAACAGGACACCTATTTGGGTCACTGATAAACACATTATGATGGGACTGTCAGCCAATGTAGCTTGTTGTTCCAGCTCTGTACAGCAGATGGCATCATAACGCTGATTCAGTCTCACCCTCTTAGTGACTTGGCTACGGAGACCTACGGAGACGTACGGAGACGTACGGAGACGTACGGAGACGTACGGAGACGTACGGAGACGTACGGAGACGTACGGAGACGTACGGAGACGTACGGAGACGTACGGAGATATGAGATGTACGGTACATGAGGCGTACGGAGATATAAGGCGTATATTTTTGGTGACGGGGTTCACATGCTCCACAGCTTCTGTCGTTCTTTGGGCAGCCGGTCGGCCAGCCATTCCACGGTGTTCTTGCGGGCCTCCTGCCAGGTGTACTGGGGCGTGTAGCCCAGCTCGGTTTGGGCCTTCTTGTAGGAGAAGCTGAAGGGCGTGTTGAGCATGGTGAGCAGCTGGCGGTTTATGGGCGGCACCACGCGGCGGAAGGGGCGCAGCATCATGCACGCCATCTCCCAGATGAAGCAGACGATGTAGAAGAAGCGCAAAGGCACCATGAGCTTGTCTTGGATACGGAAGCCCAGAGGAGACATCATGACGTGGTTGAAGTCGGAGTAGCTGACGTGCGGCGTGTCGTCGGAAACAAAGTAAAACTTTCCCCCGACCTCATTTCTCCTCTGGGGGTCTTGGAGGCTGCGGGCGGCTTGGAGGTGGGCGGCGGCCACGTTGCCAACATAGACGGGGTTGACTTTGGCCTCGGGCAGGGACATCCTGTAGAGAAGGTCCCCGTTCCTCAGTCCGTCCACCATGTGGCCCAGCAGGAAGCGGCAGTTTTCTCCGTAGATGTACATGGGCCTCAGGGCGCAGGTGGCCAGCCGGCCCCCGCCGGGGAGCGCCTCGCCGTTAGCCTGCAGGGTTCTATCCTCTGCCTCCTTCTTGGTTTTGCTGTAGGCGAACTTCAGGGAGCTTTTGTACACCGTGTCCTCATCGCCGTTGAAGATGGGCTCGCCTTCAGGGTTGGGGCCCATCACCTCGATGGTGCTGGTGTAGATGAAGGACGCCACGTTCTCTTCGATGCACGCTTCCAGCAGCAGCTGGGTTCCTGCAGGACGGAACATCTCATGGGTTGCTGGTCTGGTTGCCAGAAGAAGGCTAGCTAGGAGGCAGAGGAAGGCTAGCTAGGAGGCAGAGGAAGGCTAGCTAGGAGGCAGAGGAAGGCTAGCTAGGAGGCAGAGGAAGGCTGGCTAGGAGGCAGAAGAAGGCTAGCTAGGAGGCAGAGGAAGGCTGGCTAGGAGGCAGAAGAAGGCTAGCTAGGAGGCAGAGGAAGGCTAGCTAGGAGGCAGAGGAAGGCTAGCTAGGAGGCAGAGGAAGGCTAGCTAGGAGGCAGAGGAAGGCTAGCTAGGAGGCAGAGGAAGGCTAGCTAGGAGGCAGAGGAAGGCTAGCTAGGAGGCAGAGGAAGGCTAGCTTCTTGTAACTAAGATTCCAACGTATACATGATTGGCTGTAAAACGTTTTTGGTGTCTGGATAAATTGGATTGACATTATTTTCTATGGGAAAACCTACCTTGGTTAGAGTCTGTTTTGGTTTGAGTCAAACCGGACTGGATTAACGATGGTAACCAAGGCAACACTGCGTATGCCTCCGATGCACCCCTAGAGGGCGCTTGTGTACCACCAGCGGTCGGTTGCCGCAGGTTGGTCACCAATCACGTAGCTAGCTAGCGCACTCATGTAGCGCCCCAAGTAGAAGCGTCAAACCCAGGCTGAGGCGTTCACCTTTGACATTGACGGCGTGTATCTCGCTGGGATCCACGGCGTTTATCACGTCGATGATGGACGCCATGTGGAAGACCAGCGACGCCCCGCGACAGGCTCGCCTCAGGAAGTCGCCGTCCCTGATGTCCCCCTCGAAAACGCTCAGCTTGGTGCCGCCTCTGCATTCTGGAACACGACATGGAGGATTGGTTGGACGAGCCAAGAGGAAGACTTGGTGATGATGATGATGATGATCTCAAATCAGGTTCCAACTTTGGTCGAACATACGTAAACACTTCTTTTTACTACTACTACTACTACTGGTACTAGTAGTATTTTGGTCTGTTCAAAAGGATAGTTTTTACTACTTTGGTCTTTTCATAAGGATAGTTTCTACTACTAGTACTACTAGTACTAGTACTGTGGTCTTTTCAAAAGAATAGTTTTTACTACTAGTACTACTACTACTTTGGTCTTTTCAAAAGAATAGTTTTTACTACTGGTACTAGTAGTAGTATTACTTTGGTCTTTTCATAAGGATAGTTTCTACTACTAGTACTACTACTACTTTGGTCTTTTCAAAAGAATAGTTTTTACTACTGGTACTAGTAGTAGTATTACTTTGGTCTTTTCATAAGGATAGTTTTTACTACTGGTACTAGTAGAAGTATTACTTTGGTCTTTTCAAAAGGATAGTTTCTACTACTAGTACTACTACTACTTTGGTCTGTTCAAAAGAATAGACAGTTGTGAAGACTAAATATTTTTATCCAGATCTGCACCAAAATGCGGCACCATCTTCCTTGGCCAGTGACCCCGCCCTTCTCCAGACCTTTACATCCATCAAAAACACAAATACTATTTGTCATAACAATAGTATCTTTTCATTGGGGCAAAGTCAGCCTGTGATGCAGCCTAGGGTAAACAAAGGGCCCTGGGGGATCCATGGTGGTGGTCTACCACCATGCATGGCCAGTGTTCTTAGTTGCAAGCAGGCTGGCGTTGAAAGGTTCCCGTGCTAACATTGCTAGCATTGCTAGCATTGCTAGCATTGCCAGCAGGTCCACTGGCCAGGAAGTGAGAAAGTACGCTGCCGTCTTTTACCGTCCAGACTTTGGAGCAGCTGGGCTTGGATGGTCCGGTCCAGCAGGCGGATCTCAGCCACCTTTTCCTGGGCCAGGATGAGCCGGATCAGCCTCTGTCCCAGGAATCCGCAGGCTCCCGTCACCACGCACACTTGGCTGGCCAGAGACATCCCACACGAGCACAAGTCCAAAGGAGGAGAGTGGGAATGTTGAGGCGGGAGCGTCCCTGAGCCGACTGACACTCCGAGGGGGTGGGCGGCCTTATAAGCCCAGGATTGCTGCTTTTGGATGATTGGGGGGGGGGGGGGGGTCGCTGATGAATGTGGTTGCGTCCTAAGACACTCTTCGGACAAGCGAGGAGAGAAGCCTTGGAGGTTTTGGAGTCACGTGACGCCACACAAGCCCTGACGGAAAGAGAAAGTCTTTCTTCCTCCTCCTGACAAGAAAAGAATGCGTGGTGAACGCCATGTGACCACGAGGCCCGTATCCTCCTTTCACGTGGCACTTCCATGTAACGCCACTTCAGCGTTATCAAAGTGGCCAACTTCCTTCGTCACTTGGATGGCAGCGGCCATGCTTGCACGTGTACGAAAGATGTTACCATGGTAACGCTTTGACCCTGAAACGGATACAGCCACTTTAGGCCGGAAAAGCACAATGGAAGCCAGATGAAAAAGATTTTTAGATCCCATTTTAAAGTCTAATGGTCGATGTTGGCTCTGGGCCGCAGGTTGGACAGCCCTGGAACAACTGAAGGTCTCTCCTCATAGATGTTTTCCTGTCTGGCGCTCTGGCGACCTTGTCCTTGCAGCCGCTGATATGGTGGCCGTCTGCCCTTATCAGCAGCTGGAGGACGAATGAGGTAACGCTTCATCGTCTACCGCTGGGGTCCCAGGGTGGGCTGCGCCACGTGTCATCCGGGGCACGGGCGCGCCTTGATGCGTCACGGCGCTAGCATAGATACAAAGCAACTTTTGGGTAAACAGTTGTTTACATCAAGGGAAACTAGCTAGTATAAATACTACAAGCATCGTAATGTTATTATTAGTAAGCAGCATGCAGCACTACACCTCCAACCAGTGGGGGGGGGGGGGGGGGGGCATGCTGGCTGGGGCTCCAAGTCAACAAGGGAAGGTGTTTGGTTAAAAAAACGGGCATCCAAATATCGATGGTCATCAGTCAGAAGGACATTCTTGCTCACAGTGCAACAAAAGACATCCACAGCAACTTAACACAGGCGTAAATCTACTACTACTAATATGCAGATGATGATAAACGGCAACCAAGGGCTTCCTTAAAACGCCTGCAAGGCATGCTAGGTAGTCCAGTGGCAACAACCCGACAAACTGTTGTGAGGAAGACTAGCACAAGCTACCCAGCATGCCTTGGGGAGGGATCATATGGGTTTGCGTAGGTATTCTATGTAAGCCCACGTGTGTTGATGTCGTTTGGATGATGGCTTTGCATGACTCGTGCCACTCTGTGCCGCCTCCAGCTTCCATGTTTGGATATGCTCGGTCTCAGGAATTCAGGGAGGACAACCCAAAGCGCTGTTGGAATGCGTGTCTGGATTTATTACTGCTTCATCGTGTTGGTTCAAACGTTGCTATGAAAGGAATATGCAGACTTCATCCAATCCAATCATAGCCATAAAAAGGGAAGTTCCAACGGGAGGATCCCCACAGTACAAATGGTCACCACCAGAGTGCGCTATCTACTAATGAATGGACAGTAGAACAGCGGACGCGTCCTAAGCTAAGGTGTGCTAATAAATCTGCCGATGGAATTCATCTGTGGGCAGCGCTTAAATCTACAGTCAAAACTTGTGTTTGTTTCCCGCGTCTACAGCAGCAATAGCGACATAATAGTAATGCTATGCTCCAGTAACACACCTCGGACGACGGCAGTAGCAGACCCTTTTCCGGATCCAGCGCTAAGCCCTGTGGGTAATGTAGTATATAAACATTTAGCCAAACTTAAACGTCTGTCGGCTATCAACACAAACCAAAAATAGCATTCTACTTACTATACTCTACTTCCTGTACATGGATAGCTATAGCATTCTACTTACTATACTCTACTTCCTGTACATGGATAGCTATAGCATTGTACTTACTATACTCTACTTCCTGTACATGGATAGCTATAGCATTGTACTTACGTACATGGATAGCTATAGCATATAGCAAGAGTTACACAATATAGTATTAGTTTCCTTTCTCCTGTGTAAGAATTCCTAAATGCGGCACAGCTAGCCACGTGACGTTGCTGTACTCTCCAATTGGTCAACGGTGAGCGCGCTCGCAATGGAACCCGGAAAAAGTCAAAGCAACCCGGCGTGTTTGTAACAGTTTGTCGATTAACGTTCACACATCTATCTATCTATCCATCCATCCATCCATCCATCCATCCATCTATCGGTCCAGCAGTATACGTCACACATCTTTAACGACACGATGTTGACGTAACTGCATACAGAAAACAAAGTCTTAACCACACACGTCTTCAGTTCGGCATGCTAGCCGTTAGCATAACATCAGTCATCTTTAGCGTTATGCTCGCGACGTCTTCTAAAATGACACGTTTCTATTTGCTGTTGTGCTGTGGGTCTGCTCGATTGGCAATTGTATTCATGTGATCACCAAACGACTTTCTGGTTTCGGTGACATGCCATTCGCTACTAAGACCGTCTTCCTGTTTACATTTTGGCGCTGACCAATTGGAGAAGAAAGCGTTGTCACGTGGTTTTCGCAGTATTATACATTATATACCCATAGGAGACTTTTTTTTTATTAAAATTGTATTTTAAATTAAAAATGAAGTGAAGACTCCTTCTGGCAGGTTTATGACAAGAATGTAAGTGAAGATGAAGATGATGCTGTGTTGTACCTCAGACCAAGCCAGGTGGAGGTGCAACTCATGGTAGCCAGCTGTTGGAGCAGAGGAGCATGTTAGAATGCGGTTAGCCACTTTTTAAAAAAATGTTTACTTGTTGCTTTCCAAGAAACAGCCAGAAAGCCATATTTCTTAGTTATGGGTCGTCTCCCTCCAGAGCGTACTCACAATGCAATATTAGCAGGATATTTTGTCCACAGTAGTGATGGGATCACAATCAAACGGATGATTTAAATGTAGGTTTGACACACTTTACAACAATGTGTCAATGAACACAATGAACGCTTCCTATGTGGTCCATCATGGACCACCTGCAGACAGGCAAAGGACAGCAGCGAGCGGATGACGAGATGCCACCCGAGTAAGTATGTAAACAGTACTTACACACGGTTGTCAGCAGGTCAGTAGGCGTGATGTGTAGTTGACGAAGCAGCGGAACTCGTTGGACAAGTTTCTGTTGTGCTTCGGCAGGAAGTTGCACACTTTGACGTCCAGCAGCTGTTTGGCCACGTTCTCCATGACGGCTCCTGGATGGACCAGCAACAACGTAATAGCAGAAAAGTGCTACGGTATTTTATCCTGACACCATTAGCTATATTTGCAACAACCGGTACAATATTGATTTCAATTGACTTTTGACACCATCTTACAAGTGCCACTCGTCTCCATCTGTGATTCAAATAGTGATTCAAATGCTAAGTAAATCCAGATGCCTTGAAGATGACGCTAGTGGCGTTCATGTTAGCTGCTGTTTGGCCTGCCGACAACAAAACTAGTCATGTGGTGCCCGGAGAGCAATTAAAAAAAGGCAACTCGGGTACAGAAACAGTACAGCAAGATGAAAAAACCAACAATGAATACGACTAATCGCAATGCATGCTTTAATTTGACAGTACAAGATTTCATATTATTGCCCCTCTAACAGAGGCGCAGATTAGTGATTATCTCAAATGGCTACAATTGGCTGAGCAAAGAGGAAAGAGTGGTCCTACCCGTGCAGAGCAGAACTTTGCCTTTGCTGAGGAACTTGACGGTCTGGCTGACTTTGCTCAGACACTCCTCGGACAGGTAAGGAGGGTCTGCCAGCACCACGTCGAAGCTGTGCGGTGCCACGCTGGCCGCCAGCGACAGCGGCTCTTTGTAGTCATAGAAGACAAAGTCATGGCCGTAGATGGAGAAGCGGCGGTCGTACTCCAGAACCACCACAGACGCTTGGTCTGGACCGGCCAGCTGCTTCAGCTTCTGATAGACGCTGGGGGCGCTCACGCACGCGATCCTACACAAACACGTCATGAGACTGTATACCTCATAAAGTGAGCCGTGTGGAGTTTTTACCTGCCTCCTTCTCCGGCTTCATGGAGAAGCTCCTGGGCCAGGCGTGTCGCTGTGTCATCAGTGTACCAGAACTGACTCATCCGCTGGTTAACGCACAAAAACACGGATTTGTGCTTCATGCATTCATACATTATAGAGTCAGAAATGTAATTTCTTTTGTATTTTGGGGATAATTATCATACACACTCAATTCGATTAGGACCTTATGGGACGCTGAACAGTGACATAGATTGCGGAGTGCTGGACAACAGCGCCCCCACCTGACTAAAGAGAAAATGCACAAAAACAGGCGTAGTGCAGCGAGTTTGTTGTAGTATTTGCTAATGAGCACGTATTGAATAGGTCAGATAGTATTTGCTAATGAGCACGCATTGAATAGGTCAGATTATACCACATTATGCCGTTTTTGGAACTATTCATCATACACGGGGTCACGATAATGAACTAAAAGCTATAATAGCTGACGAGCTTTGCATTAGTTTAGAGCTACTAACGTCAAGTGAGTTGCTGCCGTAAAGTGTCACAGTGTCGTAAGGCTGTCGTACAGTTTAGTGCCCACTTAAAACAGTATGCCGTTTTATAAATGGCAAATATAATCAAGAACATGCTAGACATCATCTTTGCACTCGTTTCAAGGTGTGCTATCACATTTTAGGGTTTCATGACCAATCCAGTCCAACAGACTCACCCAGTCCTCGCCCACTGCTCCCACTGCAAACTGCTCCGAGGGGGTGGATTCCACACCCGGACCGCTGCGGGTCTCCTGCTCCGTGTAAAAGTCACGCAGGGCCGCCAGAGTGTGCTCCGACAGGGTCGGGACGTCGTCGTCGTCACTGTCACTCATCCCGGACGACGACAGAGTGAGTCCGTGAAGCTCCCACTCACAAATGGAGAATGACCACAAAAGAAGACCCTACCGGGAAACTAATGTGTTTAAAGTAAAAACAAAAATCAGCTACCTGCGCGAAATAAGGTTGCCGCGGCATTACTGCCATGTGACAGGTCGCAGAATAATGACGTCACTACTGACGGCGCTTACCTGTGACGTCACATCCGGATCTTTGTTTTCAATGGAACTAGTTTTTATTCAGAAAACACGCAACATACAGTCTATTCACGCAAAAAATGGCATCAATTTAGAGCAAATCCCTAGAAAGGACCAAAGTCACAACAGGATTTAGCACAACACAAGTCAAAGACCATTTTAACCATTTTTACGACGGGAACACTGCTGTTTTTAGGAATTCAAATAAAAACACTTGTCAAAGATCCTCTATGACATATTTACATGCTGAAAAACCTTATTAGCTCACTAATAGGACTCCAGCCATGAATCTGGGACAGGAATCACTTTTTTTTTTTTTACATTTATTGAAAAGCCAGATGCTCTGTTGTAGACGGCACATGTAGATGTACACAGTCTATGTGTATATATTTCTATATACACTGTATACGAAGTATATGTACATACACACGTATATACACGCACATAGCAAATATAGTTTCTATGGCGACAGCAGCATGAAATGCCATGTACAAAAATACAAATTGTTTTTCTTACACGGCGTAACAAGATCATACTATTTATATATTTCTGTATCATAAATATGAAGAACTTGATAGAATATAGAATATTACTTTGATAGAATTCATTATAAAGTGTTTTCTTGTGTCATGGATAATAAATACATCCCTGCCTGCTTGAAAAAAGGTGTTATAAAGCCAGCCAACAACAAATAAAGTTCTCTATTCCAAAATAAAAGGATCCTAAAAAGGAAGTGCTGAAAGTCCGATGAAGGACTCTGAGGTTTTCCTCTTGGCCGCTTGGAATGTTTTGGGATCAGATGCTTCCTCACATGTCATCTCGCAGAAAAGACCGACACTCTCACATTCTTCATTTTGGCGAGCTGCGATTGCAAATGGCAGCCGGGAAGCAGGAAGTGCATCCGTACCTTTAAGAACCCCCCCCCCAGGCAGCAAGAAGACAAAGATCATATGTACACAGTCAGACGTACGACTCCTCTGCGAAGAAGAGCTGGTCGAAATCGTCCAATCGTGGCTCGCTACACTGCCGGCTCTGCCACTCCTCCTTCGCCTGCTGGATGGCTAGCGCCACCTCCTGGCTGTGCCGCACGCAGCCCGACGCGTCCGCCGGCCCCTGCGAGGAAAAGTAGTCCCGTACGGCGCGGTTCGCGGAAGGCGACAGGGAGAAACGCGACTGGCGGTGCTGAGGCTCCGCGTCTGACGCTCTCGACCTGCCATCTTGGGGCGGAGCTTTGCAGGGCCGTGGTCTGTCGAGGGTGGCGGCCGGCTTGGAGGTGTGGCAGGCGCCCATTTTGGCGGGCTCGGATGCGCGGCGGGGAAGCGTCTTGCTCCGAGTGCGTCCCTCTGTGGGCGGAGTCAGAGAGTGGGACTTCTGGCGTTTGAGGACCAGACTGGTGGCGCTTTGTCCATAGAAGACGCCCTTCGGGGGCTGGGCGGCCTCGCTTCCCGTGTGCGGCGCGGCCTGGTCGTGAAGGAGCCTGAGCTCTCGGACCGTCAGTGTTTTCTCCGCCCCCCTGTAAAACGGCGAGCCGCGCTGCAGCTGCAGCAGCGCCTGCTGGTACGACGGAGGGCTGCTGGAGCGCCGCTGGCAGCCTTGGTTGGTCGCCGTGGAGATGGCGTCGTCCTCCTTGGCGTGTCCGTTGACAGGCTGTTTCAAAGACAAGCGGCGGTCCTTCTTGAGCCACGTGTTGGGGTGGGCGCCGTGGGAGGAGCGAGGAGGCTGTCCGGGCGGAGCTTCCCTCTGCGGGGGGGAGCACCTCGGCGATCTCTGGGTGGGGTCCCCCGGCGGCATGATGCCGTAATCGGTGGAATACTGTGAGAAGGCGGAGTCTAGAGAGCTGAGGGAGGAGCCTGTGGGGGAGGTGGCCGGAGAGGACAGACTCGAGCAGCTCGCGTCCAGTCGCAACGGGGGCGGGGGGGCGTGTTTGCTTCTCCTCCGCCCACCATTCTGATTCTGAACTGTAGCTCCTCCCTTGGCACTTTGGTTCAAGTCAAGTCCGTTCAGACCTTTCTCCAGGAACACCTCCTCCTCCTCCTCCTCCTCTTCCTCCCCTTTGCCCTCCATGGCAGCGTCATAGCTGGCCTTGCGTAGCGGCGCATGGCCCTCCTCTGCACAGACCATCATGGCGCCCGAGGCCGCCAAGGCGGGCTCCGAACTCCTCCGCAGCCTCCTCCCCGCGCCCTGCGACGGCACCCCGTGGGCGTGGCGGGCGCGAGGCTGGCGGACGAAGGGGCTGAAGCGGCGCGGCCTGGCCGGCGGGGGGAGCTGCAGCAGGAGGTCGCCCTCGGCTTCGGGGTCAGGGTCGGGGTCGCAGTCGCTCAGCGTGATGACGGAGTCGCGGCTGCGGCTGCCGGGCTTGTCGCGGAGGGGCAGCTGCTCCTGGCAGGGCGACTCGGGCTCGTCGTTCAGCTCGTTCTCCAGGCTGTCGTAGGAGGAGTCGTTCATCTGGAAGGACGACACGTCTGGAAGCACAAACGCACAACAGCGATCAGAAAGAGGCACCCCCCCCCGTGCAACCCCTGCTCCTGCTGCCCAGGGTCATAGGTCATAGTTGGGCCTTCATGACGTGCGGCTGGGAGACGTCACCATTGCTTGTTTGACTCACCGGAGCCGTGCTCGCTGCTGCCGCCCTTCTGGCTGAACGCCGCAAACAGCGAGGTGACGTCGTCGCCCAGGACGGCCACGCAGTTCTCAATGAGGAAGCGGACCAGCTGGCACACCTGCGTGGGGGAGGGGCAAGGCACGGCGGTTATATTTGGTAAAGAAGCCTGACGTCTATTCCCACATCATCGTATTCTTCACCACACACGCCAGGTCACGTGACTGCAGTCAAAGGGAAGGCCATCATATCCACAAAGCGGTCCGAGGCACGGTGAGGGAAGGAGCAGGTATGTTTGGTAGCTTGGCGCCTGTTTGGGTTACCGGCAGGCAAAGCCATAGACAGCTATTGACGTGGGCGAGGACTCGATGAGATGGTAGTGAAGGCTGGCCAGGGAATGTATTAGCCATTATTAACCATATATCAGCCATTATTAACCATATATCAGCCATTATTAACCATACATCAGCCATTATTAACCATACATCAGCCATTATTAACCATACATCAGCCATTATTAACCATATATCAGCCATTATTAACCATATATCAGCCATTCATTAGCCATTTATCAGCCTTTTATTGAGCGTAGGAAAGTGTATGACCTTCTAAATATGTGGCGGTCAAAAGTTTGGAGACACTTTTACTTTGAAAAGCATGACAAGGCGTCCCCAAACTTTTGACTGGTACTGTACGTCCGCCTGGCGTTGACATCATTCCCAAAGCTGCTGTTCCTTCCAGGAATTCCTGACCTACATAACCTGGTATCGGCCCCGTGGGACATCTGCCCACACCGTGGGCGGGGGTGGGGGTGCGCCATATTTTCCTTCATCCGCCTTCCTACGCCCACGGCCGCATTCCAACCTGACCACCAAACAGCCCCCTCCTCCTCCTCGGCGTACCGTCCCGCTGTTGGCACGTGACGCCATGCTGAGCTCGACACGACCTGTGACATCATCGCCCCACTTCCAGAGCGCCAACGTACGAGGAGGAGCCCACGTAGATGCCAGGAGGCCGCTGGGCGGCGCCCCCTCTGCATGAGTGGAAGGTTCCTGGGCGTCCACCCAAGCTGCTGTTTGCCACCATGGAAACACGGCCCGCTTTGTTTGTTTGGGCCAGATGTTGTCGCCTAGCGCGTCTGGATGCTGTTTGCACGCCGCACGTTAGCTGGCCCCCGCACAGGACTCATGAACAGCCGGGCTGCCCCCCCACGTGATACGCTGCTGGCCAGCTGCTGACCATGTGACATCAAACCGGGATCCAGTTTCCCTCCGAAGACAACCAGCGGCTGGAAGTACGACAGCGCTTGCTCACCTTCTTGGTCCCCTCCCCCTCCACCTCGGGGCTGCCGGGGGTCGGGGCCCAGAGCATGCTGGGAGCGATGCAGACGGACAGGTTGAATGCGTTCATCTGGTTGTCGTGGGCGTTGCCCTGGATACGGTGCAGCACGGCCACGACGTGGCGCAGCAGCAGCAGGTTCTCGGCGGGGAGGAGGCGGAGCAACCTGAGAGACGACAGAAAAAGGCTCCTGACTGATGTCAGGTGGGGGAGGGGTTTGGGTAGCTACCTGCGGACTTGGCCGATGGTGTCGCCGCCCCCCTCCTTCTCCGTCACGGCCGTCCACTGGTCGTAGAGGTCCCCACACAGCAGGCTGCCGGGGATGCTCCGCAGGAAGTCCTGCATCCAAAAAGTGTGCTTGTAGTTCCAAACATCACCCCGGGGGGGAGCGGCGGTCGTGCGTGCGTTCCAGTCACCTTGAGGAGCGCCGCCACCACAAACACAGACTGGCGTGCCATCTCGGGGTCGTCCTCCTCCGCGTCCAGCCTGTCCCGCAGCTCCCGGCAGGCCTTGGCCCCCGCCGAGCGCCTGAAGACCCCCCTGGTGTACGGCCCCTCCACGTAGAGGAACACCAGCATGTCCTGAGGAGGACGAGGGGACGAGGTTACCAATGGCGTCACTGCCTCCGACAACCCCACGTGACGCACGCCGCTCACCATGACAGGCTTGGGCAGGCCGCCGTCTGCCGAGCAGACGGAGCCCAGTTCTCGCCCGAAGAGGCGACCCGGGGTGGGGGAGAGCGAGGCGGGGGTGGGGGGGAGGCCGTCCAGCTGGCTGCTGGAGCCTCTCCAGAAGGGCCAGTTGATCAGAGACCTTTTCCTCTTGAAGGACTTGGGCTGAGCGGCGTCTAGATGGAAGAAGATGCAGAGGATGAACAAGGTCCTCCACAGTGCTTCTCACCTTCACTCCTGGCTTCTTATTGCAGATAGGATCTTATTTGGAAAGACAGACGGCAGGCGATGGTGGTACAGTGGTGGTACGGATGTTTCCAAACACAAGCAGCACCAAAGGAGATGCCGCGGACGCCAGCATTCCCAAGTAGGCACCCGAGTAGTAACCCTAACCCTAACGCAATAAGAAGAACATAAAAACCTAAAAACACAACATGGACGTGGGCAAAACGCTGACTCAGCAGGTCAAATATGCGCTGGGGCCGCCGCAGTGGGGGGAGCTTTCTTTTCCTGTGCGGGTCTTTTTCCCGTCTTGCTTTTCCACGCCGGCCAATGATATCTCTGCACACTTTTCCATCTTCCTATTCTCACGCTCATTCTCTCTATTCCCTCGCTCTCTTGTTTTCCGTCCTGAGCTGGCGTGCCACCCGTGTCCCCTAGAAGGAGTCCTCTGATGTTGTTGGCCCCCCTTCTGGCTTTGGACCTGCTCTTCTGTGTCTGTCGAGGTTGCGGCTAATTGTTCCAGAGCCGACAGGGATACGGGAATGTCCGCAAAGTAAGATTCTTCCTTCAGAAATGAGCATTATTAGAGCCCTCTCCATGGGAAATAACACCCCTATAGCCACTTTTACACTCCTATTAACCAATATAGCAGACGGAACGGGAGAAAATAAAACATATTAGACATGATGAGACTGGCACGTTAGCACGTTAGCACGTTAGCGGAGTTCCTTGCTGTTTTCCGGACAGCATGCTTCCTGGCTTACCGAGCAGCGCAGCCGGGCTTTGGCTAACCGTGCTGGGTCTGAGGATGAACTGGCACTGGGTGTCCGGGGGGAGGCACCGATCCAGCAGCAGGACCTCAGGACAATCGGTGGGACTCATTGGATCCCTCCCCGCTCCTCCTCCGCCGCCCCCACCATCTCGAATGTGGCTCATCTTGATGCTGAACGGGAACTCGTGGCCTGGATACCGAGGGTCGCAAGAAGGTTAGAGGTCACTGAGGTCGCTGAAGCCACAGGATGTCAGGAACACGGAGAAGACGGAGAACAGAACAAATGCCCCCAGAAACAAGCGTCCCCTCCCAATAAGCTTCCATACGTGGACTTTGGCTTCAAGCACCAAGCATTCTTCATCCTCACCGATGAGCGGGTACGGGGGCTCGTCCTTGCTGGAGCTCACCCACAGCCGGTGCTCCTTCACGCAACCCTGCAGCACACACAAAGAGCCCAGCTCATAGCGCCTCCTTGACCACACCCATCACGTCCCGCACACGCCGGCATTCCCAACATCTGCCGACTCGCTAGCTGGCCTTGATCCGTAGTCCCATTCCTACAGCTTCTCGGTGGTGGGCATTGGAAAAGGGGACTGATGCTGATCAAGTTATCAGGTTTGACCAGCATGACCAGCATGACTAGCATTACTAGCATTACTAGCATTACTAGCATGACCAGCATTACAAGCATGACCAGCATTACAAGCATGACCAGCATGACCAGCATGACCAGCATGACCAGCATGGATTCGAGTCCGTGCGTCACCCCGCTGGTCACGTTGGAAAGAGTCATTCCGGAATTAGGGAGAGCCGAACTGGGAGGGCCGTGACTGTCATTGGTGCATACGAGTCATTGAGAAGTACGGCGCTCGTCTTTGAAGATGATGTGGGCTGATGATGAAGGCGAGCCCCCCGCCCGACACTCACCGATATTCCAAACTGCAGCAGAGCCATGCGGATGACGTCGGTGGCGCTCTCCGTGTTGCTGACGGCAAGCGTCTTGGCCTAGGAACGCCACGTGGGGAATAAAAACACCATTACATCATGAAGGATTCATGTCCCGTCATCCCGTCCAACAGACACAGAAGCGCTGGGACAATGGGAAGACGGGGGGTGGGGGGGGGGTTCTTACGTAAGCGCAGTTTCCCATGTCCTTAGCAAATATCTTCAGCGGGACCGTCTTGGGGTCGTCGTTCTCCTTTCCCTCGTGGATCCGACTGAGTGGACAGAAGCAGAAAGCAGACGCTTACACGCAATAAACATGGCGGCGGTCCGTACCACGGCCATCCCTACTTCACTGGCCGCTAAGCAGGATTCCCGGATCCAGGGGGACATGGAATATTTCACACTTGGAAACCTTATACTGGAAACATGCTTTCCGTCATCACTACAGCCCTCTGGACATGAAACACCCCCCCCCCCCCCATCTTACACTCTCTTAGCCCACAGCAGGAGCGAAAGTTAGGACAGATTATTCCAGATTACCGTGCCTGCTCCGAGATGATCCTATGACTTTGATATTTCAGCCTTCTTCCATATTAGATTATATTCATATATATTTACAACCTTTCTAATGGCCACCAGCCCAGGGTGGACCCCGCCTCTCGTATCCCAAAACAACTGGGATAAGCTCCAGCCCCCCCCGCAACCCTCGTGAGGATAAGCGGTAGAAAATGGATGAATGGATGAATCATATTTCCATATATTTCCACATATTTCCATATATTTCCCCAAAATAAAGTTTTACACTTGATGCTACTAAAAGGACACGGCCACGACAATAACAAATCACATGACTTTTCTCCATCATATTCTCATACAATAATATTTTTTACTTTATTTGGTAGAATTACGGCTGAGGTTTGGGGGGGGGGCACTCAGGTTAGCGATATGGTAGAAAAGGGCAAAGGGAGCGCTTGTTTACCTGCTGATGAGCTCCAGCCACTTGTCCTTGTGCTCCTCGGCGCTGGGGAGGAGACAGAAGATGATGAGCGGAAGGACACCAAGGCCTGTCCCGCAGCCGACACGCAGCCGACACGCAGCCGACACGCAGCCGACACGCACACAAAGCTCAAGAAGCCGTCATGTCTGGGGGGGGTGCGTATGAACATGAAGCCATGGGGGTGTGATGGTGCAAATGCGTATGATTGCATGCCCCGGGGTTGGGCTGGCGGGCGTTGGGGGTGCATAGGAATGTATTGTGAGGTTTCCCCTTCACGCATAGCGCCACCCCCGGAGATGACACGCCGTCACGCACGGCTGACGTGCGCCGGTTAAGGCTAATGGTGCAAACGAAGGCGAGACGAGAAGATTGCGGGAACATCCCAGGCTACCTGAAGGTGGCCACGTAGTTGCACGTGGGCCAGCCCATGACGAAGCTCCTCTCCGGGCTGGTGCTGCCCTCGCACACCTCCTCCGTGCAGCTGGCCGTCCACATCTCACACACCCGCACTCGGGCCTTCACCTTGTAGTGGGAGGGAGACCTGCAGGTCCACACAGCAGCACGCGTTATCCATGGCGTTATCCATGGCGTTATCCATGGCGTTATCCATGGCGTCATCCATGGCGTTATCCATGGCGTTATCCATGGCGTTATCCATGGCGTTATCCATGGCGTTATCCATGGCGTTATCCATGGCGTCATCCATGGCGTCATCCATGGCGTTATCGACAGCATTCCTGGCCTGCTGGGATCAACCTGTGGAGTCCCCAGAGGAGCCACAAATAATCCCCATCCCTGCGCTCTGCATCAGGGATGGGGGGGGCAAGACACATTCTAAACATATCTTTCTAAACATATCTTTCAACAACAAAACCAACACAAAACAGCGAAATCAGCAGTCATTGGACCAAATGAAGTCACAACGTTGGGAAAATTGTTATGGGAATAATGTCATTCATGCAAAATGAAGAAAGATGGAATAGTTGATGAGAGTAAAACCAAAATATTCTAACAAAAAAGTCAAACAAATTTGAAGACAAAGTAATGATGTCATTTTAGTACTGTAGAGTTGAAATATTCCAAAATAAAATACGTTTGTTTTTAAATTGCTGAAACAACAAAAAAATTCAAAATAAGATTGGGGAAAAAGTCCTGCTTTCTCATGCACTCCAAATCATGATCGGCCTCATCTCTTGCCTCCCGTTTATTCCTCCAGGAGGCGTGTTCAACCAATGGCAGCGCTTCCCGGCTGAAGCATGCAAGTGAGGAGTATGAAGGAAGTCTGAAATTCCGTGTATTTGCGGCGTCCTCCGCCAGCAGCGACGCTAACGAATGATGGCGTCCGTTTCCCGCCGTGATTACAGAGGAAGGACTACTAAAAGCACACATGTGGCGCCCACGTGGGCCGGTGCCCGTCACCAGCGTCTATTTTGTCACACATTCCTCCGAGTCAGCCTGCGTTCAGCCGCCGTGCAAGAACGCCAATTATAGCGTACGCCGCTGGTGCCCAGCCAGGATCACAACCGGAAAGACCACAAAGGTCCTGCTGTGTCTCCGTGGATCTTTACGTGTGTTGTTCAGGACTTGAACACGGACTGCTCTTTAGCCTTCTATTTTGGTGCATGGGACTTGCACTTAGGGCACTGGGTGGGGAGCCCCGCACTTTGATCCCGGCCAGGCTTCATATGGATTTAATTGGCTGGAAAATAATTATATGTTGGGAAAGATGAGGGAGAAGTCAAGGAAACCAGGAAGGAGGGAGGGAATGGGGGGGGGGGGGGGGGGGGTGAGGACAGGAAAGAGCGAGGCAGGGAAGTAAGAAGACAAGGAGGACGGCTCCAAGGGGAGTTGAGCATTAAGGAGGGAACAAGAAGGTGGGAGGAGATGTGGAGGAGGTGACGGGGGAAGGAGGTAGGAAATGAGACAAGTAGGTAAGGAGGGAGCGAAGGACGGAGGTAGTGAAGGTTAGAGGAGATTATTGAGGTAACAAGGAGGTGTCATGAGGAGGAAGGGGGTGAGGTAGAGACGCAGTGAAGGATGGAAGGTAAGGTGGGAAGGAGGTACAGGTAGGAAGGAAAGCAGGTAGGATAAGAAGGTAGGACGGTAGCAAGGTAAGAGGTCACGCGGGAGGTGAGACAGTCAGGACCAATGGAGGAGCCATCAGGGGTCAGGGGGGTCCAGTAGAACCAAACGGGTGCACTCACTTGGCCTTGGTGACGAGCAGGGTGTCGCTGAAGAGGAAGAGGTGCCTGTCCTGAGTCTGGAGGCCGGTCTTCAGCTGGGTTTGGATGTGACCCAGGAAGACTTGGCCGGGACAGTCGGACAGGAAGGTCTGGACCAGGGCGCATGATTCTGGACTGACCGGCGTCAGGCAGCTCTCCCTGGGGGAGGGGGGGCCACAGAAAGCTGGTCATGTCTCCATCAAAGATAGATACTTCATATTTCATATGCCTGTGGGCCTTCAGGCTTCCTTTGTGGGGAACCACTCGCTGTCGGTAGTTTGATTCCCTTAGCCTCCTTTCCCCATTGCTGTCATTGTGCCTTTTCCTGAGATTACTTTCTTTAAGCTTCCCATTGGCTCTGGCAGCCTTCCAGTCAGTGACTTATAGCCCCGTTATAGCCCCGTTATAGCCCCGTTATAGCCCCTTTATAGCCCCGTTATAGCCCCGTTATAGCCCCGTTATAGCCCCTTTATAGCCCCGTTATAGCCCCGTTATAGCCCCGTTATAGCCCCGTTATAGCCCCGTTATAGCCCCGTTATAGCCCCTTTATAGCCCCTTTATAGCCCCGTTATAGCCACGTTATAGCCCCGTTATAGCCCCGTTATAGCCCCGTTATTGCATTATTATTGTTATGTCATGGAAATCCACTGATCACGGCTTGGGTCTGGAACGAATGAACTGCAATAAACGAGGGTTTCGTGTATTAGAAAGACCCATCAGCAGGAACATGACTGATGGTTTAAAAGATCCAAAATCCCAGGGTTAACTTCCAAGGAGTTCCACAGGGATCTTACCCGATACCCTTTAATTGTGCTCTGAATGAGAAGAATATACCGTACATAGCATACATAGCGTATATATCTACATACTACGTACATAGCGTATATGTATATCTACATACTGCGTACATAGCATACATAGCGTATATACGTACATACGTACATACGTACATACGTACATACGTACATACGTACATACGTACAAAGAAAAGGTCAGATGAAAGGTTTTGCAGCAAAGGTAGATGTTGCTGGTCCATCTGCCAGAAGATGGAAGAAGACGGAGGGGATTTTTTTGCTGGTTACGGAAAGAGGAAGTGGTTTGAGAGCAGTGTCCTTTCCTGTTTGGGTAAACGAGCCCAAATCTCCCAATTTCTTCTATCTCCGCTTTATCGGCCATCTCCTTCATGTTTACAAACGTGCACGCACACGCCTGGCCCCTCGCACGCATGTGCACGCCCACTCCAACACTAAAGCGAGGCACGCCCCCGATGAGGTCCCACGCCAGCGCTACAGCGTGTCCAATACTCCACTGACATATTCCTGTATCCATATCTACATATGGCATTGGACATTTGGAATGGGTTAGGGTGGGGTTAGACGTTAGACGTGAGCGGGCGTGTCGCTAGACGTGTGTTCCCGAAGGGGGCTGTGAGTTGGGTTTCAGCTTCGGCCATGGCGGTAGTTCGTCTTTTGGTGAGGTCTTGTTGTGCCAGTTATGGCATCATTCCAACCTATAAATAAATCATAAAAGCCTGTTGTTCCAGCAATCAAGTCTGGTGCTTGTGCATCTCACACACACACACACACACACACACACACACACACTTTGGTATGCGTGGGGGTGTCTTCCCTAACAGCCCCTTTCACATCCGCCAGACCACACGGTCGGTATTCAGCACGCGTCGCCGCCCGGGTGAATGTGAGACTGACAGCTGAGCGGGCAGGCCTGGTGAGGGTGATGGATGAGGCGCTAATGGCCGCTTTGTGTCTGGTGTGACGTTGATTAATGGCGCTGGCGGGCACGCGGACCAACAACACGGCATACTAATACCCCCCCCCCCCCATGGACACTGCATGGCCACTAATGGAAAGCTTCATCTCTAACTTTAGTGACACTGGGTTTAAATGTGAATATAGGGGTGTTATTTCATGTCTGGAGGGCTCTAATAACGTTTATGTTTCCATGGCCTAAATACAAAAATAGTCCTTGTATGAATAAGAAATACTACTTGACGGAATCCAATGACCACGGTTGGGTCTGCCCAGGTTTTGGTTCTCTGGGCTTTTTCCTGATTTCAGCGTCACCACAGCGGATCTTTGATCTTGGCTTGAAGACTTTCTATTCGGGAAGCCCTTGCTGACAGATATCAATCACGTTTACTAGTGGAGATTCGAACCTGGGGCCCTTGCTCCGAAGTCCAGAATTGTTCAGTTTGTGGACGACGGTACAGCTCACGGATTCTCAATATTTCTACTTCCGCTCATTCCGCCATTTTGATGCTAATTGCTTCATTTAGGAAAGAAATTGTGTACAAATGGCTTCAAAGCGTTTTTCTCCATTCAACCACCATTTATTCCTTTGTCCATTTCTCCGCGTAATTGATCTAGTTTCGGAAAAAGGATGGTCGGATGATTCCAGGACATTTGAACCACAAAGTGGCAAGGACGGTCCACACGCACACACACACACACACACACACTGGAGGAGGGGGTAAACCTGTGACCTTGAGGCCGCAGGCTGGGATGTGACCAGCGGCTGAAGTGTTCCTCGTGTGTGTGGAGATGATGGAAGCAACTAAGCTAAAAGCCAGCCAGCCTTTCGGGGCTCCTGATGAGAAAGCCAGGCCTGGAGGCAGCGACAGGAAGTGACCTCACATGCTTAGGTTACCCGTTTGAGACTTGGATTCCTTTTTGGAAAAGAGTTGCTGGGGTACTTTCCTCACACCATGCTAGTAGCACGGCGATGCAGCCAATCAAACGCCACCCCTTCCTGGCTGGCCTCTAAGTCTTTGCCCCTCCAAGGATACAAGGTCAGGTGAACTTAAAGGGGAAGTGTACATTTTTGGAATTTTGCCCATCATTCCCAATCCTGATTGGGAATGAAACATGAAGACACATTTCTTTCCCTTTCTTTTCTTTCCGCATTCTACCAGGAGAAAAGGAGCTAACGTGAGCTAGCTAACAGTGCCGTCATTGGGATACAAGCCCCGCAATCTACCAAGGTTCTACTAAGGTTCTAGCAAGGTTCTAGCAAGGTTCTAGCAAGGTTCTAGCAAGGGTGCGTGGTGTGATATCTGTGCTGTGACCGTGCATGAACATGTAGACTGATGACAACACGCCATGGTCGGGGTACCTGGCCCTATTGGATGATTTCAGAGACTAGCTAAACCGCTATCCCGGGCGCATCATGGAAACAAACAAACCTTCGTAGTTAACATCATGACAAAACATGTTGACATCAACGGACCCGCTTTTCATCAAAATGACCCATTTGGCTCTCCTATTCCATGTCGACATAAGCGGCCCATCACGTACTGTATGTATGTTGGCGTCGACTTAAGCGGCCATTTTGGTTCTTTGGCCTTTTGAGGATTAGTTCTTTGGGAGTGAGGAATTGATGAGCTGGTCCGCATAGACCTTGTCGACCAGGGAGGGCTTCCACTGTGTCGCCCCTGCTGCATCTCCCGCCTAGAGGGTCAAAGGTTAAGGGCGACCGCTGTCCCGCATCCACTGGGCTTTTTAGTAATAGCCTGCTAGCATGTAGCAATCGTGCTGGCTCAACTCGGAAAGGAAAAGTCGGATATGTCTGCACAGACGTATGAACGAGTGGGCCGGCCCCCCCACCCCCCTTTGGTCCCTCACGAGACCACCATGAAATGACTGGGAGCGTTATTTACCTGGACGTGCTTCGAGACCGGGTCAGCGCCTTGCTGATGACCAGGGACGGGGCAGACTGTCTTCTCTGGGCCAAAGTCTTCATCTTCTGCACACATAGGAGAAGAAGACACAGTCAAGGACTGCAGACGCCACAGGAAGTCCTGCGGCGGAAGCAAACTTCCATACGTGCAGAAGCGAGAGCCTGAGAGGAAGCCTGCTGGCTGGAAGGAAAAGAGAAGTGGAGAAGAAGAGGAACCGAGCTAAAGAGCAAAATATGGAAAGTGGGGGACTTCCAATGACACAACACTCCTTGGATGAGTTTGGTGTGGAAGAACCTGAAGAATGCCAACATTCTTCCAACAATTCCATAGCTTGCATAGCACGGCTCTGAACGGGATCTACCGAACCAGGAGAATTCTCTGGCAGCCTCGGAGTCATCCCACTCTCTAAACCAATGAGGATGTCTGACATATTTGCACTGCATTGACGCAAGACAATGATAAGTGACAGG
Source organism: Doryrhamphus excisus (assembly GCF_037039965.1). Lineage (NCBI taxonomy): Eukaryota > Metazoa > Chordata > Actinopteri > Syngnathiformes > Syngnathidae > Doryrhamphus > Doryrhamphus excisus. Next base: position 205,863 of record NC_136368.1, on the reverse strand, counting down.
TCAGGTATTGTACATTTCTATGTAAGGTCTCAACGTGTCAATCAAACGAAAAGACACCATCTCCTTGTCTTTCGTAATAGCAGAACAGCCCGTCTTCCTCTTTCCGCGTGAAAAAGAACACTGCAGAACATTACTTCCTGTGTGACATATTTAGGGTGGGGGGGGTGCTGGAGCCTATCCCAGCTGTCTTGGGGAGAGAGGCGGGGTCCACCCTGGACTGGTGGCCAGCCAATCACAGGGCACATATAGACAAACAACCATTCACACTCACATTCATACCTATGGACAATTTGGAATGGCCAATCAAGCTAACATGTTTTTGGAATGGGGGGGGGGTACCTGGAGAAAAGGCACACATGGGGAGGCTGTCACAACATAATATGAGTAGCAGTAGCAGTAGCAGTAGCAGTAGCAGTATAGATTGTTGCGTAGTCCAGCCTGCTGGAGACCAAGGCGCGGCTCAGGCTCTCCAAATGTGCCTTGGCCGTTATTCCTTGATGGTGGCATTGTCTTTAGATAAGGTTATTGATTTCAAGTGGCTGCTAAAGTTCAGGTCTGAGTCCATTATGGGCCCTAGACCTCTAACCTGCTGATGAGGTTTTAGAAACTGATAACTTTCTCTTTGTGTCCGTGGGCCACAGACAATGATTTCCCTTCTGGATGAGTTTAGCTGGAGAAAGTGGTTTTACCCATCTGTTTGACGCGGTGACAGCACCAATGGTGACCAGGGTCACCTGCCGTCAGGGACATGGAGACGTGAGGGCAGTCTGCATAGTTGTGGTAGGACACGCTGGCTTAAAGGGAGCATGTCCAATAGGGGTCCCGGGATTGACCCCTGCGGAGCCCCACAGGTCTTAGCCATGTGGTCTGAGACGCGGTTACCAGTTCCAACAACATACTTCTTTGGTCCCTATTGTGTCTAGAGGAGTGTGGCGGAGTCTTCTGACACATTGGCATAGCGTGCCCTGAAACAAGGCTGCAAGGCAACAACAAGGCCAACATGACAAGACTGACAGGGCGCATGTGGCGGAGTTAGGAGAGATCAGAAAGCATTCAGCGGAGAGGAGTAACAAGTCATGGTACCACTACTATCACTGCTACTACTACTACTACTACTGTGACTGCTACTACTACTGGCAGAACCTGCACTGCATCATTGTACCACTACTGTGACTGCTACTACTACTACTACTACTACTACTACTACTACTAGGAGATGTTTGCAACAACAGACACATTGTTACATCACCACCAGTTGTACTGAAGTGTACCTAATGGAGTGTCCAAGCATGTCAAGTATGCACGTAGCTGTCAGCTAGCATGTATGCTACACAGCCCCCATCAGTCACTGTGACAGCAGCCACTCCAAGACCAAATCCACATCAAAGTCGGCATGTAGAAGATGGACACTGGAGAGAATTTTCCGTGTGTGTGTGTGTGTGTGTGTGCGTGTGTGTGTGTGTGTGTGTGTGGCCTCTGTGGCCCTAAGCACATTCTCTCAAAGCGGACTAAAGACTTCCCAAGTGTTTTGTCCAGAGGCGGGGTGGGCAACATGTGTCCGTGTTCGGCTTCACGGACAGTGGAATAGGAACGCCACCGTGCTTGTTCCGCCTGCTTGGCTCACTGCTGTTGTCCCACCTTAAAGCACACACGGACACGGCTTCCATGCAGGGAAGATCTTCATGCATCATCATAAGCATATTTAAACCCACGCGAGCATTCATGGTTCGTGATACCCGAAGGTGACCTTTCTTCATCAAGACACGTCCACTTTACGACATATTACCAATAGAGATTTGCACCCGGCTCCAGTACCAATACCAACCGCAAGGGGCGCTGTTTACCAGGTGCCATCGGCTGCTGGCGGCTCACCTGTACATCGGCACACAATATGACGTCACAAGTCACAAATCGATCAACCAATCAACTCGGCGGCCACAGAGACAGCAATCAGGCTTCCCAAGAGGGGGTGTTTGTTTTCTCGGAGTTTGCCTGATCTGGTCTATCTGATAACAAAGCATCACTGTGCCGCCATGTGTGTTTACACGATAGTTATTCCTAAGCAAACACCAGCTCCACAAGGAACGACCAGCTCCACAAGGAACGACCAGCTCCACAAGGAACGACCAGCTCCACAAGGATCGACCAGCTCCACAAGGATCGACCAGCTCCACAAGGATCGACCAGCTCCACAAGGATCGACCAGCTCCACAAGGAACGACCAGCTCCACAAGGAACGACCAGCTCCACAGGGAACGACCAGCTCCACAGGGAACGACCAGCTCCACAGGGAACGACCAGCTCCACAAGGAACGACCAGCTCCACAAGGATCGACCAGCTCCACAAGGATCGACCAGCTCCACAAGGATCGACCAGCTCCACAAGGATCGACCAGCTCCACAAGGATCGACCAGCTCCACAAGGATCGACCAGCTCCACAAGGAACGACCAGCTCCACAAGGAACGACCAGCTCCACAAGGAACGACCAGCTCCACAAGGAACGACCAGCTCCACAAGGAACGACCAGCTCCACAAGGAACGACCAGCTCCACAAGGAACAACCGATATTCACACCAGAAGCCATGAACCCCAACGACATAGTCCATCCAAAGTCAGGTTTAGAACGACGTCAAAGTGTCCCGAATGCGGCATTCGTTGGTCATCGTGTGCGTACATTTCTACATTAGCGGCGGGGTCAATGCTACCTTCTTACTGTCCGGGGGCGTCTTGTCGGTCCCGGCTACGGACTCGGAGCCGTTCCGGCCCATGGCGCCCTGCTGCGGTGACATGCTGTCCATCAAGCCTGCTCGGATCCACCGGGTCGACCGCACCGGGCCAACGGTATTCCCATGACACACGCCGGTTTCAAAAACAACAACAAAATCTCCGTTCCAACGTCTTTCTTATCCATGAGCGGCGGGGGGAGACGTCAATCCACGCCGTCTGACGGTTCCTCCGCGCGGGCTCCGTTCAGACTGAGCGCGGCTGAGATTGTCCGCCTCTAGCCACACTGCCGTGACAAGTTACACGGAGCTACGACACGCCGCTTCCGGCAATGCCTACCAAAATTAAACCGCTTTCCGGCGGCTACCCACTGAAAAATAAAAACCAAATCGGTGACAATGTCCCGTTTTTCAAGGCTGACTCGATTTAGCTGTACGTTATTTTCACTTGGCAGGAGGTTTGCACAAACGTGGGCGCTTGACTATTAGGTCTTAACACAACCGGAAGTGGCTTTATGAGACACCAGGGCTACAACAGGATACAGAATATACAGAATACAGAGTATCCATAGCTTCTTTTTTCTTACTGAGCCACCAGACCGCCGTGCTATTCGGCAAATACTTCTACTACACTTTCTTTGTGATGTCATCTCATCATTTGCTTCACTGTTCACTGGACAAATCATACCTTAAACCAAAATATCCAAAAAGTTTATCGCTTATCTTACGATGCTCATTAAGTATGAAGACACCAATTTCCTGTATAGCCTGCTAAGTGTATTATTCAGTTGGTGACTCTAGGCTATTATTTTGAAATGCTACCGGATTCTTGCCTCACGCGACAAAGGTGAGATTTGACTCTGTAGCCGTCAATGAGGCGACTTGTGTGTGTGTGTTTACATAGAAGGACGGCAGAGTTCCAGCGTCCCCTATAGAGACGGGGTTTCTCTGCATAGCATCAAGCCTCGCGCTACTAGCAAGAATGCTAGCTCAGCGCCAAGAAAAACATGGCAGATGCGGAGGAATGTCCACACATTTCCGTTTTTGTGTGCAAGTGACATGTTTCTTTGCATCATGCTCTCCACCGCATCGACTCTGCTCTGTCTGTCCTCAGCTGGAATCGTGGGAAAAATCAACTCCAGTAAAAAATAACAAACATGGCGACACTTGAGTGTAGTCAGTGTACAGCTTGCATAACAGTGGGCATTTACTGTCAACACTCAGCCATTATTGTGTACATATCTGGCACCACAGGTGAGTACCACCATTGCCCACAGTCGTGGTGGTGGTGGTGCACGAGTGCCGGTGCTGGCATCCTCCAGCAGAAGGACGGAAGGGGGAGGAGCTTGTGATGTCATCATGGAGGAGTGAAAGAAGATTTCGGTAACAACCTGTTTCCCCTCATTGAACTAAAGCGCTCCTCGTGCCGGCAGCACTCATGCATCCCCCAGATCACGACGCTACCACCACCATGCCGGCCTGTAGGCAAAACACGTATCATACGCCTCACTTGTGTTGGAATTCATATTTCCCATCAATGAACCGCTGCTCCCCCAGTGCAGATGGCACTCATACACACTACTACCACCACCACGCCAGCCTGTAGGCAAGAGACAATTTTTTTGCAATTCACTTGAGTTTGAATTCAAGTTTTCCCTCAATGAACCGCAGCTCTCCCAGTGCAGGCGGCTCTCATGCACGTGAGAGAGACGCAATGAAGTAGCCTGCCGACTGTTGCTGATGCTAACATGCTGCATCCCTAACGCTTGCTTAACGGTGACGGCTCCATGTTCGGGAGATGCTGCAAGCTGCACGAGTGGCCGCCCACGACCCGGACGACCTCTATTGGACGTCGGCGTGGAACGTTTGCTCAGACGGGAAGACACGGCTGACGCTTCCAAAGCCGCAACAATCAAATGCCAAGTTTGAGAGAGTCAGCAGATGTGGGAGGAGGCGTCCTGACGGATCATCTGACTTGGAGTGTTGCTCCGGTATTCAACGACGACATTCCCCCAAACGTGCTCCTAAATCATCGTCCCAGTTGTATTTGTTCTCCGGCTAAAGTTGGAACAGCGCACACTTTTTTTAGAGCACAACTGGCTGGATCTGTTTCCTGATGTTATTCCGGAGAGCGGCCCGTCTGGAGGGATCCGGCCCGTCTCTGCGGAGGGCGTGTCCGCCTCGCGGTTGGAAAAGGCCGTGCGTGAACTCTTTGGACTGTTTGAGACGTTGGCAAAACAGGACCCCTCCCACTTTCTCCTCACACATGCAAAGTGTGGCGCAGGGGCCATTTGTGGCTGTGTTTTTAATTGGCCGGCGGCACATTCTAAGAATACAATTCAGTATTACAAAAAAATGTAAAAACACAGCAAAAATGGACAAATCTGCAGAGGGAAGTCAAAAGTCTCAATTTTGCAAGAACACTGATGTAATATTGTGAATAAAAAATTGTATCATAAAGTGTAAATATTGAAAACAAAAATAATGCTAGGCAGATTTCCCGCCAACGTGGAACGCCAACCCAGGACCGAATGAAAGCCAAGACACGGTACTGCTGGACTGCTCCTGTGGAAAGGAGATGTGGGACTAATTCCACGCCCAATAGGACGCCATTATGCCCCCGCCCCCCACCCAGTGTTTCCTTTTGTTTCCTTAAATACAAGCTAGCATCATCCACAAAAGGCTTCTGGCCTGCAAATGTTTGAGGCTTGGCAGTGCACACTTTTTCCCTGCTTACTTCAAGCCATGACGGAATATTCTGCCTTGGCAGAGGTCTTCGCTGTTTTTCCAGTGAGGGATGTGGTCGAGTGGGGAGGGGGGGGGGGTGCTACAAGTAATCCAAGGTATGTCAATATATGCTAAACTATCTGAACACATCTTGGCTTCGTGTTGGTGACTAATTAACTAACTAATAACTCAACTCATTACATCCAATAGAGGGCCAGTAAAACCCCCCCATGGTCCCCAGGACACTGGCATGAGCCAATACTCGAGTGGACGCAAATACACACTCCTGTTCCCCAGGGGAGTATCAATGTATTCTGTACAGTATGCTATACAGTATTCTTTCTTTATTACAGTATACATTGCGGTGAAACCAACGGTATGATCTCATAAGATATAATCATGTAAATGTATAAAGCTAATGTAACTCATGTAAATATAATGATGTAAATATCCCATATACTGTATGGCGGCTAACATGTTTTTCTCTCTTTTCTAATCACTCATGGATGAAAACATAGCCAGGAGACAGAAGTCACTGTGGCAGACGTCTGAGCCTGCATGGCCGCTGTCCTATTGCACACACACACACACACACACACGCACGCACACACACACGCACGCACGCACGCACGCACGCACGCACGCACACACACACACACACACCCTATGACCTCACTAATCAGATTAGCATCGTCTGCTTCCAGAGTTGTGATGCTGTTGACACGACGCCATGTGCGCTACTATTGTTGTTGTTGTCCTTACACTACTACAGTACTATTACAGTACTACTGCATAGTATACGTACTTTTATTTCCCAGGGCTTTGGGGGTACGACCCAGTTCTTTCCAGACCACAAAGCTGGTTGTAAGAAAGATGTGGCCATTCTATCATATTTCAACTTGAATAATGGTTTGGAGTACAGGCTCATTATGACACGTAAGCATCGTTTAGCATGCTTAACCGCTCACTTAATTCCTCCATCCCTGGAGCCCTCTAGACACAAAATAACACCCCTATAGTCACCTTTACACCCATACCACCCAATACAGAACATAGTGTCACACATGTTAACATCTTGTTGTCATGCCCTGACAAATTGGGGCGCACCGTGGCGCGGGGCGCCCGTGTTGACCAACACGGCGCCAACAGAGCCAATGCTGTTGAAACACACTTGATTTTCACAGCAACATTTTAAAGCGCATGCAAAGCTAGATAACGCTGCTGGTGCTGAGCTGGTGATGCCACTGGTTTTTCACCCGCTAGCATGCCAGCTGTTAGCACTCCCGTTGCTGTGGCACAGCGCCCAGGTGGGCCCCGGGTTGGCTCCAGGTGGGCCCCGGGTGGGGCTGCCATGTCAAATGATGGCATCTTCTTATCGGGGGGAGAATATCAGAAAGAGCTCTGAGTTCAGCCAGACACGACACAAGAACAACTCGGAGAGTTCAATCGCACGTGGGCTTTCTTATCGGGATTGGTGTACCTAATCAAGGGTCCACTTGTCTATTTTCGTAGGTGGGACACCCCATTGGCGGTGGCGTGTTGGTGCGACTCTCTGACCTCATCAAGTTGTCAACTTGGAATTTCTTGTGCATTTTTCTCAGCGAAAGGGCGGGAATATGGGGCAGCCTGTGTGTGTGTGTGTGTGTGTGGGGGGGGGGGTGACGAGCACACATGAAGGCCAGAAGACGGGCTGTCACGTCACGTCTTAAAGCTCAGCAGGGTTCTCAAGCCCCAGGAAGGAGTCAGACGTGGAGCCACGACGCTAATCAAGACGAGATAAGTGTGTTGTATGTGTGTGTGTGTGTGTGTGTGTGTGTGTGTGGTCACGTTCACGCCATCGACACGGCCGCCAGCGGTCTCGTATTGGCCCACGTAAAGGTTAAAGGTCAAGGGGTTGAAAAAGCTCACATTCCTAAACGGACCGGGACTCTTAGCTCACCGGGAGGAGAAAAGGTCACATGGGGGGAGGGGGGGGGGGTCCTTACTAATAGAACCACAAATGATCAGCCTCTATTAATATTAATATACTTTAATAATATATACTTAACTTATGCTTGAAAAGGCTTCATTCAGGCCAGAATGATTTGAAATACTCGAGAAAGGGATGATACGTATGTACTTGTACTTGATACGTTGTACTTGTGTGCTTGTGTACTGTGTCTCATATGTACTACATGATATGTACTACATTAGATAATGCAAGTGTAAAGGTGACTATAGGGGTGTTATTTTGTGTCAAAAGGGCTCTAATAAGGATAAAAACCCCAAAACTTATTTAGATGTGTTTGGGACGGACTGTTCAAGGAGTGTCCTCAGGCCAGTGGAGTGGTAAGGAGGAGTCGTTCAAGGAGTGTCCTCAGGCCAGTGGAGTGGTAAGGAGGAGTCGTTCAAGGAGTGTCCTCAGGCCAGTGGAGTGGTAAGGAGGAGTCGTTCAAGGAGTGTCCTCAGGCCAGTGGAGTGGTAAGGAGGAGTCGTTCAAGGAGTGCCCTCAGGCCAGTGGAGTGGTAAGGAGGAGTCGTTCAAGGAGTGTCCTCAGGCCAGTGGAGTGGTAAGGAGGAGTCGTTCAAGAGGCTTTTGTCATCTCAGCAACAGGAAGCGGCTCCTCCCATCACGTTTATGGAAGTTGAAGGTGCCAGAGGCCATTCCATCCAAAATACTTCCTTACGTCTTCCACCTGGGATCTTTCCGCCGGACTCCTACGTCTGCCTGCGTCCACTCTTTGACCCGAGAAGGCTGGGTCAGCTGGACTTAATCCACCCCCCCCCCTTACAGCTGGCCTAATGCCTCCTGCCGCCACCCTGACATGTCTCAGACTTCACAACCTGCCGAGCCACCACCCCCTCCTCAAGCCCCCCGAGACCTGATTGGGTCTGACGCCTGAGTCTAGAAGGGTCCTGACCACTGGAGGCCTCAAGCAGATGACCACCCAGGAGATATGATGTGGGTCCAACCGGGAGAAGCAGTCACCTGTTTGCTAGGCCAGATAAACGGGGACAGATAGCAGGGTTCTTTGGGTCCCAGGACTGGTCACAGTCCAGTTGAGGTCTGTCACAGGTCTGTAGTCAGTCAGACAAGCCCGGCAGCTGTTAGCACTCCCGGCAGCTTATTGAAGCGCGGGAGCCAAGGCCAGTGGACTACAGGCGAGGGGGTCCATCCGCAAGGACGGCGTCAGACCCCGACAATGATGAAATGCCAAGACGAGGAACGGAAACTGCAAGCATCTGGAGGCTTCAACTTCTCGGTGGGAATACGTCCGACGTCGTCCCTACTTTGGGTGACTTCTGGAGGTCTGGGTTCCAAAAGGCTACGACCCCAAGAGGTCAGGGGAGCAGCAGCATCAGACCTGATGCCGCTCTTTGGGAAGTGAGTGAGTGGCCCATGACCCGACATGATGGCCATCCCGCCAAAGGTCAGCCTCATCGAGCCATTCAATACCGAAGACGTACGTAGCGTACTGTAGCGTACCACAGTGTAGCCTAGCGTACTGTACTGTAGCGTACCACAGTGTACCCTAGCGTACTGTACTGTAGCGTACCACAGTGTACCCTAGCGTACTGTACTGTAGCGTACCACAGTGTACCCTAGCGTACTGTACTGTAGCGTACCATAGCGTACCATAGCGTACCATAGCGTACCGTAGCGTACCATAGCGTACCGTAGCGTACCATAGCGTACCGTAGCGTACCATAGCGTACCATAGCGTACCATAGCGTACCATAGCGTACCGTAGCGTACCATAGCGTACCATAGCGTACCGTAGCGTACCATAGCGTACCATAGCGTACCATAGCATAACGGCCCGTACCATAGCATAACGGCCCGTACCATAGCATACCACACTGTACCCCAGCGTACTGTACTGTAGCGTATGGTAGCGTAGCGTAGCGCTCCCACAGCAGGGATGTATGTGTTATTTGATGGAAATGAGGCCTAATTAGGCCCACAGCTCAGCAATAGCAGAATGAATACCTCCATGATAATTATTATTATTGATGAAATGGCATCTGTCATAACCATAATTATTCTCTAGAAAATGTAATTGTGGTTCATATTCATAGAGCAGGATTCAATGGGTTGACCTGATTGACTATTCAGGGAAAACGTCCTTCCTGAGCAAAGTGATGAAGGTTCCACGCCAGCGTATGTGGCTTAAGGGCATGCTAGCGTGCTCCTACATTCAGGACTTGGCAACGTGCACGTGATGCTTCCACTGTGTGAAACGGGTCATGGAGACACCTTCCGGGGTCCTGTGAGCTGGGACATTCCCTCCCCACTCCCCACTCCCCACTCCCCACTTCCCACTCCCCACTTCTCTCCTACAAGCTGAAGGTCCTTACCCTGACATTGTGAAACTCCACACAGCTTCCCGCCCGGCCCCTGGCCGTGTCCACTTGCTCGTCCCCCGGTCTTCCCAGCACCTCCATGTCGGGGAACCTTTGCAGGCCGGACAGCAGTCCTCCGAATATGACTTTGTTTGGGAGCCTATCTTCTCAGGTGGGGCCTCAGGTGCAGAGGAAGTGGTGTCCATCCATGGAGGAAGTACCCAGATGGACTCTCTGATGCAAACAAGGAAACTGTCTGACAGCGTGTCAAATGTTTCTCCTTGCTGCTGCCTGCCTGCCTGCCTGCCTGCCTGCCTGGCTGGCTGGAGAGTCGGGTGTTTGTGGTCCTGCCCCCCCACCCCGACCCACCAACACCGCCTCCTCTCGCTCAGTCCACACCCAGATCAGCCCGCCTGCTCAGTCCCATTGGCTGGTCAGGTGGAATTGGGTGAAGGGGGGGGGGCTGGAGGGCCCGTAGGGGTATGGTAGTGGGGGGGGGGGGTTAAGGAGAGGGCACACAGCGTCCTCCAAAATGCCAGCAAAGGAAAAAAGAAAAAAGGGGCTGAAAAAACTGATCAATATGCTTTATTCTTTATATAACCAATACATAGGATAGAACCCTAACATGAATAGAATAGAATACATAGGATAGAACCCTAAAATGAATAGAATACATAGGATAGAACCCTAACATGAATAGTATAGAATACATAGGATAGAACCCTAACATGAATAGAATAGAATACATAGGATAGAACCCTAACATGAATAGAATAGAATACATAGGATAGAACCCTAACATGAATAGAATACATAGGATAGAACCCTAACATGAATACAATAGATAGGATAGAACCCTAACATGAATAGAATAGAATACATAGGATAGAACCCTAACATGAATAGAATAGAATACATAGGATAGAACCCTAACATGAATAGAATAGAATACATAGGATAGAACCCTAACATGAATAGAATAGAATACATAGGATAGAACCCTAACATGAATAGAATAGAATACATAGGATAGAACCCTAACATGAATAGAATAGATAGGATAGAACCCTAACATGAATAGAATAGAATAGATAGGATAGAACCCTAACATGAATAGAATAGAATAGATAGGATAGAACCCTAACATGAATAGAATAGAATAGATAGGATAGAACCCTAACATGTCTAGAATACTAGATAGGATAGAACCCTAACATGAATAGAATAGATAGGATAGAACCCTAACATGAATAGAATAGAATAGATAGGATAGAACCCTAAGATGAATAGAATAGAATAGATAGGATAGAACCCTAACATGAATAGAATAGAATAGATAGGATAGAACCCTAACATGTCTAGAATACTAGATAGGATAGGATAAGATAGAAGCAACCAATCATTGCTGATCCATCCATCCATCCATCCATCCATCCATCCATCTAGTATCTATCTATCTATCACCAGGCTGGATGTGCTTTGCCGTGTGAGTTGTGTTTGCTGCTTGTGTGTCCTAGCCAACCATGGAGATGCTGGCCGAGGGTAGGACAGTGAGGAGATCCCCCCAAGAAGGAACCAGATGTTGGACGGAATGGTAACAAACGCTCATCCAACTGCTTGTGTTTGGATTCGGGCCCTCGGCGATGCTTAGAAGATTAGCGGCTCTTAATAATAATAATCATAATAACTGTAAACAGGCCGGGACCCTGGAATGTCCTGCAATGACAACAACACTTCCTGCTTACCAAGAGGCGGGACCTCTTAACTGCCCCCCTTTCCCGCCTTTATTGCTCCATCCGCCATGCATCTGCTTAACACGAGGGCCACGTGATGTTCCACTAGCTTCTCCCAAACTAACCGTGTTGAGCTGTTGCAGTCGGAGGAGGAGACGAGACAAACACGTCAGTCTTGACGCGCCAAGGGTCCCCACTTGAAAGGACCAGAGGCCACGTAAACAAGAGACCGACCGCAACAGTCTGGGAATGGGGCCGGGGGCCGGGGGCCGAGAGCCGAGAGGATTACGGCTCTGGGTGTCATGCTCCTTCCTCGCACGCTTTGATCCTTCGCTCATGCCTTCAACACGCCGGCCTCAAACGCCCCGACAAACTGACGTGATGTCTTTCTATGGCGGGAGGAAGGGAGGCACGCTGGCCCTCGTATATTTTGGCTTTATTCCCATCATATTTTGGCTTTATTCCAAAAGGATTTTCCAATTATTCTCCCCAAAAAAGGCAACATTTCTATCTTTCATCTGATGTTATTGTTGTACAATTACAGCTGTTTATTTTTGCCACAATTGGCCCCCGGGCTGCACTCTGGACACCCCTGATGTAGATCCTACACGATGGGAACGGCTTCGATCCAAAGTATCACGGCAAGATGGTCGTCACCTGACTTTGGGACTTTGCTTGCCCGGCCGCAGCTGCGTGACAAAGCAGCGTTTCCTTGATGCTAACATTGTGGCAGATCAGGGCCTCCCTGCTAAACAGCCTTTCAATGCTTAGGCGCCCCCCCTTGTCCCGCCGCCCAGCAGTGCATTTCACCTTTGTTGTTGTTGTCAAATGCCCCGTCCATCATCTCCATTTGACTGTGATCAAGCCATAGAGTACGCCCCCCCCCCAGTAGTAAGCACCTTTGTTGTTGTTGTCAAATGCCCCGTCCATCATCTCCATTTGACTGTGATCAAGCCATAGAGTACGTCTCCCCCCCCCCCCAGTAGTAAGCACCTTTGCTGTTGTTGTCAAATGCCCCGTCCATCATCTCCATTTGACTGTGATCAAGCCATAGAGTACGTCTCCCCCCCCCCCAGTAGTAAGCACCTTTGTTGTTGTTGTCAAATGCCCCGTCCATCATCTCCATTTGACTGTGATCAAGCCATAGAGTACGTCCCCCCCCCCAGTAGTAAGCACCTTTGCTGTTGTTGTCAAATGCCCCGTCCATCATCTCCATTTGACTGTGATCAAGCCATAGAGTACGTGGCCCCCCCCCCCAGTAGTAAGCACCTTTGCTGTTGTTGTCAAATGCCCCGTCCATCATCTCCATTTGACTGTGATCAAGCCATAGAGTACGTCTCCCCCCCCCCCAGTAGTAAGCACCTTTGTTGTTGTTGTCAAATGCCCCGTCCATCATCTCCATTTGACTGTGATCAAGCCATAGAGTACGTCCCCCCCCCCAGTAGTAAGCACCTTTGCTGTTGTTGTCAAATGCCCCGTCCATCATCTCCATTTGACTGTGATCAAGCCATAGAGTACGTGGCCCCCCCCCCCAGTAGTAAGCACCTTTGCTGTTGTTGTCAAATGCCCCGTCCATCATCTCCATTTGACTGTGATCAAGCCATAGAGTACGTCTCCCCCCCCCCCCAGTAGTAAGCACCTTTGTTGTTGTTGTCAAATGCCCCGTCCATCATCTCCATTTGACTGTGATCAAGCCATAGAGTACGTCTCCCCCCCCCCCCCAGTAGTAAGCACCTTTGCTGTTGTTGTCAAATGCCCATTTGACCATCTGATCCCGCCATAGAGTACGTCTTCCCCCCCAGTAGGTCTTCTGGCTTTGAGCTGTTGTGAAAGCTCATACGGAGCCCTGCAGGAAAACGCCACTCATTAGCAACCTTGGCTCCAGACGCTAATTCCTCATTGGCCGAGCACCAGCCAGCTAGCTTTCTACTGAGATGATGCTGGTTGCCCCCACTAGAAGGTCAGATGATAAGAATGAACTACTCCGCTGCGCTAGCCACAAGGCTAAAAGCGTTACGACATCGGGGGGTTACGTTTACCCAAAAAACTCCAATGAAACTATCTGGCACCCGTTAGATACGCACATGGGCTCCAAAGGCCCCCAAAATAGCTATAACTACTAGCGATAAAGGGGCGGACCCCCAGCACATGCCAGCAGTGATTGGTCGGACAACACGCCGTACATTTTTCCTGTCAGATATGAGCTGGACATTAGCTTTACAATCAGCCATGAAAACAAAATGATTAAGACTATTAGAGCCCTCTCCACAGGATATAACACCCCCATAGTCGTCATAGGGGGGCAGAATGAGTGTCAGACAGGAAGTGACGTCATGGGTTCAGAGTTGCGTGTCAGCTTGCCGTAAATTACGGCCGCAACAGTAGCCCACGTTTTCATTATCAAGGATTATTGTGCATGTTGTGAGATAGTTCCGACCTGCCAGCGGTTTGGAACGTTACAGTAACCAATTACTGTCCAAGTAATCCAATTACAAGTACAATTACGATCATCCCAGCGTCTTTGAATGCATCCTTCATGTGCCTTCTATTTGTATTTGGGTTCATTGAGCATTGCTATGCTAGGCTAGCTTCCCCCCGCATGCAGTACGTGTTGCCTACCACGTGGTGCCCCACCCCCAACCAGCACGAGTCCATGACCATCTATGACAGACTGAAGAACGCCAAGTGGGGACTTTTGTCACCAGGCACGATCACTGGCTGGGAAAAAGGGGGAGATGATTGGTGTCACTTTAAGGGGATCCCCGGTGCCCCCGGTGCCCCCGATCCACGTGATCCATGTGATCCATGTGATCCATGTGATCCACGTGATCCACGTGAACCACGTGAGCCACATGACGCAAACCAACCAAAAGCAGTAAAAACGATTAGCAACGGCAAGAGTAGGGTTGAGAATGAAAACTACGAGGAAGATGTTTTCACTCGTGGGCTAATTGGCTAATCTCCTGTCTCACGTAGCACGCTGGTCTGGGACTCGGTCTGGGACTCGGTCTCGGTCGGGCTGTCTTGTTTGGCCTTTTCAAGGCTTGACTGCGCCATGATCCAATTAGTCCAATCCGGACTCTCGGATCAGAGGTTTTGCCAGCCGCTCGTTCTGGCTTACATAAGGTCGGCCCCCCGCTGCCCCCATGGACCACACGGAGCGTCTGAAAGAAGAAGCTGGATATCCTGGTTTCCAAGCCCAAATATCAGGTCTGTTGGCCTGGGAATGCTGGCGAGTCATTGGGGTGGTCTCATGGTGGGCCCCGGGTGACCCTGGTGACCTTTCATGTCCCTCGTGATATCACAAAGACGGTCATGGGGGGTCTCTGGGCCTTGGGCTTCACCACACGTCTTAAAATAATGCCTGGACCACGTCATTAGCCAAGTCTATTCCATTTTTGGCTTCCTGGCATGAATGAATTAGATTGACATGATTTCCTTTGGGAAAATGCATTTGGTTAGAGTACCTTTTGGAGTGGATGAATGATGCTAACCAAGGTTTCATCGTAATACCAGAAGCTTAGGAAAATAATAAACAACGACCATCTCTGTGTGGAGTTGTGGATCTCTGTGTGGCTTCGTAGCCCCCCCTCAGAGCTCGTGCCACCCCTGCCTGATGTCACACGGCGTTCCTGCGGAAAACTCAGCAGCAGCGCTCCCGCATAACTCTTCATGCCAGTGACCAAGACGGCACAGCGCAGGCTGGAATACTTCATGTGTTTTATTGAGCACGGGGGAGTAACACACACACACATACACACACCCACACGCACACACACACACACACCCCTCCAAATATGGTGATAAACACACCATCCTGCAATCCTGCCAGTGTGGTCCGTCATGGAGCTGACAGGAGATCCACGTCCATGACTCCTTCTGCTGTCCTCTGCTTCAACTCTTTTACTGGAACACGCCTTCTTCTCTCCCTCAGCGGGAGCGCTCCGTGGACACAACATTAGGTACACCCGCACACCAAGGTGAGCCAAGACAAACTGAATAAAGAGCCCCCCCTCCTCCCCCCTCCCATTTCCAGCCCCATGTGGCTTTCCAAGGATGCTTTGCAATCATCAGACGTCCTGAAAGCCGCCAAAGGAATTCCATATTGTTGTCCATACCAGTTATGAAAAGGAAACATCAATTCCCAGTCTGCACGCTCACACCAACTGAAAGCTACCATGCGGGCCGACAAAGACCACGAGTAGACCGACATTCCGGCTGTGATGGTGTCGGCTGCTGTCGTTGTTTCTCTCCTGGGAAATACCACATGTCGTCGCCAAGGTCGTTCTCGGGGTAAATCTGAACCGGGACTTTGTACTCGGCCCCAAGTTCTGCAGGACGTGTGAGGTGAGCCACGTTTTACGAGCAGCGCTACGGCCATGATTAGGGGCAAACCGTGCCAGCCGCAGGAAGGACAGACCGGTTGATGCGCGGTGGCTCCAACGGATGGGAACGTTGGCCATCGGTCTGCTCGTGCTTCTTCTCCATTGGCTGCATTGTTTTGCTGCCAAAGTGTTTTTAGCTTTAAAGAACCAAATCCCAGACAAAACACGTGGTCTGGTCTGCTGCAGATGACGTGCCGATGTGAAGCTAGCATGCTTGAGTCACAGACTCTGACAAACATATGGACCCCCCCCCCAGATGGTTTGTGTTTGGGGGCTGGAAAGAAGGGCAGTGAGCCACGAGTAATAAAAGGGGCGGGATGACACGACGCTTTGAGCCACGGTTCAAACACGCCTGCCTGAGAAGGACAACAACAACAACAACATGGAACCAGCAGACCTCTGCCGGCGGTCCGTTGCGACGTGACTCACAGCCTCGGCGACAAAATAAACATTTTAAAATAATAACAACATCCTCGAATGCAGTGTGTTTGATTCCGGGCCTTGTTGCTGCAGCAAAGGAGGCTTTCAGGAAGACTGCCGTGCCAAAGCCTAGTCATAGCAGGGTGTGTGTGTGTGTGTGTGTGTGTGTGTGTGTGTGTGGTCTACATAAACAGAAAGACAAAAAAATAGCCTAGCATATTTTCAAACATATACAAATACATATTTATATATTTTAATCATTTGACAGCCCTACTTTTTTGCTTTTTCATGTTGTTTGCGATGCCACCGCAGAAGGTGACATGGTGTGATGATAACCATAGAACTGCATAATGACAACAACATGGACAAGGAGACTAGGAGGTCCCCACCCTCTCCAGGGCCCCCAGGGCCCCCATCCTCTCCAGTGTAGGTCTTTGTGCTTTTTCATGCCAGTGAAAAAAGGATGTCTAAGTAGGATTTGAAAAGACCAATCACGTTAAGAGTTGAGCAAACACGTTGTGTTGCGTAATGAGCTCCATCATGAGTTATGGCCGGCGTGCATGCTCGTCCACCTGATTGGACGTATCCCTGCTCCCGTTCCTCTACGGGTACGTGTGCCGAGTCTATGGAGTGCATAAAAATAGCTCCAAAATCTCGGGGCCACTCATCAGCACGACCGCAGAGGCGGACGTCTCCAGGAAAACCATCTTGTGGTCGCTCCTCACGCAGAGCCGGGATTGGCTGAGCGGGCCGCCACCGAGACAGATCATGTGACACGATGGCCTCACCAGAAGTCAACAAATGAAGTCAGCGTCACTTCCAGGCTACTACTGAGGACAAAAGTATTGGGACACGTGTTCTCCATCTCAAACCTTCCAGAAGAGTCTTGTAAAACGGCCTTTTTGCAATCAAGCAGTTAGGCCAGTCTTGTCTTGGCTCATACAGCCTGTTCCTCGTAACATTTTGCTTTTTTAGGCTTTTTGACACACATCCTGACAGTAAGTATGAGAGTGGATTTTTCTTATTTCTTGACATGAACGCACACACCGCCATATAGTGAGATGCATATACAGTATATACATGTACAGTATATACACATATATACACACATCACTTCACATACAAATACAATATATACAGTACAATGCTGTATGTGTGGGGGGGCGTTACTGAAGACACAATGGAGGGTTCTGGAGATGAATCTAAACAATATTTTACTGGAAATGTTGATCCGAAATGGGAGGGGGACTAGCAGGAGAGCTAGAAGAAGATTTTTGTGCCTTACTGGCGGTCTGGTCCCGGAATTTCACCACAACAAGCAATGGCTGCTTGGCTAGTTTCTCAAGGTGACCTCCGATGACCTTGATCCAAGAGCAGCTGGTGGCAAAAAGGGCTTTAGGAAGAACTCCAGAAGGCTTGAAGTCACATTCCTGCGATATTGATCTGGCCGCACACGGATGATTCCATGCAGGCTGCAGCATCCGTTGATGCCTTTGTGTGTGGCTGGAACGCTACGGCCCCGTCCGTGCGTCGGGAGTTGGGCGAAGGAGCGCTTAATCGACATGAAATGAAGCGCTCAGCAGCGCGGCTTAAGTGGATGAGTCCAACACCAGCGGCTGACGGCTATTCGGCCGGGATATTTACTGTACGCGTCCGCTTATCCGGCCAGCATTAATACAACAACCTGGATGTGTTTGACCTCCAACGTCATCCCAAACATCTCCAACCCGGCCAAGATGCTCACACGCCTTCCCGTGACTCTTATGTAAGCAGCGCTAACACGGCTTCGTGTGAGGGGAGATGGATTTCCCTTAAATCAGCTTTGAATTTGGACAAACGCTTTGTTATTTTTGCCCATACACTCATTGCTTGCTTGGCATTCGAAGTATTACACACTCATTGCTGGCCATGGCTTTCAATTCACAGTACTAATGCGACCTCATACACCAGTTGTATCAAAGCTGCAATACTACAGAACGTAAACTTTAGAGTAGGCACTGTACAGCTTGTATAGCAGTGCAGATTTACTGCCAACACACAGCCAACATTGTCTAAATATCTGGCAACACGGCAGGGGGAAGATTATTGGGACTCTGGTAGTTGCACGAGTGCGGCTGGAACAGGGGAGCTGTGGTTCATTGAGGGAGTCGTGAACACTGACCTTCACTGAGGCGAGTGAGACCTCTTGGATGAGTCGTCACTCTGCTCTTGGGGTCACTTTGGTCGGGAGGGGCCGGCCACTCCGAGGAAGGAAGCTTCACCGCTCTTTTTGTGGATAATGACTCTCACTGTGGTTGGCTGGAGTCCCAAAGCTTTACAAATGCCTTTATAACCTTTTCCACACTGATAGATGTCACATGAACTTGTCTGGGGAGGGGCCACAGAGGGGGCGGTCACTTTTTCACCCAGGGCCAAAAGGTTTGGATTCTTCCCTTCCTTCATAATAAAAGCTTTCATTTCAAAAGGGCCTTTTGTGTCCACTTGTGTACACATTGACTAATATCTCAATGTTTGATGATCTGAAGCATTTAACACGAGACTATGGGAAGTATGGAGCGTTTCCAGGGCGTATCTAAGGGGGGCAATTCGCCCCTTCTTCTGCCTTGGTGCCATTGAGCAATGTACTGTATCCTTCAATCCAGTTGACTTCCATGTCCTTTTCTTTTTTCTTTTACAGCGAGTGTATATGTTGTATTCTATTTGCAGTACGCCCCCCCCACCCCCCACCACTAGCAACACTCCATCAGTAAAGTATGTGGAAAAACAGGGTGGTCAGAAAGCAAAAATCAACACCAGATTTCTGAAGCACGGAGACACACACACACACCCGCACACACACACACACGTACACACACCCGCACACACACACACACGTACACACACACACCCGCACACACACGTACACACAGAGTTGTTTAGTGGACGAGCCTGGGGCTGCTTTGGCCGTGTCGTCTTCCAGACACCAGGATGAAAGATGGTGGGGAGCTGAGGCGCATCCCTCGCCCATGAGCTCATCCCCAAGCAGACGACACTCATTCAGAAGGACTGAGGGGCGGGTGGGGACCGGGTTGTTGGCGTGACCCCCGTGGGGCCTGGATTATGCCAGCCAGTTTCCGACTGTTCTAAATAGAGTTTAACATTATTGGAGCCCTCCAGACATGAAATAACACCCCTATAGTCATGGTTAACCCCCATTACCCAACATAGTAATACCAGTCAATAAGAGGAAATATGGACTCCCACATGGTAGAAGTTTTCTAATGCTGCTTCTGACTGGATGATCGTTTCTCCAGATGAACACGTCAACAAGTTAGTCCCTCTTTCCCATGTCATAGAAAGCAGTGGGTGGCATTATTGAAAAGCTTGTGGGACCTTTTGGTGGGGGTTACTCGGTTCCAAGTTGTTATTGACTTTTTTCTAACACTGCAATGGGTGATGGGGGATGATGGGGGATGATGGGGGATGATGGGGGATGATGGGGGATGATGGGGGATGATGGGGGATGATGGGGGATCATCAGGACCCCTCTTCACCTTTTCATGGTGTCCCTCTAAGCAAAACCCTTTATTGTTTCCAGGCCATTTGCTCCGCTCTCTTATCTGCAGCACCTTCAATGAGCCCAGCAGGACATAAGCCCTACAAATAAAAGCCCCCGCCACCCTCGCCCGTGCCCCGTCGCACGCTGGGCTTTGAACGGGATGACGATGCCAGCAAGCGGCCCACGGGGGAACACGTGAGGGTGGCGGAACAGAGACCTGCTGGGCGTCAATGCTGCCATGTTGGAATCGGAGCCAAACAACGGTGGCGAGTTTGTGGTTGACCGCGGGGGACAAGAAGAACGGGAGGGTGATGAAAATAGGGGAAGGACGAGAACCAAAGGATACGGTCTGGTATTAGGGTCTTGGTTGGTTCTTGGGATGACAGACAAGACTAAAATAAAAGACACTTTTACGTTTTCCATGGAAGCTGATAGGACAAGAACCAGGATGGAAAATGGAGACCATTTTCAATATAGGAAAAGAAGAAGAATAAAAATGGCCTACATTTGTGGAGAATAAAGGTAAACCAAGGCCTGCTTTGTAATCAGATTGTCCTCCGTCCAGGGGTGGGCGTACACCTGGCGGGCCAATGGCGTCGGGGCGGGTCAGAGGCTGTATCGCGTTCCATGTTGAGCATAATAGGGGACGTTCAGGAGCAGAAGAAATGGGGTTCTGGTCTGCTGGTCACCCGTCTAATCATCACCACCAGAAGCTGAAGGACCAACGGCCGTGGTCCAACAGCAACAACGCCATTCCTGTCCCGTCCGAAGGCCAGCATCCTGTCGCTGGAGGAGCAAGACCGGACCATGACTCATCACATTCTCCCTCCTTGGAGCACACTGGTCAGCTATGCTAGTCACGTCAGTCAGGAGTATCAACATCAGGGCTTCTTATCAAGCAGGGCTTCCAGCCAAAGTCAACTCCCTTTGTGTGTTACATTGTGTGCTACAAGAAGGTAACACCACAAAGAGCCTTCCAACAATGGTGGCTGGATGAGGAATTCACCTGGACTTTGGTCTGTGTGGTGTCAGCCATGCCAGGTATGGCGGCTGAATGACGGACATAGCTTTAGCTTTTATTGTCATTTGGGGGTTGAAATGGGGCGGCGTGTGGATGGCGGCATGGCGGAATGCGGCGGAATGCGGCGGAATGCGGCGGAATGCAGCGGCGCGAAGACCGGGCCAGTGTTTACACTACGCTCTGAATGTGTTGACTGGAAGGGCTCGGTGACCTACATCTAGCGGCACAAATCTGACGTTACGCTACGTGCCGGCGCTCCCATGTGACACGGCGTTCCGCACAGTTAAAGCAAAGGCACACAAGGAATTGGATTCCACACGTCTGTTTGTGTTGCGATTCTTCCACTCCCCTCCGCCTTGCTGGGCAAATCAAACGTTGTTGCAACGCTCATTTGTCTGCTGCACATTCATGAGGTTGGACGGCCACATCTGGTGTGCAAGATGATATCTGCAGGCCTCCAGCCAACGGCCCCGTCACACAATGTTACGGATACGCCGCTTAGGACAGACACACCGACTCCGATTCCAGATAATGATGTCATGGTTTTCTCCGAGGCTCTGCTAATCAAGTCCGGCTTCCATGATGTTAGACGTTCCTCCAGCAACACCTGTTTCCTCGGGAACAGGTTGTTTTCCATGCTGGGTGTCACGTACAGATGCAGGCCAATCAGACGGCCAGGGACAAACCATTAGTGTTTGGGGGTGTGGACGCCATCGAGAGGCCTCGTGCGAGCAACAGTTGAGGGGGAGTGGATGAACAAGTGCGAGAACTCCAGATGACTCCGCACCCTGGACACGGTCCGTCCAAAAATAACACATGAAACAAACAGATGGACCTCAAAGTGGATGAACTTGTAAAAATGAGTGAAGAAAAGGAAGGCGTGTTTATAGCCTTGGAGGCGTGGGAAGACAGGGAAGGTTGAGCGTGAAGCACGGTGGTGCTAGGTGCGGGTCATGTCCACCAGGAGGGACGTTCTTCCTCCTTGACGGAGACTGATTCCAAGATCGGGTCTTCTGGCGAGCGTGGAAAAACAACATTCCTTTCACACCCGATGCAGGAGCAGCTGCTCGGGTGACGTTGTTGGAATTGGCACAGCATAGAACCAAACGGTGAAATGTTCTTCATGCTTCAGGTCAGATTGGTTGAAGGTGCACATCACTCCCATTTGAACAGCACCATGGCACAGACAGCATTTGAAGACGTGTAGCAAAGCCTGCTGGTGGCCCTCAGGTCTATGAAAAGCCAGCATTTGAGCGAGATGATAGACGTGTGAAGAGAGCGGTTCTTTGGGAATAACAAGAAGTTCATAAGTTCATCAAACCTGCATGCAAGGAGACACACCAATACAGCCTGAACAGAATACAACCAGCAACCAATCTTTTTCAACCATTTGATGTCTTCCTGCAACACACCATGCACACTCACACAACTGGACCAAATCATTCAGTGGCATGCACCCATATATGATAAGCGTCATAGAAGATGCATGGATGGATTAAATATGCATTTTTTCAAAACAAACCTGACCTGAATAGAAAGCTGGTGCCTTATTGCAGGATTCTGTGTGAAAGGCACAAGCAGTAAAACCTGCTCAGTTTCCCACAGAACAAGACATGAGTGCTTTTAGGTGCAAAGGGGCTAGTCAGGTCAAGAATATTGTAAACAATAATATATTATATTATAATAAAGAATATTATATATATATATACAATATACTGTGAGACTGCAGTAACATTTGGCACTACCATCCATAACAACCTGGCGCTAAGATGCCGGCCTCTGCTATGGAGGTCCCAGTGACCCTGTCCCCTTTAAAGACGGACGTCTAATGAAATGCTGGCTGACAGATGTGATTAGCCGCTCAGGCTAACGAGCGCTCTGATCTGCCGGCTTTCACCTTGAAGTGGATCTGTGTGATTTTCAACGGGTATTAGGTCACAGAGGCGACGCGGACCTGAGTCTTAAACCCTGCAACGCTAGTCCCTACGGCTGGTACCTTGTCGCCCCCACTTCCCTCCAAACTATGCCTTTGAACCTAAAAGGATGAAGGGCCTGGTGAGCAAGGAAGCATGACCAATGTGCTGCTGTGAAGGAGGGAAGGAGGGAAGGGGTGAGGATGGATGTGAGAAAGGATGAGTGTCTTCTCTTTCAGCAGCCCGGCCTCGATTCTCACTTCCTGGCTCGTACATTCATCATGAGTTCTTCATTCTTCACCTGAGCAAGGCCATCTCCTGTTCCCAGTGCCTGGGTAACGGCACGCTTGGATGACGCTGGTGTGCCAGCACAAGCCCGGCAAACATGAACTACAACAGAGACCTGTGCAGAGTCAGCATTTATCCTAACCCTTGTTGATGGCGCTTGATGGGTTCCAGACCCGACCGCCATGAGTGAATGCCGCGATGGCATTATTAAAATCCATCCATTTCCTATCACACTCATCCTCACTAGGGTGGGGGTATGCTGGAGCCTATCCTAGCTGTCCAGCCAATGGACAATTTGGAGCTAATTATAAGTGGCTAATGAAGCATTATCCAGATGTTATGATGTAAAACCTGATGTCTAATTGAGCTTCCACTTGGCAGTCCATCCCGTACGTCCGTACACCGCACACTTGACTTTCCGTTGTGTAGTCACTGCTTTTTCTCTGCCAATGACTTTGTCCAAGCATCTTCCACCTCCTAGCGCCACCTGCTGTGCGGCATACACTGGACAACCCGCACATATGTTTTCCCGCCGCCACCGGCAGACTGTTTGTAAAAGTAGTGTGGTCCATACGTCCATACGTCCATACGTCCATACGTCCATACGTCCATACGTCCATACGTCCATACGGCTACGTATGAGGGCTGAGCGTGACCTCAAAAGGCTGCTTTCAAGCAGACCACGGGTTGCATATGGAAACTCTCTGGGGGCGGCCAAATGTGCATCTGTACCCATATAGATCCCAGCTAATGGGTCCATTTGGATCACAGGGACACCAAATCAGTGTCCCCCCCCATTGCATCGTGTGTATCCATGCGGTCACTTCACATTAAAAAAGAGCAGCACACGGTGCTGTTTGTGTCAGCTGACCTGGATTTAATCAGAAGCACACACACCCCCCCCACCCATGAAGGAATGTACTTCCTCAAAGTGGGCATCAAAATGTCCACTGAATCCCCCCACTCCCCCGCTTCTTTCATGCAGTGTCCATGTGGCCCACAGGGGGGTGGGGGTGGGGGGGTGGAAGTCCAAAAGTCTGCTGACCTTTCTGTATTTTATATTTCATTCCCTCAGACTTAAAATGTCTTCATGGATGGATTGGACGAGACACCACGCTGTCACCGCCATCAATTCAGTCTTCCTACACGGCGACCTGGGGGGGGGGCTACACGGCACGGGAGTCGGGTTAATGAAACCTTTGAGGTACACACAAACAGACTGCTGTCACATGACATGACCCACAACAAGCGGCTGCAGGCCGCCTCAAACGTCACCATGGAGACGCCGCCGCCTAATTAAGGGCACCATTCCTTCAAGTGCTCTGATGCACCAGGATCAGCGCTCCTCCGGCCAAGTACCACAGGATGGGGAGTGACCCACATTTGGAGGATGGGGGGCCGCCTCCTCCATTCGCCCAACTGGCACCCCTCAGACCCCCCCGGTGTCCTGCTGATTGGTTCATTACCCACAGTAAACACATGTAGCCCCCCCCCCCCATATGATGGTGTGCTCCACTCGGGGAAATAAGTTATTCATCAGCATTTCTACTTCTACTCACTGATTAAGATTCTAATTATCCATTTTACAGCAACTCCACAAGATGGCAGTAGCTACATCTGAAGCATCATGAGGTCGGCATCCAACAGTCTCCCCTTCCTCTGCATGGCTGCATGTTATTAGTCAG
This sequence comes from Doryrhamphus excisus, assembly GCF_037039965.1. Classification (NCBI taxonomy): domain Eukaryota; kingdom Metazoa; phylum Chordata; class Actinopteri; order Syngnathiformes; family Syngnathidae; genus Doryrhamphus; species Doryrhamphus excisus. The sequence goes on along the minus strand of NC_136368.1, from coordinate 181,106 downwards.
CTGTTGTTGTAAAGTTCATGTGTGTAACACAACTATAGGTATACTTGTTTGGAATATACTGTATTATATGATATATAACAAGTATTATGTACAATGACGATTAGATCATAGAGCTTCATTCTTTGGCAGTATGCCGTAGCTATAGCTGGAAGGACTTCAGTGATTTTGGTTATTGTCCAAATAAACCAGGAAACGGCTAAAATATCAGCTCTTATGAGCAATTTTGTTGTCGTCACGTTGTGGTAGGGTTAGGGTTAGAGCAGTTAGTTACCTGCTTGTTATGTTATGTTTATTTTGTTGTCGTCACGTTGTGGTAGGGTTAGGGTTAGAGCAGTTACTTACCTGCTTGTTATGTTATGTTTATTTTGTTGTCGTCACGTTGTGGTAGGGTTAGGGTTAGAGCAGTTACTTACCTGCTTGTTATGTTATGTTTATTTTGTTGTCGTCACGTTGTGGTAGGGTTAGGGTTAGAGCAGTTACTTACCTGCTTGTTATGTTATGTTTATTTTGTTGTCGTCACGTTGTGGTAGGGTTAGGGTTAGAGCAGTTAGTTACCTGCTTGTTATGTTATGTTTATTTTGTTGTCGTCACGTTGTGGTAGGGTTAGGGTTAGAGCAGTTAGTCACCTGCTTGTTATGTTATGTTTATTTTGTTGTCGTCACGTTGTGGTAGGGTTAGGGTTAGAGCAGTTAGTTACCTGCTTGTTATGTTATGTTTATTTTGTTGTCGTCACGTTGTGGTAGGGTTAGGGTTAGAGCAGTTAGTTACCTGCTTGTTATGTTATGTTTATTTTGTTGTCGTCACGTTGTGGTAGGGTTAGGGTTAGAGCAGTTAGTTACCTGCTTGTTATGTTATGTTTATTTTGTTGTCGTCACGTTGTGGTAGGGTTAGGGTTAGAGCAGTTACTTACCTGCTTGTTATGTTATGTTTATTTTGTTGTCGTCACGTTGTGGTAGGGTTAGGGTTAGAGCAGTTAGTCACCTGCTTGTTATGTTATGTTTATTTTGTTGTCGTCACGTTGTGGTAGGGTTAGGGTTAGAGCAGTTAGTCACCTGCTTGTTATGTTCGTTGAGCCGAGCCAGCAGGTCCAAATTAGCTGGTTAAATGAACATTGAAGTGCAAAGGAGGCTACACGTCTTATACGCTGAGGGGAACGTAAACAAGAGCTGAGGAAAATGGATGGATGGATGGATGGATGGATGGAACATAAACAAGAGCTGAGGGATGTCATCCGGCCCGTGTCTTCAGTCACTTTATATTCTGCAAAGCGTAACGGCCAGGATTACTGGATTAAGCGCTCAATGCCAGCAAGGTTTTGATTGACAAGACATTTGTCACTGAGTCCCAATGACAAACCATGCCAACCTAATTAATAGCAGTCATTAGCGGATGTCCACATTGTCCCTGTGAGGTTGGAAGCAATACAGCAGACAAAGGATGCTGTCCCTCCCTCAGATTGGGTGCCTTTTACATCTGGGGGCGGGGTCACACCTCTAAACCATGGCGCTCCACTTTCACTTCCAATCAACATTTATACAGACACCCACACTGTGTTTTTTGTTTTGGGGTGGTGTGGTGTTGTGCAGGGTTGTCAGCTCCAAAGGGGAACGAGGGGTTCTCCATGTGCTGCATCGCCCCCCCCGGGGATGGATGCAACGTAAAGGTTAAAGTTCGCCCAGTGTTGCAGCGCACTATTTCACCGACCTTTCATACCCTTGGCTCTTCTCTTCAGTGGGTGTCACTCCATATGAATGTTTCAGAGGGGGGGTCGGCCATCCTTGCCCTCGGGTGATGATGGCATGGAGGAGATGCTCCTTACACTAAAGTGAGGGTGGAGAACAAAGGATGTAGGAGGAGGTTGTTTAGTCAGGTACATACGTACATCAGATACATACTGTAGGTACATAGAGCCACCTAGTGGCCAGGAGGAAAACACTTCAGGATCAATTCCATGTCTGCTGATGAAGGTTTTACTTTTATTGGAAGGGCAGTCGTTAATATTTACTGAAATACTGTAACAATATCACAATCAAAAGTGGCCAATTTGGATTTAGTACTGATTTAGCAATACTTTTATTCGTGTGGATTGCAGTGGTGTACAACTACACTGTGTTAGTTGTCTTGACTCTGGTGACACAGAGATGGCCGAGGGTGGAATTGAACCCGGGTCCCCTAGCTGTGAGCTCTGCGCGCTAACCACTTGACTTAGTTTTGATGCAATTTGATGGCCTTCTGAGAGGAGATCATCAGATACGCCACCTGTTGGGGAAGCTGAGTTCTTTTGGAGTCAACAAAAACGTTTTGCTGACCTTCTACCACGCTTTTATTGACAACAGATTGACCTTTTCATTCACGTTTATTCAACATTACAAGAATTTAAATAACCCGCTGCTCCCATGATCTGCTCCCAGGATCTGCTCCCATGATCTACTACCAGGACCACCAGGTCGTAGACCAAGAGGACCACAGTGTAAAACACAAAGGAGGAGTCTACGGCAGTCCAGCTTGTGAACTTGGACCCTGCCTGTCCAGATTTTACACAACCACGACCTGCATTTAGCCTGTTTTATTCGTATTATTTTGGCTTCTTTTTATTTTTAACATTTGTATTCTGTATGCTGCTCTTTGTGTCCTTTAGAGTTCCCACCGGGAATAAATAAAGCGTTTGAATAAGAATCACTGGACGATCTTTGTACATCAGGAGGTCTTTCACCACGTGAAATGCATATCTGTCACGTGACGATCGACGCCATCTTTTTTTGGGCGCTTAATAACCGCTGCCGCTAATCGGTCGTCATCCTCATCAAAAATGGAACACGACTACCAACCCAGCGCCGTCGTTTGCAGCTTCTGCGGGAATGCGTACACGCTACCCGTTGGTATGCTACAGTATTTCCATGGCGGTAAAACGATAGCATCTTTAGCTTTACTACACCTTGCAGTGCTAGCTAGCTACCGAGCTAGCGGCAATACGGGGTATTACAATTTGATGTTGCCGCACATGCGGTTAGTTTAACTTGTTAGTTGAGTTGTTATGGTCATTTATAAACGAAGATCATCTTATACATACAGTATTTAAGAAGAGTCGGGAAATATTTGTCTTACCGCTTTTCAGGCAGTTTGGTGCAGCACTGCCTTACTTTGATGAAGTGAGGTACTCATGAAACCTTTAAAGTTCAACTTGATGCCTTTTATGTAAGGAAGCAGTCCCGTTGAAGTACATCTTGTGCTAAAAGTACTACATTGACATGTTAGCCTCATGCCCACTCGTGTGATTTCTCCACACTGCCACCCAGTGGCCTGGAGGCGCTCGTTTTTTTCATATCCTCAACATTTGTACTAGCATTTGCTTTCTTTTTAGTACAAATCAATCAGAGCTCCATTAGCAGGTACTACAGTAGTTGGCTTCATGTGCTGTTCTGACCTCATTTTTCTATCTGTTTTGTGTCCATGTGCTCAGAAAATGAAGTTGAAGGCAATCCGCCTCGTGTGTTGATATGTGGCCACATCTTCTGCACATCCTGCCTGCAGTCCATCGAGTGCAGCAACGTTGTGAGGTGCCCCGAGTGCGAGGTGAAAATGACATGAACCTACCGGTCACTTATCGTCATCTTTCCGGACCTACAAATGTAATTAGAATGTTGTATTCTGGTGTTAAACCATGCCAACGTTTCAGATCATCAGGTTTGTGCGTTTGGTAGTGAGCCCTGAGAGAAGTTTGGAATGGCTCAAAACGCTCAGTTCCAAAAGGCGTGGTAAAACTGTTTGTGATGTCACAGAGGGGCGGAATTCCTTATATAGAAACCCTCTGCCCTCCCCCAAGCTCTGCTACTCTTTTTCCAAAACAAGCTCAGGCAGAAGCTGTTGTGTTTGGTCGTTTCCAGCAAGAGAAAAATATTTTCATCTGTCAACAGCATTTCACATGAGACCGTTTTTGTGAAAATTAAGCCAGAAGCAGCCCGTTTGGCCGGGAAAGGTGCATTCATTTCAGACACGCTATGCATCCACGCACCGCCCTCATGTCCGTCTTCTCCTGAGCTCCAGCCCACCGGTGCAGGTCCTACATTACCACCCTGAGTTCATCCACAGTAAGTCAGGCTCTCCAGTCAGTAAATCGTGCGCTGCCAGTCACTCCTAAGCACTTAGCTCCCCAAAGACTTTATTCATTCATTTCATCATATAACTCCATATTAGAAAGTGGGGTTCGTGTGGCCAGTCACAGCGGAGTGGACGTGCCTGAAGGCAGGCCGTGGGGGGAATACATTAAGACAGTTTTGGCGGGGAAATTTGAAAGTTTTCTCTGCAGGTTATTGTGTGTAGCTGCTCTATAGGAGTCCACAACTCAATACGTTCATTCATTTTCTACCACTTATCTTCATGAGGGTCGTGGGGGTGCTGGAGCTTATCCCAGCTGTCTTGGGGAGAGGCGGGGTCCACCCTGGACTGGTGGCCAGCCAATCCCAGGGCACATATAGACAAACAACCATTCACACTCACATTCATACCTACGGACAATTTGGAGTGGCGGGGAGAACATGCAAACTCCACACAGAGATGGCAGAGCGAGGGTGGACTTGAACTCAGGTCTCCTAGCTGTGAGGCCTGCGTGCGAACCACTCGTCCGCCATGCAGCCCCAACTCAATACAAAGGGGTGAAAAATGAGCATAACAGGTCCCGTTGAATGAAGTTCTTTCTGTACAGGTTCGGTCGAGCCTGCCAGAAGAGGGCGTGGTTGGGCTGCAGGAGGACGCACGGATCATTGGCCTCATCTACACAATCAAAGTGAACAAGACAAGAAGGTGAAACACTGTTCTGAATGTGCGGCTAGTGTTTGGTGATGGCGATACAAATGTTAATGAGGGACATGACCTTTGCACATCATAGCCAGAGGTTTGAGAAGCCAAACAGTCGCGTAAAAATGGTGGCATCCCCAAACGTCGATGGCGACAGCGATGAGGAGCAGGTACGCTTGGCTTTGGGGCACTAAGTCATACAATTGTACAATTCATATTTCACTCTGAATGTGACTTGGAAATGGTTCTGAAGAACCAATTAAGAAGGTAGAACATTGGTGGCCTTTAGTACCTGATGATTGATGTCGATGTGTTCAGCTAGCGAACCTTGAGGAGATTGAGAGGGCCATGGATGAAGCGTTGGCCACAGCCGCAGAAAATCTGGCCAAGCTGGAGCATTTACACGAGGTGAAATGTCCACTCCAGCGAGGATGGAGATTGAAGTCAAAACACCAAGCTGTACTTGTGTTGTCACCTGTGCAGACCTTGACTACAGGCCTTGCTGAGCAGGTGAAGCAAGAGCGAACCCGCCTAGAGACGGAAATCAACCAGGCTGCTGACAAGGCACTGCACGCCACCCAGAAATGGTACGACTACAACTGGCCAGCATGGAGTCGAGGCCGTGCTCCACATTGTTCACTTCCACACTTCCCTTTGCATTCCCTTTTCTTCCGCTTATATGGGGCCTGGTCGCAGGGGCAGTCTAAGTCAAAGTAGGTCCTCGGGCACCTTCTCCACAGTCAGTTAAGAAGAAGAGGAAGCAGGTATTGCAATTGTATAATAATAATAATATTGTAATATTGCAGTGGCCCAGGAAGTAGAGCTTTGGCGGTCCCTGGGCAAGACACATCACCCACCTTGGCCCTAGTGCCGTCCACACGGGGCTAGGAATGTCACTGTGGAGTGAATCAATAATGGATTTCTCCCTGAAGCAATTTTTGCATATTCAGTCATAGGGAAAAAAACGATTTGGCCGCCATTGTTTCTTCAGTTTATTGATCCATTTGAATGCCTGGTACAACTAAAGGCACACGTTTGCTTCCGCAGATATAATGAAGATAACAAAACTAGCTCAGTAAGAAACTGAAGAAACGATTATTCTCCATGGCGCTATCTGCTTTTTTGTGTGCTGGTGGACCTGGAAAGTGTACGTAGTATACTTAAGTAGAAGTGTAGAATTTGGAAGAAAGTCAGATAATGTGGTAGGTACATGACATCCTGCCAATGACTTCCTGCCATTTCTGTGTCATAGGCGAGATGTGCAGCTCAGTCAGCTGAACACACTGGAAGCTCGCTTCTCCAGCAGCCTGGCAGAGGCTGGCAGCGTCAAGGCCAGGATCACCTCGCTGGAGAACGCCATGCAGAAAGTCAAGAAAGTGCGCTGCGTGCCCTTCTTGAAACAATACTCTAACTTGGATAAGGTGCGCAGGTTCAATTTCATGCCAATAATGCCAATACAATGGCTCCTCCACATCAACATTTGAATTTGGCTGCCCCACGCTATCGCCCTTTTTCAAATATATATTAATAAATCATTTCCTAGCTTAATGCGGCTTATTAGTGAAAAATATGTATATTTAAGCAAGTTATACACACGTTTCTGAATAAAAAAATAAGCATGGGGCGTAACCCACCACAAGCTAAACCTCAACTCTGAGCCCGTCACTTCCACGTTTGGCGAGACACACCAAGCACACGTTTTTTACATATTGGACTATTATATAGGGTACTGTAAATGTGACTGTGGGGGTGTTTAATGTCTAGTGGGCTCTAATGATGTACTGTATAACCTGTATTTACAAGTTTTTAAACGGGGTTTTCTATGGGCTTCTGATGGGATTAGTGTATGATGAAAATGATGACATTTCACTGGCAGTAGCTATTAAAATCATACATGTGTGTGACAGGTTTTGGAGACCCTGCAGGCCCCTGTGGATAACCAGTCCTTCAATTTGAAGTGCCTGACCTTGGACTCTGGAATGAGGTTTGTCTCTATGGGGAGTTAAGCGTTGGTTAACCATTCTAATGGTTGCCTAAATGTAAGTGTTTTCAAACATAACGATGGCTAAATAAAGTCTAATACACATACTATAAGGCATTGAGAAGATACGTTGAAGGATACAATATCATATTATTAATACAATACTACATACTATCTTGTATTTCAATGTTTTCACTGGTAATGGACCATAGTCTACCACAACACAGATATCATTTATGAATTCATTTGTGGGAAAAAGCCAATAAAGTGAGGGAGCAGTAATGGAAGCATCTGTAAATAATATGTCTGCTTGGGTTAGTGTTATTTTCAGGTCACTTCATCAGGCTCAGGGCGTGGGCTTGTTCATCAAGATGGACCTGGGCAAGCCAAAGACGTAGGTGGAACTTACTTAATCCTCTTACGACTGTGTACATCTTGTGTGGTGGAATCTTCTCCTTTCTCTCATATTGGTTTGAAAGCCTGCCTGTTATGCCACCCCCACTCCACCAACATGGGGGCCTCATCCCCAAGCCTCCCCGGCGTCATGCTCAGGCTTTAACCAGCAGCCCGTTCGGTCACAGCCGAGCAGAGAGTCCACGTAAGCCGATGAAGAGGAGCCCGAGAATGACGAGCCTGTCTAACCGCTGCGCCTCTCCGAGCCCGACGCGTCGTACCAACCCGAAACGCCATAACTCCTCCTCCTCAGAGCACGCGACTTCTGCCGTTATCATCAAGGAGGTGCTGGAGGGGGACGAGCAACAAGGTGGTACTTGCGGGTTTAACTTTTGGGTGCAGCCGTTGTATCTATGGAGTCGGGTATTTCCTTTTGGGAGAAATGTATTTGTGTTGCATTGGATGAGGTTGAGGGTTTTTTTATTTGTCTTTTGTCCAGTTGTCCCTCCCACTGGGCCTGAGTTGGCCAATGAGAAACTGAGGACCCACAGGAGAGGAAGCAGGCATGTGTATGGCAGCAGGAGGAACGGTAAGGAAGCGTTCTGGTTACACGTATGGATGTATTGGCCACGTATCTCCACCCTTGACTATGCTGCCGCTGCTCTTCCTGTACGGTCAAACCTCAGTTTGACCCGGAGAGGAGCCAGTGAAGGGCATCTAGTCTGAATGCATCCTGGACGTCTCCCTGGTGAGGTGGTCCGGGCATGTCTAGCGTGTCTGGCGTGTCCAGGGCATGTCTAGCGTGTCTATGACACGCCGGAAGGATTGTGTCTCAGAGGTGGTCTGGGAACATGTCGGAGTCGTCCTGATGGCTGAAGGCTGGGACGTTTGGACTTCTCCCGAGCCTACTGGATAAGCGGATGAAGATGGCCGGATGGACTTCCTGTTCTATGGTTGACACCGTTTAAGAGTAATATTTGTCATCTGCTCCTCAGTCAGCCAATTGGTGGTGGTGACACACGTGGTCAATCCCTGTCACTTCTACGTGCGCTACGTGGCAGAGACGTGGGAGCACAGCCTCCTGTCCAAGAAAGTCAACCACTTCTGTGCACAAGACGGTAGCCGCTTCACTTCCGGTGACACAGTGGAAACTGGTGTGTGGCGTGCTTGCCTTCCCAAGGAAACACTCTTAGGCGTGGTGCCTAACCTGGAATTATTTCCTTGCAGACTCTGTGATCTTCGCAAAGGGCAAAGACGGTCTTTGGTGTCGGGCCAATGTGCTGGAGGTCTTCCAAAATGGCCGTGCGGGGACTGTGGCAGTCTGCCCAGTCTCCCAGCTGAGCAGCGTGCAGATCTTCTTCACGGACTACGGCTTCACGGAGAACATCAGCACGGAAGGGTGAAAAGAAACACCACAGTGTGACAAATGGTTTCCAACTGGTGGCTCGTGGAGCCATTGTGAGTGGGTGGCAGGCAGCAAGTCAAAGGGGACAACTGGTGTTAGAAGTATCATTGTGCAATATTTATTCCTGTAACATGCACTTTGCACATGGAATTATGTATATTCTTCTTTCAAAAGATGACGGGTGATTAGTAGAAACAATCCAAATAAAGTAGATGAAGGTATTAAATATAAAAGTTGATCATTGTTAAAAAAAAATGACTGGAAAAAAAAATCTAAAATAAAAATGACTTTAGAATGTAAAAAATGAAAGTGTAAAAATGAAAAATAACTTCAAATAAAAATGATAATATGTAAATGAAAAGAAAAAATGACTTGAATAAAAGTACAAAAAATGGAATAAAATGAACATTAAAATGACTTAAAAAGTAAAACTGTCTTGCGTGGAAGTGGGTAGCGACTTATGGAAAATGTGTGTCCCAGGTTGAGACCATGCCACCCATCTAGCACCCGTCTAGTCCACATGGAGTATGCATAGCCGCTGTATGGCCAATGTAGAGGTTTAATAATAATAATAAGTTGGATTATTGTCTGCATTCAGATTTTGCAGGGAGGGGGCGCCCCCACAGTCCTTTGTTGACCACGTGAATGACCACCTGAGGAAGGTGAACGAGGATGTGAATGCAGAGGTGGGCCGCTTTTCTCCTCAGGCTGTCCGGTGTTCCCTCAAGGACCTCGTCCCCTACTGCCTGGTGAGACCAGCAGCCTCCATGAACGTCACTGTGCAAGTTGCTAACATCTTAGCATCTGTGTGCGTCCAGACAAGGGGGTGGAGCCAAGAGGCACAGGTGGAGTTTTGCAGAGTGGTGGGTTCCGCTGCCGTGGAAATGCATCCTTTGGCTCAGGACAGAGACTTTCTGCTGGTGGACCTGAAGAAAGGTCCAGTGGACCAATGCAGCGATGTCGCCATTTCTGTCAGAGAATACCTGGTGTTTGCCGAGGTGGCCAGGTGCGTGACGCTTGATAGTTCTCGTCTTGGGTGCGTGGAACATTCCGGTGTATTCCCACTCTTGGCAGGTTTTATTGTCCAGTCAAGCCAGACAGGAGGCCGCTCAAGTACTACAACGCCGTGTACCCCAAAATTCTCCAAAAGTACAACGCAGTGGTGTCGCACATCAACAGCCCCGGTGACTTCTACATTCAGCTGGTATTGGAAAAGCCTCGATGGTCTGGTGTGTTGTCCATGTCACTCAAAGAGTCGGTGCCCCCGTCCACGCCAGACCGACAGCATGGAGTCCTTGTTGCTGGCGGCCAAGCTTCAGGATTGTTACAACGCCAAAGTGCCGGCTGGAGAAGACCACCTGGCCATTTACTGTCCTGTCATCGGACAGGCTTGTGTGGCCCGCTTTGAAGACAACTCGTGGTATCGAGCGGAGGTCACGGGTGAGCAAGTTGTCGCTTTCAGTATGTCATCAAAAAGACATTGGTGCCATGAGAGCGCCTGTCTGTGTCTTAGGTCATCCGGGGGGCAGAAAGGTGGACGTCCATTACATTGACTTTGGAAATAGGGCAACGGTGTCGGTCAGCGACTTGAGGAAGATCAAGGATGAGTTCTTCTCGCTGCCGGTCTTGGTAACATGGCAAGGTTCTCTGGGTGCGCTCCTCTTCTCTGGCTCCAGTCAGGGACATGTTGGCGTCTCCTGCAGGCCGTCCGGTGCCGCCTGGCAGACGTGCTGCCGCTGTCGGGAGAGACGTGGAGTGACCTCTGCATCGATCGCTTCGTCAGCCTGGCTCATCACAAACTCTTCCAAGTGGTGGCTACAGGTGGACGGTGGCTTTGCTTTCAGCGTATCGGCAGCGGCTTAAGGCGCGGCTTTCTCATGTCCTTGCAGAAAAATCCCCCAAGACGGAACCTGTGCCAGTTAAGCTGTGGGACAGCGACTCCACGGGCTCGGTCGCTAACGTAGCAGAGGTGCTCGTCGCAGAGCAGCTGGCCTGCTCCAAAGAGGGGTAAGATCCCGCCGCCATCGTGTTCCGTTCACGGCGTACTCCCCCTCATTCTCCCGTGGATTGAACTGTGGTGACTAGAATGGATCGTTGAGCACCATACGGTCATGCTTTGACCCGTTGCCATAGATTTGGATGGATGATAATTATTAAAAAATAATTCTACCGCAAATATTATGGTCAGCATTATTTTGAGGCCATTTTGTCATAACATTTGTAATAACACAAACATAAATATTTCACAGTCCAAAGTCACAATCACAATATTTTGTGTTACTTTTGTTGTCCCGAGTATTAAAAAACCTGGAAAATGTTTTCCTTCATCCTTTATTTAACCAGATAAATCTCATTGAGGTGAAAAATCTCCTGACAAAACATTCCCGACATCCGATACAGCCAGCAGCTAGATGAGCGATGGGGATTTGGGATGTGGTCGTTGACAAAGTGTACTTTGGAGCCAGGAGAGACTGGCCCAGTGTGAGTGCGCCCTAAGTGGAATTCCCCTCCTGCAGACTCCAGTCCTCCAACGCCGAGGTCGCCAACGACGGCGCCATCTGGGACCTTCCGATTGGGCTGACTGCTGGCGCCAGGGCTTTCCATCCTACTGACGGCGATGCCAGCAGTGGGTTGGCGTTCAAGCCTCAGCTCAGCCTCCCCAAAAGCCTGAAGGACGCCACGGTCCGAGTGAGCCACGTCACCTCTCCCAGCAGCTTCTTCGTCCAGTTCGTCCAAAGTGACGCTCAGCTCAAGAGGTCAGAGCGCTGACGTCACGTTAGCATGAAAACATAACGTGGCACGCACTGGCTCACGCTGGGATGATGTGGATGTCACTTGTTGCTAGGCGGATTTGACAATGAGCGTATTGCCGTCCCAACAACGCAGTACAGTTGGAATACTTGGGGTACTTTGCGTGCTGGTGCAGTCATGCTTGGCGTGAGTGGGCTCTACAATGTCCCACTTTCCGTCTTCCAGGCTGAATGAGCTTCTGAAGGAGGAGTGTGAGGGTCTGGAGGCTGAAGAAGTGGAGTGGAAGCCCGGCATGACCTGTGCAGCTCACATCAATGGAGTTTGGGAACGAGGACGGATCTGCTCTGACGTCACGGCTGGCAGCGTGGTGGAGGTATGGAAGGCACGCTTTGGCTTTCCCGGCGTTCCCTTCTGCAGTGTCGGCATTGGATTATGATCCCGTCCGCCAAGGCGGTCTGGTTTCGTTGAGCGGCGCTGTCTTTGTCTCTGTGTTGCCTGGCAACAGGTGAAGCGCTGTGACCACGGCAACAAGGTAAAGCTGGGCTGGGACAGTCTGAGGCCTCTGCCGTCCTCATTGGAGGGGTCTTTTGCGCTGGAGTGCTCGCTGACCGACATCAGGTAAAACACACACACACACACACACACACACACACACTGTTGAGAAGATGTTCAGCTGTTTTTCTGCATCAGGCCAGCAGGGGGCCAACCCACATGGACCGCCACGGCCTGTGACTTCATGTCCTACTACCTGTCCAGGGCCTCAGCTCTCATCACCATCCAGGTCTGAGATGTTCTCCTGCCCGCCGGCCCTCAACAGCCTCATGCTCCCGTGTGTGCTTGGTTGCAGGAAGTGACGGATCAGCGCCCCGTAGCGGCCACCCTGCTGTGCACGGACAAGATGGGAGAGTTGGTCAGCGTCTCGGACTTACTGGCCAGGGAGGGTCTCGCCCTCAGGGAGAGGAAGCCAGCGTACGTGTGCACGTATTTCCCCGTATCACGGTTCAATCTCCGCCAAGTAAATTGAATATTTCACTCGTTGGAGCGCAGAAAGCCTTTTCATCTTCATACCATTTTAAAGATGATTAGAGCCCTCTAGGCTTGAAATAACACCCCTAGAGTCACCTTTACACTAGACGTAAGTGAATATATATACATATTAGCATAGGGAGCGCTCGTTTAAGGATGCAATACTTATTTTTCCTAGTCGTTTCATACCCGCTAGCTGGGCTAACTTTTCTAGTGGGTTGCTAGCCTCTGCACACACGTAGCAATGTGTGCTAATCCTCAAACTAACCATGTGATGCTGGAACCATTCCGAATGGTTCCTTTCCAGCACATGATTGACATGTAGTGTAGAAAAAGGTGTAAAAAGAAGCGAACCACGTGAACACGTGAGGACGTAACAAGAGCGGACGCTTGCCGATTCGTCGGTTCTGTTCGTGTTTTTGCAGAGCTGAAAAGCTCCATGGAAGCGAGGCTCGGCCTCCTGCTGGCGGGATGCGAGCGGAGGGTTCAAACGCAGCCAAAACAAAGGCCGTCCGCCCCAAGCCCACCCCCCGGACCAGCAGGCCCACCGAGAAGGTGACCACACAGCAGCTGGCTGGGACGCCCCTCGCGGTCCCAGCTGACGTCACGTTTGCCTGCAGGTGAAGACCGACCTGTACAAACCACCCGAGCTGCCTCCACTGGGCCTCAATCACATGATCGTTTCTGCCGTCAAAGAGGACGGCCTCATCTACGCCAGAACCCAAAATGCAGGTGCGCCCCACCCCACCCCCACCCCCGCTGAGAAACGACGTGTTCCAGTAACGCTTCCTCTCCCCCAGAGAGTCTTTTGCAGCAGCTGTGGGAGAAGATCCAGCAGACCATGAAGACGCTGCCCAATCAGAAGCAGTACACCTGGAAGGCGGTCCAGGGCTGCGCCGTCATCGGACCCGACATGCAGTGGTACCGGGGGCAGCTGCTGGAGGTCACGGGCGGACATGTGAAGGTCAGACAACCCTGAGGTTTACACCATTGGGAGGTACTGGACTCACCTTAGCCCGCTGCTTTCACGTACTGGTCCCAGCTTAGCTGGCTTGAAGTCCGGTCCACCTGATGGGCCCCTTGGATCTGGTTCTGAGTCACATTGATCCGTTCTGGTTGAGATTGACCGCTTTAACCTTGTGGAACGGGGTCCCATTTGACCTGGGCTTGGGGGGGCGTGGATGCTTACAGTGAAAGCGTTCCTGCGGTTGCAGGTGCAGTACGTGGACTACGGCCTGGTGGAGAACATTCCGGTGGTCCACGTGTACCCCCGGCTGCTGTGTGAGGACATCCCTCAGCTTAGCGTGTCCTGTCGGCTCCGTGGCGTCGCCCCCGTAAGACTGCTGCTCATATACGTACGTGTCATACCGCAGCCCACTGAGGGGTGGCGTCCTCGTCCTCTTCCTCTTCCTCATCCTCAGGTTGGAGGCAGCTGGCATCAGAACGCCGTGGAGCTTCTCAAGGAGACACTCCTGTCTCGCCGCATGGACGTGCACGTGCTGGTCAGAGGCTCACACATGCGCACGTGTGGACACGCGGTTGGCCGTCAGCGCTGAGTGTGTGAGTGTGTGTGTGTTTGTGTGTGTCCATCAGGAGGTGCCCATGGACCCCAGGCAACCTCTGACGGTTGAGATCTTCATGGATGGAATGAGCCTCAACACCATCCTGTGTCACCACAAACATGCCTTGATGGACTCCACAGCACACAAGGTGTGTGTGTGTGTGTGTGTGTTTGTGTGTTTGTGTGCGTATGCGCTTCATCTAAACGCCTGGTGGTCCACAGACACCCGCCCTGCCGTCTGCTGCCACGGTTCTGGACCTGTGGGACATAGACACAGAGGTGCTTGAGCGTCCAGTCCCGGTCAGAAGTCTGGAGATACTTTGCCACGCTATTGTGGTTTTGTCAGCATGCGTGTTGCCCTCAGGGCCTGACGGAGCCTCAGGAGGCGATGGCGGGGCCTTTCACGGAGCCGGGCCTGCCTCGGGAGCGGGAACAGCTGAAGGTCCAAGTCAGGCACCTGCAGACTCCCAATGAGGTAGCAACCATGAAATGTCCTCCTGAAGATGTTGGACAGTTTGTGAAGTTGTGTGGACCCTGCAGGTGTTCCTGTGCTGGAAGGACACCACTGATCTGCTGGTGGACGGTCAAACTCTGGACCAGGTTCTGACCACGGTCAACACCAACAGGGACGGTCTGCAAGCACTCACCAACTTCCCTTATGGTAACCAACTAGTCCACGCCGGACCAGATCCAAACATCAGCAGGCCAGAAGATGGCACGAGGCTTTAAGATGCCTCTGCAGAAGTGTGATGATAACCATAGACCTACAGAAAGGCGACAGAATAGCACAGTAGACAAACATCTGCTTGATGATCTCCAGGCGGCCCCTGTCTGGCAGAGTACAGCAACAGAAGCTTCTACCGAGCCAAGATTATCGAGATCATCAGCGCAGACCCCGTCATGATCCTGGTCCAGCACGTGGACTTTGGCTCTCACGACACCGTGCCCACGAGCAAGTAAGAACCTAATCACCCGGGGGAACGGGACCAGCATACCTGACTACCTGGTCTTCCTGTCAGGCTGCGTCAGATGCCCGTGGACCTGCTGCGGTTTCCCATCCAGGTCCTCAAGGTCCACGTGGCCGGATTCAAGGCCCCGAGTGGCAGCATGGAGGACGAGGTGCTTCCATACAGGCCGGAGTGGAGCGTGAAGGCCACGCTGGCCATGATGGACCTGCTGCACGGCAACATCACAGCCTCGGTGGTGGTACCCAATGCCTCTGTATTTAAGCCGCCATGTTGTTTTTGTTCTTGTGACAGCCTAACGCTCCACAAGAGGGCGCATCTCCTCTGCTTGTTGCTTCCAGACTCTGGACCCGGAGCCGTCCGTGTTGCTTTACAACCAAGACGGGGACTTGGTCTTTTTGCCTCTGGTGGAAAGTGGCCTTGCGGAACTTCAGTGACGACCCAGTTGGGGGGGGGGGGGGGTTTCGCTGCCATCTTGTCAGATGATTGTTTTTCAGGTTCAGCAGACGTCCTTCTTGTTCAGTTTGTCATTTCCACGTTCCCTTCACCAGAACGCTTCGTTTGGCAGAGGACAGTTTTCTTCCTACGTTTGACACTTTATCACTAGACTGCTCTGTTTGTTCTCCTTTTACGGCTGCGCCATTAAAGTCTGCTGTTCTTCAACTCTTGGCCAAAATTCACTGGAACAAAGTCTACAGATGATTTGGTTGGTTGGTTGGTTGGTTGGTTGGTTGTTCCTTCCTCATATTTGAAAGGCCGCCCCACTCCATCACCTTGTTGGCACCCAAACTATGCTACCAACGTGTATTAAGCCTCTCAAAGTCTTGCTCAACGTACTCACTTCAAGTGTTGCCATGTTGTCCTTATATGTCCTTATTTACGCCATGTTGCTATACCATTTAAAAACAGAAAAGACACTTTTTATTTGATGAGAATCATGTGGAACAACATCCTGAACTTATTCATTCACTTCTCACCTGTCAAGGTAGGTGGAATATTGTCTTCAAGAGCTACACCAAAATGTCAGATCAGGAAAAAAAGTGACTTTCTACTTCTTAGCGTTCTTTAGTAATCAGCGGTGGAACGCAGGTCAGTTTCAGTAAAATATCACTTTCAACAAATTCCAAGCATAACTTCCACTTTGACACAAATATGGATTTAACCAAGCAACAACATACACACAAAATGCTTGTTGACATGAACATCATTTCTTTACAAATATAACCAACTATTTACACGGTTGACATTAGGAACGGAACGGTGTGCGCATGCGTTCCAAGGTCCCACGTCATCTGTTTGCCTCTTACGTATACCACGTATAAATCCATCTTTGGGATCCGAGGTCCCACGCCACACGTCATCTGTTTGCCTCTTATAGCACGTATAAATCCATCTTTGGGATCCGAGGTCCCATGCCACACGTCATCTGTTTGCCTCTTACGTATACCACATATAAATCCATCTTTGGGATCCAAGGTCCCACGCCACACATGATCTGTTTGCCTCTTATAGCACGTATAAATCCATCTTTGGGATCCAAGCAGTAATATGAAAACAGATGAGCCAACACCTGTTGAGGACGTAGCCGAAGAAATCGGAAAAAGGCTGACCGTGCTTCCTCGGAGGGACGGTGGCGGTCCTCGCTACGGTCTGCCGTCGGCGACCACGTTCCCGTCTTTGTCTTTGACGCGCAGTCGTCCGGTGGGGTAGCGCGTCTCCTGCCGTCCGTCGGCGTAGACCGTCTTCACGGTGCCGTCCGGATACGCTCTCATCTTGTAGTCCGCCGTGTGGACCTCCCTCTGGCCCGTGTTGAAATGGATCTCCTTGGTTCCGTCTCTGCCGGGACCACAACGCGACGGCCGTGAAGCTGAGCCGGCGAAAAGCCGAGCCGACGGGCATACGTACGGTTTGACATGCACGACGGTGCCGTCCGCCAGCACGCTCTCCTCGCTGCCGTCGGGAAAGACGTTCTTCAGCGTCTGGTCGGCGAAGGTGATCTCCTTGCGGCCGTCCGGGAAGTGCTTCTCTGCGGGGAGGAAGGAGACGGACCGTGAGATGGACGCTGCCTCGAAGCTTCTGACGGGGGACATGGGAGGCGTCTCACCGGTCTGGTTGTTGGGGAAATGCAGCACCTCCACGCCGTCCGGGTGGGTGATGTGCGTGGTCCTGGCATCCGCGTAGTAGTAGATCTGACGGGCACACCATTATTTCTTTTTCAAATGGACCCGGATAAGCGGAGGAAAATGGATGGATGGACCTGAGCGTCCTCTCATCGGCGGACTCACCACCCTGTGGTCGGCCGTCACCTCCTTGGTGTCACCGTTGAAAAACGTGACTTTGAGCACGACGCCGTCCGATGAAAGCTCCTTCCTGGTCCCGTTGGGGAAGATGACGACGCGGTCGCCGCCGGCCAGCACCTTCTCCACCTGGAATGATACGTATTCTTCTCTTTTCTTTCATATTTATGCCATTTGAAATGTAAATAAAGTTTTGAAAGATAAAGATTTTCCACATGATCTCAAAGCAAGCGCGGATCTTTGTTGACCTTGCCGTCGGGATACGCGATGACCTCCTGAGCGTCTTCTTCCTGCAGACGCTGGCTTGGTTGGCTGGCCGTCACCTCTCCCGGCTGCCGAAGGAGGACGGCTGGTGTTAACGCTGCCTGGGGTTCCATCACATCAGCACCAGGAGTGATGCCTCCTACCGGAGAGCAGCTACGGGAATCTTCCACCATGGACTGCTCCTGTGATACCTTCTTCCTGCCGGGCGCCTGCCAAGACCGCGATGATGATGATGATGATGATGAGGGGCCTGAGTCGCCAGGCTTCCTGAGACTGCTCTTCATTGCTGCACACACAAGTGATGAATAGTTAGTGCAGTATATAAAGCATACAGTAGATACATATATGTATGTATATATGATGAATAGTTAGTGCAGTATATAAAGCATACAGTAGATACATATATGTATATATGATGAATAGTTAGTGCAGTATATAAAGCATACAGTAGATACATATATGTATATATGATGAATAGTTAGTGCAGTATATAAAGCATACAGTAGATACATATATGTATGTATATATGATGAATAGTTAGTGCAGTATATAAAGCATACAGTAGATACATATATGTATATATGATGAATAGTTAGTGCAGTATATAAAGCATACAGTAGATACATATATGTATATATGATGAATAGTTAGTGCAGTATATAAAGCATACAGTAGATACATATATGTATATATGATGAATAGTTAGTGCAGTATATAAAGCATACAGTAGATACATATATGTATATATGATGAATAGTTAGTGCAGTATATAAAGCATACAGTAGATACATATACTATGTATATATGATGAATAGTTAGTGCAGTATATAAAGCATACAGTAGATACATATATGTATATATGATGAATAGTTAGTGCAGTATATAAAGCATACAGTAGATACATATATGTATATATGATGAATAGTTAGTGCAGTATATAAAGCATACAGTAGATACATATATGTATATATGATGAATAGTTAGTGCAGTATATAAAGCATACAGTAGATACATATATGTATATATGATGAATAGTTAGTGCAGTATATAAAGCATACAGTAGATACATATATGTATATATGATGAGTAGTTAGTGCAGTATATAAAGCATACAGTAGATACATATATGTATATATGATGAATAGTTAGTGCAGTATATAAAGCATACAGTAGATACATATATGTATATATGATGAGTAGTTAGTGCAGTATATAAAGCATACAGTAGATACATATATGTATATATGATGAATAGTTAGTGCAGTATATAAAGCATACAGTAGATACATATATGTATATATGATGAATAGTTAGTGCAGTATATAAAGCATACAGTAGATACATATATGTATATATGATGAATAGTTAGTGCAGTATATAAAGCATACAGTAGATACATATATGTATATATGATGAATAGTTAGTGCAGTATATAAAGCATACAGTAGATACATATATGTATATATGATGAATAGTTAGTGCAGTATATAAAGCATACAGTAGATACATATATGTATATATGATGAATAGTTAGTGCAGTATATAAAGCATACAGTAGATACATATATGTATATATGATGAATAGTTAGTGCAGTATATAAAGCATACAGTAGATACATATATGTATATATGATGAATAGTTAGTGCAGTATATAAAGCATACAGTAGATACATATATGTATATATGATGAATAGTTAGTGCAGTATATAAAGCATACAGTAGATACATATATGTACGTATATATGATGAATAGTTACCTTTGGGCACGTGTGCAGGATGCCTGCTGTCCTTGGAGCTCCCTCTAGTGGCGGCTGAAGTATTGCAGCTTGGAGGACTCTTACATTGTCAAGAAAAAAAGCTTGTACATTTACCAGGAAAAGAAGTAGTACATTTAGAAGGAAAAAAAATGGTACACTTATGCGGAATAAAGTCCTACATTGGCCAGAAAAAAAGTCATGAATTTACAAGAATAAAACCTTCTAATTTTATGAGTGAGAAAAATAGTATAAGAGAAAAAAGATGATGCATTTATGGGGACAAAAGTGGTAGATTTCCGAGATAAAAGGTCATATGAAAAGGTCACATACTCAGGGAAACAAAGCGTCACTAATGAGAATAAAGTCCAACATTTATGAGGATTAAAGTCAGACAAAGTACGAGAATAAAAACCTGTAATTTTTGGAGAAAAAAAAAACATAAATGTGCAAAAATCATAATTTATGAGAATGAAGTTGTATATTTATGATCGAAAAATTCAAGATAATTTTTTTTTAATATTACGAGAATAAAGTCATAAATGTGCAAAAATAAAGTAAAAAATAAGTGGTAATACGAGGAGAATAAAGTGGTAGATGGAAAGGACATAGGTGTTCCATGTAGGAGAATGAGGTGGTAGATGGAAAGGACATCCCATGTAGGAGAATGAGGTGGTAGATGGAAAGGACATCCCATGTAGGAGAATGAGGTGGTAGATGGAAAGGACATCCCATGTAGGAGAATGAGGTGGTAGATGGAAAGGACATCCCATGTAGGAGAATGAGGTGGTAGATGGAAAGGACATCCCATGTAGGAGAATGAGGTGGTAGATGGAAAGGACATCCCATGTAGGAGAATGAGGTGGTAGATGGAAAGGACATCCCATGTAGGAGAATGAGGTGGTAGTATGAGGTGTGATGGTGTCATAGGTGGGAGAGGGATGGAGCATAGGCCTTCGGGGAAGGAAGGAAGCGTTGCCATGGTAACAATGTGTATGCTATGAATGAGCAATAAGGGGGTGTCCAGCATGCGGTTGCGGGGGCAAACACTTACAGCAAAGGTGACTCCTTTGGTACCAGGAGGCCCACATTTCATGTCCCCCTCTGCTCCTGGAGAGTTCCTCTTCAAGGCACTGATGCGAAGCATCTCCAACGTGCGCACCTACCAAGACAAGAGACGGCGAAAAGAGGTCAGGGAGCCTTCGCCATAGCGCCCGCCACCATGGTGGGGCGTCACCTGGTCCCTCAGAGCGAGGTTGTCCCGGCGTAGAGAGTCCATCTGCTGGCGAAGGCGAGTGTGCGTGCACGACCAGCGGCTCTCCTTCTTCCTCAGCTCCTCCTGCAGGACACCCAGCTGCTCCTTCAGCACCTGACATCACCTTGGTTAGCTACAAAGATGACAGCACTCGCTTCCTCCTTTGGACGCTAAACACTCTTTCTTGGTAGATAACCTGTGGAAGATACTGTACTGATACAGTACTACCAGGTCACCTCAATACTATTATTTACTACTATTTCAATCATAAACCAAGGTAACCTGTGGAAGATACTGTACTGATACAGTACTACCAGGTGACATCAATCCTATTATTTACTACTATACTATACTTCTATTTCAATCATAAACCAAGGTAACGTGTAGAAGATACTGTACTGATACATTACTACCAGGTCACCTCAATACTATTATTTACTACTATACTATACTTCTATTTCAATCATAAACCAAGGTAACCTGTGGAAGATACTGTACTGATACAGTACTACCAGGTCACCTCAATACTATTATTTACTACTATACTATACTTGTATTTCAATCATAAACCAAGGTAACGTGTAGAAGATACTGTACTGATACAGTACTACCAGGTGACATCAATCCTATTATTTACTACTATACTATACTTCTATTTCAATCATAAACCAAGGTAACGTGTAGAAGATACTGTACTGATACAGTACTACCAGGTGACATCAATACTATTATTTACTACTATACTATACTTCTATTTCAATCATAAACCAAGGTAACGTGTAGAAGATACTGTACTGATACAGTATTACCAGGTGACATCAATACTATTATTTACTACTATACTTCTATTTCAATCATAAACCAAGGTAACGTGTGGAAGATACTGTACTGATACAGTACTACCAGGTGACATCAATCCTATTATTTACTACTATACTATACTTGTATTATTTAATGAGGGCATTTGAACATTTGAACATCCACTCCAAGCATTTTGAAGAACAAGGAAGCGGCGCCGTTGGCGTTACCTGTATCTCCTCCCGTTCTTTCTTGTCGGGCGTGGCTCGCATGGCCACGGCGTGCTTCTCAAAGAGTTTGCGTTCCCTCTGCAGCTTCCTGCTTTCTTCTTTCTTGTAGTCCTCGAAGCGAGTCAGCTGCTCGGCTCTCCGCTTCTCAAACGCCTCGCTCTCCCTCCTGGAAACCAAAAAGTGTGGAGCACGTACAAGCCAGGGACAGAGGACTTCCTGTGTGGATCAGCCGGATCACCTGAGGTTCTCCTGCTTCTTCTCATACTCTCGTCTGAGCTTGGCCAGCGCAGCGTTGTCCTTCTGGAAGCGCTCCATCTCCATCTCCAGCTGGGCCACCTTCTCCCTCAGCTGTGTGGAATGGACACACTGACCTGCACGCACGCACACGCATGAAGCTCTTCTGTTAGCACTGCTAAGTACCAGCTCAATGGAAGGCTAACATCTACTTGATTGACTGACAGCCCAGCCTTAAAAGGATGGAAGATCTCACCCGCCTCCTGGTCTGGCTTCTCATCCTGGGGGGGACACGGAGGTCGAGGTGCATTCAGGGTCTTTGGCTTGAGGGACGGGAACAGTGTCACCATGAGTTTGGAGGGAGGAGCTTCCGGCTCCCGATTGGTCGCTCCCGTGAAAACCGTGTCAGACACGCTGACCGCCATGTCGTCAAGGTCGCTCCACGTGTCTTCGTCGTCAAACACGACTTGGCCCAGTGGCGCGTCTTTGTCCTCCGTCAGCGTGGAGTCGATGCTGCTGATGACGTCGCTCTCGCCGTCTTCCGAATGCTGACAGACGGCGTCTTCATCCTGATAGGAGCGTCTGTCGTACGCCGGCTCAGGCGGAACGGGGAAGCAGCTTGGAAGGTCGCCCGGACTAACGGGTGGCGAGACAGAAGCTTCCGGCTCTTTAATGTCGACGCCGGCTGTTGATGTGGAGTCCTCTCCATCGTCAAACCTCACTTTGTTCTGCACAGCGCCGTGGCCGCCGCCGCCGCCGCCGCCGCCGCCGCCACCGCCACAAGGGCTTCCAGGACTGCAACGCTGCTCCCTGGTGGGCGGGCACTTGATGGGCGTGGATGACAAGCGTCTCTGGTGCAGCCCCGCCACACCGAGCAGCTTCTGGTTCTGCTGATCCATCTGGAGAACCTACAGGCCCCCAAAACCAACATGTCACGCCTTATCGTGAGGACACCACGATGGAACCATGTGATTCCTCCCAGCCAATCAAATAACCATCAAATATTATACTTAAAAATAATGGGAAACAATCACACCACGCATGAGGAGAAAGATCACCTTGGTGACAAAGGAGGAGGTGGAGGAGAAGGACAGCTCCTCGGCCGCTTGCTCCAGGAGTTCAAACTCTCCCAGCTCCATGCTCTCAAGCTGGCGCTCACACTCCCAGCGCTGCAGCTTCTCCACCAAGGATCCCTCCAAGGAGTCCTGCACAACTCCGGCGACCCCTCGCCCGTCCGCCAACTCCGGTGTTGGACTCTGTTGGGCCGGCCCCTCCTTCGTCACGGCGAGCTGACCGTGCTGCACATGTTTGCCGGGTAGAGCAATTAAAGCTACCGCGCTCCTGGCTGTGTTTTGTCTCTGGTGGCAGCCCAACACCTTCACCTGCGGCGCCTTGCGCTCAACTCTCAGATGCTGGGGCGGCGCAGTGGCGCCTCTCGGACGGTTTTCCTTGTTGAGGGTGGCGGTTTTACGCTGGACGGGAAGCCTCTGGAAGGCTGTTGTGCCACCTCCCTGAGTGAATGTGGGCCCGGAGTTTCTGGCCTGGGGTGTTGCTTTGGAATCCGTCGTTGTGTCCTCCGTGTGAAAAGAGAGCTTGCGGTTGTTGGCAAATCGGGACAAACCCTGGCCTCGCCTCAGGAAGGCCCTTTTGGCGGGGGCACAGTCCCCTCCGTTTGGCTTCTGGGAACATGATGACACATCAAAGGGATATGGAAGTTAAGTTTAAAAAACATCACATATCAGCATCATGTCACACGCACCATTATGCAGTCAACAGGGTGGTACATCCTTTACAATAGAAGATCTTTGCAGAGCTATATAACAAACACAATATCCTACATTCATGCATTCATTTTCTACCGCTTATCCTCACGAGGGTCACGGGGTGCTGGAGCCTATGCCAGCTGTCTTGGGGAGAGGCGGGGTCCACCCTGGACTGGTGGCCAGCCAATCACAGGGCACATATAGACAAACAACCATTCACACTCACATTCAATCCTATGGACAATTTGGAGTGGCCAATTAACCTAGCATGTTTTTGGAATGGGTTATGGACTGGTGTTACCAGTGTAGCGTTACATTCTATGTTACTGAAATAAATGCAACCCGGAAGTTCCAATATAGGGCAAAATACTGTTAGTATTACACGTCATCATGAAAGTATCTAACACCATCAAACCTTGCTGGAGCTTTGTGGAGGTGTTTTGAAGGGGGCTTTCTAGGCAGAATAGGTGCATGAATGGCTGCCTCTTTGCAGGGAAAGATGTGTGGTCATGTCTGACCAAAGGACTGTGGATGCCGGTCTAAGTGAAGTTTTTCCATGAGGTCACAACTTATTTTATTGGGAGGTGAGAGTCACGATAAGCCAGAGGGTTTGCAGAGACAGACATGTTTTTTTTCTTTCATTCCCGGCCTTCTGGGATACGGTTTAGTGGATCTCTGAGAAATGTTCTCTGACCTGGTGTTGCCGGCCAGATTTCAACCTCTGCTCCTCCAACCTCAGCTGCTCCTCCAGTAACTGCTCAAAGGTCTGCTTGCCTGCCGTGATGGGTCTGCACCACGACACACAAACAAAGTCAGTCATGGTGGTTCATATACCTTGAAAAGAAAGAATTCCAGGCTAGTTCTCGGCTAAATGAAATATACCTGTCGTTAAGCACTGATTCATCTTCTCTGCTGTTGTTGCAAGAAAAAGCCGTGTGATCACATTGTCTTGATGAAGCATCATCAACCTGCTTCTTGGGAGCATCAGCCCCGGTGCCTGAGGGAGCCACACAAAACCAAAGCTAAGAGCACTGACACTTTCATGCCGCTCTTGAAGAAAAAACTCCCACCATCCTTCTTGTCCTGCATTTCCACGCCACTCTGCAGCCCCGTGAGCGTGTCTTCCTGCTGGGGGTTCACTCCACACTTGGCTGAAGGGCTGCATTGGTTCAGTCTGGGACTGGAGGCCTCGGGTTCCGCTCCTAAACTCTCTAGGAGAGATGCAAGATTGCCAAAGTGCAATAGCAAGCATAGTACCAAGAAGCAAAGACGTCTGCACAAACCCTCTGTACGTAGATGGGATGTGTTCATCATTCCCAGGAGCCTCTGCTGCTCCTCCTGGAGGCGAAGGAGCTCGCCCAGTTGGTCGGCTTTAAGCTGCTCCTGCATGTGCTGCTGCCACCGCCTCAGCTGCAAAGACTGCATGTGTTCATGGTTGTGTACATATCGATTCTCCACCATTTTCCCCTTTTTGTCCTCCTACTCCTTCATTTTTCAACCGAGTCAGTATCAAATCGTTCCTCTTGATCTGGAATAGTGTGTGACCATTTTAGCTTTTTCAAAAATTCCTAGATTTCCCAAAATTCTCACTACATTTCTTAACCTATTCCACACATCCAGGGCTTCTACCTAGTATTAAAAATCGCATTCCACTTTTCCTTAGATCTCAATTACACTAAGTACTTCAGTGTTTTTCAACCAATTCTGACAATTGCAAAACCAAATCGTCCAGCACTATCCAGACATTAAGGCTAGTTTTCATAGTTAATACATTGGAATTTTCCCCCAAATTCCCACTTTTCCAGAAAACAAATGACCTCTGCTGCTACTTCCCCATGTCTTAACCCATTCACTTTATTCCAACATCACCTCATTCAACTAAGTCAGCACAAAAAAAATCCCACTCTTCCCAACATGTCCATTTTTCCACAATGCCTTTGATCTAATTCAATCAAAGGAATTGAGCAACTACTTTCAACAGATTCCAACCATTCCAGCATCAAACCATTCAATTCATGGTTCAGGACCTTTGTGCTATTATCACAGAATTCACGCTTTTCCCGACATTCCTATTTTTCCAATTCAAATTGTATACAAAATGTATTCTACAACTACTTCCAGATTTCTCAACACATTCCAACCGTTTCAACATCAACCTGGATACTTTCCTCGTTCCAATACGATCACTCACTTCAATACTCTTGACTACATTGTAAGACAGTAGTAATGCAGTAATGCAGTAGTCAAACAACACGACATGGACTGCTAGCATAGCATGGACTGTAGGCCAAATGCAAACTAAACAAACAATAATCCAAAACTATGTCGACTTCAAACGTCTGAATTGACCTCTTGGCGTTAAACAAGTCCGGTTTGTTCAACTATTCTTACCTCTTCCAGCTTCATCAAAATGGGGGCATCCCGAGGGTCGTTGGACATCTCGGCCAAACTGTGCGCCTCTCCATGTGAGGCCCCGGTGGGTCCGGCCCTGTGACTGCCACCGCCACCGCCACCGCCAGGCCCGTCTCCACCAGGCGCCCTGGACAGGTCATGCCCGCCGAGGCAGCTGCTGTTCGCCGAAGCCGGTAGGGGGGCGAAGTCCGAAGCGCAGGAGTCGCCTTCATCTGGCCGCAGGGGCGGAGAACCCGGGGTGGACGAGGGGGACGTGTACCGCGGGGCCTCCGCCAGCTCCGGGCCAGGGTTGAGGATAACACCGGCCCTGGTGCTGCTGGGCATCCAACGGGACAAAAAGTCCATCTGGGAGTATGGAAGTCCGGAGACTGGAGATGACATTGTGGCGGTCTTTGCTAATCCGGGGCTTGAGCGAGAGTTGATGGCGACGGGTATCCAAATGAACACTTCCTAGTCTGAAATAGCTGTATTAATAGGAGTTTGTGTCTCTTTAAACGAGTATGATTAACATACCGTGAATTCGGTGGTATGGCAACTTCACCTCCATTAGTTGTTAAATGCTTATAGTAACACAGGCGACGCCTCAACAAACACTCCAAAAGTCAACCTCAGACGCTTGAAAGCATTGTTAAAAGTGACTAAGACACACAGCTTACATACAAACGACAGAAGGTGAGGAACTGGGGTGGAACGAAGCTCTTAAAGCGTTAAAACAAGACAAACCTTCGAAACTTGCCGCCATGTCAAAACAAAGCCCGCTATTGGCAAGTTGTCATCAAAAGCAGCCAGCGACCATCGAAGGACGTCTTTCAAACGTGGTGTAAATCTCTAGCGCCACCTGCTGGATTGGAGTGAACCCCGAGGCTCTACTGAAAGTCAGCGTTAATTCAATCCTATTTAAAACGGCGGCGTATGTTGAGAATCCTTTCAGACGGTCAGGTTAGTTCAATTAACGCCTTTTAAAACTCCTGCTTGCATTTTTGTTCCTAAAAATGCATGCATGCACCATGTGCATCATTACCCTGGCTCAGTGGTTCTAAATGCCCCTAAATGTATTTATCTGTACTGTACAGACTGGACTCGAAAATATAACAAAATGGAGAGATGTGAAGCATACATGGTGTTCACTGTAGATATGTCCATGTTATAACCATAAATGTCTCGGTTCAATACCTCATGTGTATGTATTGTCACATTAATGCGGAACGCCAATAACGTCACTGTGTACCCTCTACTGCTCTAATTGGTGTAACACCTCTTATTATAACTAGGCCACGCCTTTCTACTTCCCTGTTGTTCGCAGTCTCGACGTTATTCGGCCTCATTTGACCGTAGCATATTTGATGTGACAGTAAAGTGCTGCAACTGTCTGTCGCCACTCTTCATCCACACGTACCACAATAAAAAGTAGTTTTCTTCTAAACGGAGAAATACAGACAAATATACACAGATTTCAAATAATTGTTTAAAATAATTGCGAAATGTCTAATAATATCGTACTACCAAGTGTTCTTGGATGTAGGTTTTGTCACCGTTGAAAGAAAAACAATTAGGGTTTATAATTTCTACGCGGCAGTGAAATAGGACTACAGGCTGTCGATCGGATGTAGACGATGTTGCACATGTGCCCATATCCGGATGAGGCGGCCCGCGCCGCATACTTCACAATAAAAGCCTAAACGGGCAACTTGATTCTTCCACTATGTTTACGCTTTCGACGTGTAGTTTTTGTAGTTGTATTAATCTTATTTTGAATAGCATAATAGTACATTTAGTACATTCGTTTTGTTTTACCCCTATTATTAATGGCCGATAGCAATAAATGTTTATACTGACATGCACAAACCGGATATTTCTTGTTGAGCTTTGTGATTGGTCCAGTCAAAAACGGATATATATATATATATATATATATATATATATATTTTTTTTGTTTTGAAAACGGGTATATGAACGTGCTCGATTCTTTTGGTCGCACTGACCGGTCGTATTGGCTACGTTATGGAAAAAGTTATATGCGAAGTGCACGGTGAGTCGTCACAATGTGTATTTTAGACAGTTCGTTTTATACAATTACTTTTATTTATTCATCGTTGTGTTAGCATGTTTCGGGGCGATGCCCGCAGGGTATGCCAAAAGTAAGGTTACAGTTGAATATAACATGTAAATGAGTTTATGTTGTCTTTTAGGTGGCGTGTGCATGCTAAAAACTGGAGTTAAAGATGGGCCCACCAAAGGCAAAAGCTTCTATGTGTGCGTGGAAAAGCATGGGTGTGATTTCAGCAGGAAAGCAAGGTTAGCATCTCTTTCACTATACATGTATCATGTTTCATGCTTCAAAGAAATGTTACAGCATTTTGAAATGTGTCAAATCCAGTCTGTGGTTAGTTCTATCTGACAAAGCATGCCTTGAACCTGAATGTGATGGGTCGTTCACTTCTCTACCCCAAATATTAAAGGGGACCACTTTTCTGACCTATGAAATGTGTTGGAATGTTGTATTGAAACGATGCATTTGGAAGTGAGCCCTGGAAGAAGTTTGGAATGGCCCTGAATGCTTGGTTTCAAAAGGCCAAATTGACAGAGGGGACTTCCTTATATGGTTCATAGTTGGGGGTCCCATTGGGCATCTGGCCAATCACAGCGGTGTGGGCGTGCCTGGAGGCAGGCTGAGGGTGGAATAAAATCAACAGAGCGTTTTGGGCAGGAAGCACAAATCCAAGGAAATACAGTTGCAATAGGTGAAGTTTTCTGTGCGGGTTATTGTGTGTAGCTGCTCTATAGGAGCCCACAACTCAATACAACGAGTTGGGGAGAGAGAGAGAGAGAGAGAGTAGCCATTTATGTACATTGTTTTGATAATTGAAAGGTCCAGGGAAGAAAGTCAAGTGATATTTTTCATGTTAATGCCTCACATTGCAGTGCAGCAGCACGTATCCTCGTGTCACATGACCCATACTTTAGCATGAAAATATCTGACCGTAAGCGTTATACGTGTTTGTTTGGTAGATTACCTTTCCAATTCATGAATCAGAGCTATGGAAGAGGGTAAAAGGTGTACAGAAGATGAATTGACTTTAATATTTCATATCTATCTGTTTGTTTTTTTTAGAACTGTGCTAGAATAACAATAATTTGTGCCTTGGACCGAATCTTTTTGTAGCATTACCCTGCCTCTGTCTCCTCTGTCAGCCTCTCCCCTTCCCACTGCCTCCAGCATGAAGAATCCATGGTGGAACTCCAAGCGCTGACCTCCAGCCAACAGCAACAGTGCAGCAGGTCAGAAACCTCATTTAGCGCTCTTAATTTCTGTGACATGTGAACCAATGTTACCAAATGTAATACTTTTGTACTTGTAAACCTGTTTGGATCAGTAGTAGTAGCTCAGAACTTCCTGTACTGTATAACGCGTGCAGCCAAGCCCTGTTTTCCTTCATTCAGCAATTTTTGTTCTTGAAAATGCTTCATTTAGGCCAAGAATTTTTGGGATTTGCTTAAATATGCCTATATTTGACTAATAACAGGCCATAGTCGACCACAAAGGAGTGATAATCAATTCCTGAAAAAGCATGATATAGCGAAGGAGTCATAATCGAGCCGGGATATTGCGAGGGATTGCCGTCATCGTAATGTTATGTATTGGTTTACAGAAGTAACACAATATTTCCTCACAAAATGAGTGTCAGAAGCACCAAACCTCGCCTGACTTGCTATTTAAGACTGCCGCCCCTCCAGGTTATTCTACAGGTGCATCGTGGGTAAAAAGGCAGGCCAGAAATGGTGTGGAAGCGTGCCTTGGACTGAGGTAAGATGCACACCTGGGGGTGCAACTGGCACCTCCCCATGTCAAATCCCGCCCCTTGTCTCTTCATTCTTTCACAGAAGAAGCATGAAAAACAGGCACAAGCTTCCTGCTTGCCGCTGGTTCGAAACCCCTTCAAGCTTCCTGAAAAAGTGGGTGAAGACTCTGAGTGGAAGAAGCTGCACTGCGCACCACGTGATGTGGAAGGAGGAGGGGAAGGAACGAGCTCCGTGGTGCAAAGAGAGAGTGACCAGAGAGCAAATGTGGAGAAGAAAAAGCAGATAGTGGCCGATACTCACAGAGGGGAGGAGCTTCCGGCGGGTCTGAAGCTGAAGAAGAGATCTGAGCAGGAGGAAGAAGACTTCAAAGCGTCCAGTGAGCAGGAGGAGCAAACACCTCCTCCGAGCAGTGCCAAAGCCGCAGAACAAACATCCCCGGATGTTCTCAAGGACTCCAACCGGCGGCCGGCGGCCAGGGCAGCAGCGAGCACCTCCACAAACTCGGGCGCCTCTGATGACGGCGACGAGCCAGGTCCACCCAGTCAAGGCGGAAGACGCCAGAAGGAAGAGGACGATGTGGTGTTTGTGTCAGTGACTCCCCCAGCTCAGAAAATTCCCCCCGCCTCCACCGTCCAAAAGACCCTGACCGCCTACCCGGGGTTTCAGCCTGCGTCCAAGGCCAACGGTCCGCTGAGGGATCCTCAAGGGATGCACAAGCTGCTGTCTGTTCAGCTACAGCAGAAAAAGGTGAGAAGTGGCTGTTAAGGAGGCTGGAAAATGTTCCCAAATGTTCCCAAATGTTCCCAAATGTTCACGCGGTTGTCTGGTCTGTCTGTGTGCCAGGCCACTCTGTCTGCAATCAATGTGGAGGCGCTGCCTGACAAAGGCGAGCGGTTGAGGACGCAGGTTCGAGAGCTGGAGGCAGCGCTGGAATCTCTGAGCCTGGCTTCCATGTCTCCACACGGTACCCGACCAAGACCTGCATCATCACATGGTTCCTGCTCCACCAGTGACTTAGCAGTGACTTAGCAGGACTTCCTTGAATCCTTTTAGAGTCGAGAGACGTGACTCCGCCGAGCAGCAGCGGCAACATCAACCCCTTCAGTCGTCCGGGGGGCGCCATTCTGCTTCCGGCCTCTCAGGCCCCGGCACCGGCTATCCAGTCTAGCCAGGGCTCTTGCCAGACGTATGGCGGTAAGGCCAGCATTTAGAGCAGCAACTCGTTGGCAGTTTGATAGACGGATGATCTCGCCACATAGATTTGCAGGACTTACGATCCGAGTCGGTACAATGGTGTGGAAGTCTTTCCTGCTTCCTGATTTCTTATTTGTTGTCACACACAAATGCTTCAGATCATCAAACCAAGGTCACCTCCGTCGTTGTAGGAGACTTGCAGTATGCGATGCCATGTGTATTGTTTTGGTTTGGTTGCACCGTGAGCAAGTGTGTGGTTGTGTTTGATGACCACCTACAGTACATATAGACGGCCCCTGTGACCCTTTGTTTTAACCCAATGTGGCCCGCTCTCCAAATAGCGCTCTCGTGATGTTGAGATGTTTCTCCAAGCCAGAGATGGAGATGGTAATGTAGTCTGTGGCGTTTGCAGCCGCCGCCCACGTCCCGGCCTACTATGGCGGCAGGATGACGGACGACCGTCTTCTGGCGGTGAAAAATGCCACCTGTGAGGCCATCGATCACCTGCACAAGTCACTGGAGTCCTGCCCCTCCCCCGACACGGAGGCCCCGGACCCCAAAGGCCTGAAGGTTACAAATGCAAAGCAGAACATCTGTCATCTGTCTAGTTCTAATCCTGAATTGGATTTGTGCAGGTGTCCCTCCTGGCCCATCAGAGGAGCGCTCTGGCCTGGCTGCTCTGGAGAGAAACCCACAATCCGTGTGGAGGAATTTTGGGTGCGAGGAATGATGGAGGATGCATTGACCTGATTTCTTTTTAATGTGTGCTCCTCCACGCAGCGGACGACATGGGCCTGGGCAAAACACTGACGATGATTGCGCTCATTCTGGCCAACAAGGTCAAACCCAAAGGAGATGGGGAAGAAGAAGAAGAGGAGGAGGAGGAGGGCGTGAAGAAGAAAGGGGACTGGCTCTCTAAAACTGGTAATTTTCTCATGACATTTGGTTAGAGCAGAGAACAGAGGTGCTGGAGATACAGTGTGTGTGTGTGTGTGTGTGTGTGTTTGCTTATGTATTGCTCCAGACGGCCACATTGTGCCCTCCAAAAGCACCCTGATCATCTGCCCTGCCTCACTGGTGCATCACTGGAAGAAAGAGATAGAGCGACACGTCAAGACGGCCAAACTGACCGTCTATTTGTACCACGGGCCCGACCGCAAGAAGTGCGCCAGAGTGTGAGGGAACAGACATGCATAAACACAACATACTGTACCACTCACCGCCAATACACACAACATACTGTACCACTCACCGCCAATACACACAACATACTGTACCACTCACGGCCAGTGTTGGTACCATTGTTGGTGCCAGTATAGATACCAGTATTGATGCCAGGCTATGCAGCAGCTAATGCCACTGCATGCATTTCACAAGAGCAAGATTAGACAAATACACAAATCCCTCGCCACTTCACTTTATCACATTTTCCCCCCAAAGATATTGATGAATAAATGGTGCTCTTTCTGGGTGTAATATGGTCTATTATTAGTCAGAGCATATGCACAATAAAGCAAATGTTACATATTTTTGCCAAAAATGTTTCTCCCTTAAAGTTTCATTTTGTGTTCAGTGGAACTGGTAAACTTTGACCCTAGTATACTAAATACTACTGATTGTAGTTCACACTTCATGTCGTTTATCATGAAATCATTTCCAATTCATTGAGGCAAAAACATCATTGGTCAGTCGTACACATCCTGGTTTGGAGGGACCGGTGCCCCCGAGCCATGGATGGATTCCTGTCCTTGGTTTGATCCATGCTGCGGCTTCTCCATCTGCATTTGTACTTCCAAAGCCCCCGTAACATCAACAGGTCGTAACCCCCCTGTCGCCCATCAGGTTGGCAGGTCATGACGTGGTGGTCACCACGTACAGTTTAGTCTCCAAGGAAGCGCCTGTCCAGACGGAGAAGCCCCAGAAGGAAGGCGGCGACGTGGTGAGTCAAAGCTTCCAAGCACGACCGGTCGGTGCTGGTTAATGCATCATAGCCTATCATAACAATTCCCACATTTTCCCTCCTGTGGTTCCCCAGCCCGCACGCTCCGGGCCTCTCCTGCGAGTGGCTTGGTCCCGCGTGATTCTGGACGAGGCCCACAACATCAAGAACCCCAAGGTGCAGACCTCCATGGCCGTGTGCCAGCTGAGGGCGGGCGCCCGCTGGGCCGTCACGGGCACGCCCATCCAAAACAACCTGCTGGACATGTACTCTCTGCTCAAGTAAGACCGGCTCAGTTGGCACCTCGATGGTGGATCGGCGGGAACGACTGCCCGTTTTCCACTCTGCAGGTTTCTGCGCTGTTCTCCGTTTGACGAGTACAAACTTTGGAAGGCGCAAGTTGACAACGGCTCCAAGCGCGGCAGGGAGAGACTCAACATCCTGACCAGGACTCTGCTGCTGCGGCGCACCAAAGACCAACTGGACTCTTCCGGAAAACCGCTGGTAGAGGTCATCTCAGTTCATTGGCACGCCACACGGAGGAGCTGATCGTCACGCCAAATGTTTCAGGTGTCGCTTCCCAGTCGGACCTGCAAGATGCATCAACTCAAACTGTCTGTGGATGAGCAAGCGGTCTACAACGTCGTCTTTGACCGATCCAGGTGAGCCTGCGTGGGCTGTGGGTGTAAGTGTTGGGTCAGGAAAGGTGACGCGTCATTTGGTGATCTGGTCATTCTAGATCTACCCTGCAGAACTACCTGAAGAGGCATGAAGGGAACGACATGAAGAGTGGAAGCAGCGCTCCTTCAAATCCCTTCCACAGAGGTGGGACTTGAAGCGTTGATTCTCTAAACGGGAGGACTGCATATATTCATATTAATAGCCACAGATGCTCAATATTGGCTTTATTAGCAATACGGATAGCAAGACTAGCAAGACGGAAGCTCTTCCCTGAAAACCGGAGTGGTGGAACGCACACGTAAAAATAATAGCATGTCTCAAGGTACCCAAAGCTCTTCACAACGAATTGAACCCATTACCGAGTCACGCCGCAGTGGTGGGCTACACCTGTAGACACAGCTGCCGGGGGGTAGTCCCTCCAACCGCCACCAACCATGCATACACCAGCATGGGCAGCACTGGGGGGAAGGTGGGTCAGGTGTCAGGGACGGCAACCGTGACTGGATGGGGGAGCGAGAATGGATCCGCCAACCTTCATAGGTTTCTGGACGAGCCACTTGTCATGCTTTTCTTCCTGAAGTGATATTAGATGACAAACATTGCGCTTTATCTTTGGTGCTTCCACTTAAAAAGCTAAAGTGTGAGTGTGTGCGTGTCTTTGTTCACGTCCATCCGCCCCGCCTTCCTCCAGGCGCCCAAGAATTTGGCATTTCCCAGGCTGACCCGGCCCTGTCCAGCTCCCAGCAGCCTAAGCAGGCCTCCAGCACCATCCACATCCTGTCGCTCCTACTGCGTCTCCGCCAATGCTGCTGCCACCTGTCACTGCTCAGAAAGGTAAACACACGCACACACGGTGGACGGCGCTGTGTCCAAAACGGGATTGTCACTTCCTGTGGCATCTGCTTGCTCAGACCCTGGACTCGTCTGAGCTGCAAGGGGACGGCATCGTCTTGTCCCTGGAGGAGCAGCTCAGCGCTCTCTCGCTGTCATCCAGCCCCTCGCCGTCGGACGCCGCCACCACCAAAGACGTGTGCTTGAACGGCACACCTTTCGCATCGCTGCTGTTTGAGGAAGGCAACAGGAGCACCAAGGTGAGCAAATTGTCGTGACTGGAGTTGTGACGTGTGAATCACTTTGAATGTGGTTTCTCCGCCCAAACTCAGATTTCTGCCATCGTTGCTGAGCTGGAGGCAATCAGAAGGAAGAGCGATGATCAGAAAAGGTAACGTTTGGCATTGGCTGGGCGACTGAATGACCTCACCAGCCCCTCACCATCCAGGTTGATGTTTGTGGAGCCGCGCCCACTTCCAGTAGCGTTAAAGCAACTCCTGGTGGAACTTGGAAGGAAACCAATGCCTGTCTTATTTTTCTTGTCTGACAGCGTGATCGTGTCCCAGTGGACCAGCATGCTGGACATCGTGGCCGTCCACCTGCAGCAGATGGGCCTGCGTTGCGCCACCATTGATGGGACCGTCAACCCCAAGCGCCGCATGGACCTGGTGGAAGAATTCAATACCGACCCCGGAGGACCGCAGGTGATCACATTTTGAGTCTCTGATGTGGGCCGGTGTAAGAACCGCCATGAACCTCTGTGTCCCAGGTGATGCTGGTGTCTCTCTGTGCTGGCGGCGTGGGTCTCAACCTCGTGGGCGGGAATCACCTCTTCCTTATCGACATGCACTGGTGAGTAGAGCTAGCAGATAAGGTCATGCAGCTGTGGACTGGTGAGACTCCAGATAGAACTAGAATGCTGAAATGAATAGCATAGCCTTCATATATGGATGCCAATGTGATGCATTCATTGTCGTCGTCTACACGGGTATTGGAATGGAAGAGAACCTCCTCGTGTGCGGTGACGTGCATCTCTACCATGCTTTTGTCGTTTTACTGGCTTGGTTGTATCTTTTCTACAGACAGACGTAAAAATGTTGATATGTTGACAGGAACCCGGCCTTGGAGGACCAGGCCTGTGACAGGATCTACAGAGTGGGACAGCGCAAGGACGTCACCATCCACAGGTAATAAGCACGCTGCAGGTGCTTTCAAGTCAACAGGTTACTTTTTGCTGTAAACCATTCAGAGCCACACCGATGCTTTCCTGTCGCTAACGCTGCGTTTCGATGCCTCCAGGTTTGTGTGTGAGGGCACGGTGGAGGAGAAGATTTCCACACTCCAGGTGAGGAAGAAGGAGCTGGCCCAAAATGTGCTGTCGGGGACCGGGAGCACCTTCACCAAACTCTCCCTGGCTGATCTCAGGATCATTTTTGGTGTTTGACATGACGGGCTCCCCCATAAGTTTTTTTTTTTTTAATTTGGATATGGATTTTTTTCTTTTATATGTTTTATTTTAGTCCGCACGGTAGTCCAGTGGTTAGTATGTTGGCCCCACAGTAAGGAGACCAGGAAGACCTGGATTAAAATATCTCTTTGGGGTTTCATGTTCTCCCCTTGCGTGCGTGTTTTCTCCATGTTGGGTTAAACTGTGACTCCAAATTGCCCATTCTTTATCTCCACGTGCCCTGCCATTGGCTGGCCCCCAGTCCAGGGTGTCAGCTGGGGTAGGCTCACTAATGACGATAACATTTGTTGATGGCTTTCTTTGTTGTTGTTTGTTTCTGTATGTGGGTACGCCACATCTTCATTATTTTATCTCCTTTTCTTTTATACTGTAGATTGTACAGTGTATATACATATATAAAACAATAAAGTATATTGAAAATAATTGTTTGAAATGTTTGCACATAGATTCCAGGTATGTTTGTGCTGCCTTGTATATAAGAAAACGTGGCAATATTGACAATCATTCTGAAAAGGTCGAATAAATGAGCACACTTAACTAAATCACCGTACCTCTTTTGTAACATCGTGCATTGAAAATACATTTAAACTTTGTTTTATGCTAACGCTTACATTTAGTTGAAGCCGCTTGATGAAGGGGGTTCTCCCGGAGATTCGGCCGTGCACTTGAAGGCATCACACCGAGGGCGGTGCAGGTCTGAGCAGCTTAGCCAGCAAGTTAGCTTAGCTTGTTAACCAGTGGAGCTAATCTCCGCGGCCAGCTCCTCTTCGCGTCGCGCCGCTTCAGTACGGCCACCACCCGAAGCACACCGCGGGACAATGGAGGGAGAAATTCACAAAATGGAGCCCACGGAAAGTGAGCAAGACGAGGAGGAAGATGTATACGAAGTGGAGAGGATCATTGACATGCGTGTGGAGGAGGTAATGCTAGCTAGTTAGCTCAATGCTAACTTAATGCTAAACATCTCCGGTATGGCTTTTGCACACTCCGGCCCGCAACGATGCCGCGTTCGAACATAGCACATCACCATGCGTGACATTTAGTGCTCGTCGGTGTGTGCGGAATTGTGGTGCCGCTTCCCCTGCTGATGCTGACGATGGAGGCTTCGTGGAGCCGTGGCTGTGTTGTGGCCTTTCCGCCGACACTTGCAACCTTGTCCGCATTCTATGACGGTTCATACCGCAATAAAACACTTGCAATGCACATTATCATCTGCTCCCTCTCCCTTAGATGGACCAGGCTGTTTTCCACCAACCGCATGAATACATTTGCAGTATGATCTTCCCAACTCCAAATCTAAGCTAAGCTTCATTAAACATCGCTACTAAACGAGCCAATCATGTTCTTATTCATACAATAGCGTGGTTTAAGGCCATATAAACAGAGAGGAAATGATATCATGGGGGGGTCAGAGGTTGCAAATGATGATTGAGGGTTGCTCATGATAATGATGATGATAATAATAATCACAATGCCTGAACCGTGTCCCAGGGGGAGGTGCTCTACAGAGTGCGCTGGAAGAACTACTGCTCGGATGACGACACCTGGGAGCCCGAGGCCCACCTGGAGGACTGCCGGGAGGTGTTGTTAGCGTTTAAGAAGGCCGCCACTGACGCCAAGAGAGAAGCGGAGGCCAGGAAGGTTGTGGTAAGTCGAACTCCATTTCTTTTCTCACTAGGGTTGGGCTTCCAGTCTCCAGCATTCCCATTCTCCCGGGATCATTCATATGTAGGGATGCTCCGATCCATCGGATCCAAATCATAGTTTGGAAGTATTTAAGTTTTGAAGAAATATCTTAAGACATCCGGTGATTGAACAAGTCTGAAAGTTCCCTTTCTTCAGTGTTTGAAGGACACTTTTTAGCTTGTCTCTTCTCCTCGGGAGCAGGGTCATCCCGGAGCACATTCCAACAGCAGGCAGCTAGCATAGATGCGTTCCACTTCCCTGATATCTTTTCCCCATAGCTGCAATGTCCTGGTGGAATCCTTCCCGTGCTCATCACTTACTGTACTGTCCACAGGTCAGTGAAAAGAAATCTAGATGGGAATGCAAAATGTGTCTCTTCGGTGACCTGTTGCAACCGAGGGCTTTGCTTTGCCACCAGCTGCTTATAATGATCTGCCTTGTTGTTGCCAAGAAACTCTGATGCAAAAGTCAATTTCTGCCAGCGTTCCACTTTCTGCAAATAACAACAAAACGTTTGATGTCAGAAGTCTAGACATTAAAACGAATGTATTGGAATGTGCAGACAGGCTTTCAGGAAGAACTGCTTGCTTGTAGACACACGGTCTGCTCCCATCAACTCCGGTTGTTGTCTTCTTTTGCATACCTTTCCTATTTTGACCCAATACGATAGCCAATCTGCACTTGTGCCTTACTTTGTCTTTATTAGTCACCTGATCTAAGAAAAATGTCTCTACTTTTGTTCCGGAAGCATTTTCTTGTAGTCCCGTGGTTATCGACAGCCAGTTGTTGCTTAGTTAAAGACCAGTTATTAATACCCGAGGCAAAAGTCCTGGCCACTTCTGCCAGTGT
Source organism: Doryrhamphus excisus (assembly GCF_037039965.1). NCBI lineage: Eukaryota > Metazoa > Chordata > Actinopteri > Syngnathiformes > Syngnathidae > Doryrhamphus > Doryrhamphus excisus. The sequence goes on along the minus strand of NC_136368.1, from coordinate 142,773 downwards.
TGGGGATCGTGCTGCATTGTTTTGGACAGGGGACAACACAAGCTTTGAAAGTCTTTCATTTTTCATGATGTTGACTCTAAACCTAGACAGACCGAATAGAAATATGAGAACTATTCTTTAGATTTTTGAGTTTTTGCGGTGTTGAAGCTAAAATGAAGACTACTATTACTACTACTACTACTACTACTACTACCACCACCTACCCACTGTGGCATAGCACATTAGGGCTGCTACGTGATATTATTCATCAATACATACAGTATTGTCTGCTAGGAATGACCAGCTACTGATGGCTGGCCTAAAATGTTTGGATTTTCCAACTTTTTGCAGCTTAACCCTTTCACAACCAGCGCTGTAGGTTTTTTTCAACCTGAACGCCCCATCCCATAGACGTCTTTTTCCTTTTTTAGCGACATGGGCAAAAAGAGGTGATGACGCAGTATTAAGATGTAAAAAGGGCATTTGATTTGAGGTCGGCACACATCTCTCCCACGTATTGACGGGCTCCTCAGCAAACTGGAGGTGGAACAGCATGGAGGAGTGTAGCGTGCAGGTTGTGCATTGAAGGGAATGTAACACACAGTTCAGATCCAAGTGGGAAAATTGTAAATCGTGTTTTGTGTCTTATTTGTAAAGAAACGTTTATTTTTAATGTCAAACAACCATATTATGTATTGTTTATGTTGTGGCATTGTTGTTTAGATGTTTTGGCAAAATATATATATGGCTACATTGGTTATGCTTCTGTTGAGAAGTTACAAAGCATGTACCAGCCTACCAGCATACCATCCTACCAGTGTACCAGCGTACCAGCCTACTAGTGTGTTAGCCTACCAGCATACCATCCTACCAGTGTACCAGCCTACCAGTGTACCAGCCTACCAGTGTACCAGCCTACCAGTGTACCAGCCTACCAGCATACCATCCTACCAGTGTACCAGCCTACCAGCGTACCAGCCTACTAGTATGTTAGCCTACCAGGATACCATCGTACCATCGTACCAGCGTACCAGCCTACCAGCGTACCAGCGTACCAGCATACCAGCCTACCAGCCTACCAGTGTACCAGTGAGTTTTGAGAATGTGCCATCTCACTTCTGTTTGTAGCAGAAACCGCTGCCCGCAAAGAGCGACGTGTTTGACGCCGACTCGGAGAGTGACAGCGACAAAGATCGGCCCAGCGCGGCGCCCGTCAAGAAGAAGAAAAAGAAGAAGGTGCGGGAAGAGGAGGAGGAGGAGGAGGAGCTGCAGCCCCGGAAGGAGAAGAAGAAGAAGAAGAAGAAAGATAAGTGGAGGGATGAGTTCAAGCCCGTGCCGGCGCCGGAGACCGACGAGGACGAGGTGATGCCGCCGTCCCCTTCCCTGCCGAAGGAGAAGCCGGCAGAGCAAAAAAAACGTCTGATTGACTCGGATGACGAGGACGATGAGCCGGCTCCACCAAAGAAACCCAAGAAAGACAAAGGCAAAGATGGAGGGAAGCACAGGAAAGACAGAGGGGAGGAGGGGAAGAAGAAGAAAGCAAAGAGAGAACAGAAGCTTGAGTCTTCTGAAGACGACGCCCCTGCCGCCCCCCACGAGGACGATCTAAGTGAGGGCCTCTCAGACTCCCAACAGGAGGAGGAGACACAGGCCGAGGCTGTGACAAAACCCCCTGAGAAGGTCCGCGGAGACGACAAATCCAAACACAAGAAGGGCAAGTTGGATGTCAAGCTGCAGGGCATCAAGGATCTCATCCAGGACAGGAAGGGCAAGAAGACCGAGGTCTTGCTGAAGGAGAGCAGCCTCCACAAACTGAAGAGCCTCACGTCCAAAGGCAGGGAGGAGGCCGGGCGGCACTCGTCCGACTCCAGCGACAGCTCCAGCCTGCACAAGAAGGCCAAGAGCAAGAGTCAGGAGGGCGCCTCCGCACCGACCAAGACCCCCTCGTCCACCTCCGTGACCTTGTCCGGCACCACAGTAGGCAAGGTCAAAGAGGACGAGGCCTCCAAAGACGACTCGTCGGGACAGAAAGACGCCAAAGGCTCTACCAACCTGTTTGAGACCTTCTTGTTGAACTGCGAGGCAAAGGACAGAGCCCCCCGGAGGCCGCCAACGCACCCGGCCACCTCAGACCGGAGCAGCAACAAGCCCCCCAAGGTAAGACCCTCAGTTCCTGCATCTTCAGGCTAATGTGGGGGCATATCGGGATGAGGGTACATCATGTACGTACCTGCATCTTCAGGCTAATGTGGGGGCATATCGTGATGAGGGTACATCATGTACGTACCTGCATCTTCAGGCTAATGTGGGGGCATATCGGGATGAGGGTACATCATGTACGTACCTGCATCTTCAGGCTAATGTGGGGGCATATCGGGATGAGGGTACATCATGTACGTACCTGCATCTTCAGGCTAATGTGGGGGCATATCGGGATGAGGGTACATCATGTACGTACCTGCATCTTCAGGCTAATGTGGGGGAATATCGGGATGAGGGTACATCATGTACGTACCTGCATCTTCAGGCTAATGTGGGGGCATATCGTGATGAGGGCACTTTAGTTAAGTCGTGCTGTTCCCCATTTCAATCTATCTAGGATAGACGGGGGGAATTCTATGGAAAAGACTAGACTAGGAAGTTGGCTACATGGTGACCGAGTTTCAAGTCTGTCCTGGAGAGTACATGAAGTTGTCTCAACAAGGTTCCGGGTCAGCCGGTAGTCCTGTGCTGATCAAATACACAGGCTGTCAATTTCTCTTATCTGCCGCTTTTATTTGTTACTTTCAAGGTCGTTGGAAAGATTGAGAAGATCTCCAAGCCAATCCGAGAGTCTCCGTCGCGGAAGGAGCCCGAAAGGATGGAAAAGACCAAGCAAACAGAAGGTACGTGAGACAAACGGTCCGTGTAAGACCACAGCACTGCTTATTTATTATCACTGTCACTTTTCTAGGAGTAGCTGCCGAGTGATAGAATGAAAAAACAAATATTGCTGGTTGTGGTCGTCTCTTCAATACCAAAAGTGCTACCGATATTGGCGGGCGTTTCTCCACTCTAAGAGCTATGATGTTCATTCTCACTTCCATCGTGATGGCTTGTCTTTTCCTCTGCACATTTCTCTCTGAAGAACCTGCCTTACGCTCGGGAGAGGTCACGCTAGGGTCACTCCTCCATGCTTTTCCACTTTCTCCTTCCTGTGGAGCACGTTAATGGATGGGAAAGATGCCGAGCTCTTATCAAATGCAGAACCTACTTCTCTAGTGATGCCAGTGTTTACCAGCAACATTTACCTTTATATTATGAATTCATGGGACCTGGTACTCAACCTCAGCACCACCTGTACCGGTTATGGAGCACCATATTCAGTAGATTTTTCACTGAGCTGAAGTACGCCCCCAATAATAGGAAACCTTGTCCCTCCGCTCCCAGTCGCATCCAAGCCCAGCCAGAGTCACGGCTTCAGCCTGGACAGCGACGAGATGGAAGGACAGGAGCCGGCAACAAAGCCCCGGGACGAGCGCCGGGAGAGGCCCGAGGAGAGCTTGCGGGCGAGCTGGGAGAGGAAGGGGCAGATGGACGACCGCCGAAAGAGGAGGGAAGACAGTGAGCCCAGACTCCTCGTGGCAGGTGATGACCACGTGGACCGCCAGGACTCGCTGGAGACCACTGACAAATCTGGTAATTATCAATCCAAAGTCCACTGTGACACTAGCGTTGTATCGTCATGGTTACTAAGGTACAAATGAAGCCTTTCCTCGGCATAAAGACCGCATCGTCATTGGACTCATGATTGTATTGACATTCAGTTATCAGTGTGTGACGTGTCACGCTGCTCCATGCAGACAAAGGTCCGGCCACCATGAGTTTAGGAATGGATCTCAGCCTGGACTGGTTGACCCTGGACGACTTTCAGAAACATCTGAATGGAGAGGACGAGATCCTATCGGCTGCCCCGCTGTCACCCAGTAAGTCTGTCCGCCAATGAGGGAATTGAATATTTCACCTCTGGAAGGATGCGGTGTCGCTGCTAATGAGCTGGATGATGTACCAGCCTTTTTACAATAAACCAATCAAGATCGATTTGGAAAGGTCGACTTATGATAGCTAGTAGACTTGTATGGTCTGTTTTCCTGTCGTGATTGATGTGCAGGGTCTTTTCCATATTTGCCCTCCCCTCCCTGCTGTTTCATGAGGTTATATTCCATAAAAGTGTCCAAACCCTCCTGCTAGATGATGTTCTCCTCCATCTTGGATCAACATTTGCAATAAGATACATGATTTAAGATTAGACTCGGCTCCAGAACCCCTCCCCAAAGTGCGATCCGGGTGCCATGTGCGGCCCGCTGCTGTGTTTTATTGGGCCGCGCCACATTCTAAAATAATAATTTAACAGCAAAATGGGGTTGAAAAAACCAAGTGGGCATTTTATGAGAATAACGTAATATTATGAGGGAAAATAATTCTGTAAATCATAATAAAATCATTTTTTGAAAGTTTGAATGGTATAAAAATCAAGTCAAAATATTATAGGAATAAAGTCATGAATAATTACAAGAAGAAAATTGACAAGAAGTGCGTTCAAACAATTATAACATTTAAAAAAGAGCGCAAATAGAGGAAATGGCTGTAATTTTACAAGAATAAAGTCAAAAGTTAAGAGAAAAAGGTTTCTTTACGGAAATAAACTGGTAACATTCTAATAAGAAAAAAAGTCACGTTATAAAAAAATGGAGGTGCAGGTTTTCTTAGCATGACAAAATATCAAAGTGGCCCTTGCTGGAAATAGTTTGGACACCCCTGGCATGGGGACTCACTCACCGCTAGTGTATGATGATGAAAGGTGATCCACAAACTCAGCATCTATGGTGCCTTCACGGACCGCTGAACAAAGTACGACAAGAAAACACTGATTGAAGCACAGACAAGAACGTGTGAAAATGGTGAAAACTTGTTGTTCACTCCAAGTTAGTGAATTTACGGGCTGGCGAATGCTGAATGGTTTTGTCCCGATCTAATGAGTTCTTCTTTGCTCCCGCCAGGCGAGTTGCGAGACGCCGTGAAAAGCGGAGATTACATGGCTGTGAAACTGGCCCTTAATTCCAAAGAGGAGTACAATTTGGACCAAGAGGTAAGAACCACATTTGAGAAGTCCCACGAAAAGACAGTGTTTGACTTTGGGGTAAAAGTGTTACCACCAAAGGTTGCAGTTTTGGGCAGGAGTTCTTTGTTTTACTATTAACTGTTTTTCATGATTGATACCAATCAGCCATTTGTAGCACATCTCAGCACGCTGCACCTTGGTTGCCCCCAGTGTGTGAGTGGGTGTGTGTGTGTGGGAGAGTGTGTGAGTGTGTGTGTATTGTTGCCGTCTGTCAAATAAGACAGCTGGTTGTACAAAGCACAGTTGTACCTACCTGTACCTTGATGAACCCGGGCTGATTTAACTTAAACTTTAACTTAAAATAGGAGAGACACAAAAAAGTGTCCACCTGAGAACGAGGACCGGCTCCTAATGTGAGTTTTGGGGGCTTTTGGACGATTCCAACAGGACGGTTTAGGACAGTGACGTCAGACTCATTTTCAAGGTGGGCCATATGACAATTATGGTTGCCCTCGGAGGGCCGCAACATTGCCTGAAAGGTCTGCGGAACTGAACGCTTCAGGTTGTCTTTGAGGACCTTAGCCTTTAATCCAAGCCGGTTTCAGTTCGTGCTCAGACTAAATCGGACAGCTCTAATCTGAGGGGATGGTGCAGGAGTCAAGCATTTACTGATGGGAAAAAAGTGTTTCCCCCTTCCTGAGTTCTGATGTAGATGATCAAACACATGTAAATATTAGTCGGTGATCACATAGTAGATCACAAAATGCATTTTTTTAAAACAAAGTTTTTTTGTGGAGGAATTGTTGTCATTCAGCCCCACTACCACCACCATATTTTACTGTTGTTATGATGTTCCTTTTCTGAAATGCACTGTTACATTTACACTAGATGTAATGGGACACAGAATATTACCCCAAAGGTCTTGGGGACCATCAAGGAACCATGCACACCACACGGGATGTTGTTTTGGGGATTTGTCGTGGCCGTGCTCTGGGGATCATTTTGATTGGCTGGCCACTCCTGGGAAGGCTCACCACTGTTCCCTGTTTTCACCATTTGTGGATAATGGCTCTAGCTGTGGTTTGCTGGGGTCCCAATGTTTTAGAAGTGGCGTCATGACTGATGACGTTATGTTGCTTTTTCGCACAGGACCATGTATATTTGGATTATTTTCCCTCTCAATAATAAAAAGTTAGTTTGATGATGGGAAACATTTAAGAGTGACAAAGATGCAAAAAAGAAGGCATTTTTTCCCGCCACTGTATTGTCTCAGGTTGAGACTGGTTTCACTCATTTGTGGTGCTGGCGAGTGAGAACAGACATGGGGGGGCGGGGTGACACCGATTCTCCTCAAACCGCCACAGCAACAAACCCTCCAGCTGCATACAGTATGACGGAACACATTTTCATTTGCATTATTTCCAGGCGTTCACAGGCCACCAAAATATGACAGAATCTGGCCTCTGGGCCTCGGGTTTGACACCAGAGTTTTAGGGCAAACTTTCCACCATTGTGCTCGGAAGATTTTACATTTAGCAGCAAATCCAGGTAAGTTGACTTTTCATGTATTATTATCATTATACTTTTATAGAAGTGCAGTATCCAACTACTGTATTTAAAGACCAGGGAGTTCTTGCCGGCCTATGGTTAACATTCACAGTTTGCCATCTTGACTGCCTTTGAATGTAAGATATTAATGCATGCTTGATTTGGACTCGTACAGCTATTTGACGTGGATCAGCTGACTTCAGTTTAGCCAATCTTAGCCAAACACATTTACTGTATAAAGGAGGCTTCCTCGGGTTTACTCCTTTGCTTTGCTGATCTTGCATCCATAAATGCATTAGAACTGACGCTGTGTGTCCTCCAGGGGGGACGACTGTGGAGGAAGTCACTGGCCAAGGCGAGAAAGTGGGCAAGAAGCAGGTACATACTGTATATATACTATATATTTAATCGTTGCACATTGTGTGCACTGTGCCATGCACCAACCACCTTCATGTCCCCCGGATCCCAGTTGTGTTTATTTTCACTCATGCTGTAGGTTAACAACATCTTTAGTCATTTCTCACAAGTTCCATACGGTCCATCCATTAAACAGGTCTCAAAATATTTTGGGTCGTGATTCTAATTTTGCATAATCATGTTAAATTCCTGCAGATTCTGCAACTATGTCCGAAATATAAGTGACAGGTCAAGGATTATATTTAGCTGCACATACTGTATACACTGTATATGTACATATGCTGTGTGTGTATATATGCAGTATGTACTATGTAGTGAGAGCCCCAAAGGAAATGCAAATATCAGTCACACCAAAAGATAGTGTTGAATCACACATCAACCATGTCATTAGGAGCAATGAGGGGTTGCGTTTAAAGACACCACGTCATTTTGAAGTTGAAATCACCTTTTGAGTGTATTCCCAGGGATGTCGTCCTTATGTAGACCACTCAAACACGCATAATAAAGGCATTGTTGTGATTTTCGGAGTTTGGCTTGTCAGTGAATGCACCGCTGCCGTGTGGTGAGAATGCGGATGGTTTTGTTTCTCACGTGAAGACGTGTTTGCCAGTCGGAGATATATACATGGTGTTGCATTGCACTTCTGTTGATGTGTTCAGGTCCCAATAAAGTGTTAAAAGAGCACCAGACTCTGTGTGACTCTGTGTGACTCTGTGGGGACGCTACACTATGCCTCCGTCTGCCGTCCTAACAGAGACGCGTGGGTGCCCTGATGCGTACGCGTTAATCATGCAATATTTTACAGCCTTTGTTACAACATAAAAGACACATAGCCGTGTGTGTGTGTGTGTGTGTGTATGTACAGTACATCTATAGATACCAACATGAATCCTTTTTCTTTCCGTCCATTTCATTGTGAACAGCCATCACACCATTCCCTGGTTCCTGCTTATAAAATGACGGTGTCAAAGCACTGCTTGATCCAATAAAGCCATTAACTGTCCTTGAAAGGGTGACGTGCTTTTTGTCCTGGAGATATTGATGGTGTCTTGCTGGGCTTGGGCTAGTATGGGATGCGTGACCTCGGTTTGAATGAGTCTGTTTGAGTGAGCCTGGGTCCCACAAGGGCATTGCCAAGGTGCTGGTGCATTACACAGCCGCAGCAACATGTGCACGTGACTTAGAAATTCCACTAAGGAACATCTCTCATCAAGTTGACTCGGCCTAATTATGATAGGCTCTGCTTTGGCCACGCCTCTTACGTGTACTTGTTCTTTTACAGGCATGTACAATTGGTGAGAGGAGCTCACTTGAAGGGAAGAGGAGCTCGATGGAAGACGGAGGTCCACAGGAGGCTTTTATGCCGCGGTTTTTAAATGGGCCGCAAGGTGGCAACTGTGCAAGTACAGTCTCGGCAGCGCTTGAAGACATCCAGAAAGATGCGAATGAATCTCAAACAACTCTTTATGCTTCATATTTACACCATGAAAGTCAAGGAAGCGGGATGTCAGAAGACACAAAAGCCGATTCATCAAATAATTTGAGGCTGACCTTTGACATTCAAAAGCCACCCACGAATGTAGAGAATAGGCTGACTAAGGACTTCAACCTGAAGGCGCAGACCAATGTCCAACCTGAAGGTGCAAACTACTCAACTGACACAAACGAGGTCGAGGCAGGTCACTCCGATAGCGCAGCTCGAGCCTCGCAAATCACGGGTCCAACCAGAAGATCATGTCGCACAAGGAAAACTGTTGAAGCCAAACAACCGACACGAACAAGTCAAAGGGCGTGTAAGAAGGTGGTTCGGTCAGCGGAAGCCACAAGTGAGGAGGAAGACATGGAAAAGGAGCCAAGAAAAAAGCACTTCTGTTTATATTGCAAGATGCCTTTCACTCAGTTGGCCAAACATTTGGAAAAGAAACATGCCGATGAAACGGACGTGGCGCACGCCATCCACTTTCCCAAAGGCTCCAAGGTCAGACAGACCTTGCTGGACCAAATACGCAATAACGGCGATTATCAGCATCATTCCAAAGCTCAAAAAAACCAAGAGGAAGAAGTGGCCCAAAAGGAGTCGACAAGTCCAAAAATATGCGTTCGGGATTTCCTACCATGCCAGCACTGCTACACTTTTTACCGCAAAACTGATCTGTGGCGACATGAGCACTCTTGCAAGGCCAGAAAGGGGGATGACAAACCCCCAGAAATGGCCAAGAAGGGGGGAGGTGCCACCCACGGCGCCACCCACGGCACCACCCACGGCACCACCCACGGCACCACCGCACAGCTGCTTCCGATGTGCGAGTTCCTAACAGAAGGATGCAAGGAGATCATCCACATCATGCATCAGGACGACATCGCCAGGCATATCAGAAACGACCCGCTCATTTGCAAGTACGGCAGTGCCTTATCCGCAAAGTACGACCACGACAAGTCTCAGTTTGCGTACATCGGACAAAAGATGAGAGAGTTGGGTCGCTTCATGATTGCGGTCAACGAGCTGGACAAAGGTGTGCAGTATTTGCATGAATTGTGTCTCCCGTCAAGGTTTGAATTGGCTGTGGAGGGGGCCAAAAAAGCCAGTGGCTTTGATCCAAGCTGCAGTAAGTTTAAAACCTTTTCCCTTGTTTCCAAGATCGGGTACTCCTTGAAACGAGCAGCAGAAATCGCCTTTGGCGAAAGTCGCATGACCGAAGATAGCCAAACCGAAAGCGCGGTCAAGCAATTCATACAGCTGGTGGACACAAAATGGAGCCGCTGTTTTTCCCGCAAATCTCTGTCATCCTCAAAGCAGGAGGTCAGGAAAGTGCAAGTGGACACGTCCAGTGTGACGGAGGATTTGATCAAACTCTACAGGTTCATCACGGAAGAGGAAGATGAAGCGAGGAAGGAGCTCAAGGAAAGTCCCAGTGTGGCCAATTGGAAAAAGCTGAGCGAGGCCACACTGGCCGACGTCTGCCTCTTCAACAGAGCGCGGGTAGGAAATATCGGTAGACTGCTCTTGCATACTTACACCAGCAAAAGGTTCAGTGGTGCGTTTGTGCCTTCTGCGGATCAGATGAAGAAATGCACCAAGCTGGAGGTGGAACTTGGCGACCACTTCACTCGGTTGGAACTGGAAGGGCAGTATGGAAGGAATATGTTGGTTCTGCTTACCCAAAAGATGAGTCTGTCGCTCGACCTGCTGGTGGAAAACCGCCAGGATGCCGGCGTATCAAGAAGTAACCCTTACCTCTTTGCACGTACCGAGGGGCCGTCCTTCATCCGAGGACTGGACTGCTTTCGAAGGGCTACGGTGGAAAGCGGGGTCAAAAACCCCGAAGCGCTCCTGTCCCCCTCATTGAGAGCGCAAATTGCCAACTGCTGGCAGCTAATGAGCCTCGGTGAGCGCCAGTTGGATGGCGTCGCCAAGCTGCTAAGAAAGAGCCGCCAGGAGTGTCACGCCTTGGCCAAAAATGCGTCGCAGCTGGAGGAAGCGAGTAAACAGTTGCTCCACTTGGACCGAACACGACTGGCGGTTTCAGATGGCACGTCGAGCGCTGGTGAGCATCTTTTACTTTGTGTTCATTGCTTGCAAAGATAAGTCGCATTTCCACCAAGAGATCCATGCATTTCCATCTAAGTTCCTTTGTTAGGGTTAGGGATCCAATCTGTTTTCAAATGCTTCCTATTCCGTTCTCCACACATTTCCAGTAGCATGTCTACACAAGCCAACCTTGACAATATTGGACGGTTAATGTTAGGAGGACACTTGACAATGGAACACGGGCTATGGGGGGTGGGCCGACCCACATTGGGTTCAAATTTGGAGGTGGGGACCACTATATATTGGTGGCATCAAGCAGAACGACGTACACAATACATCCATAGCAAGTTAGCGCATGACATAAATCAACAACGAAGCGCTAAACATAACGCGTAACTTAAAACACCTGCAATAACAATATTAAATATGAACAATAAAACATTGGATGTCAAGACTAGTATGGTAACTCTTCCACGTTTACTTCACTGACAAGCTCATCAGCATATTTTCAATTTGGGCAAACACAACAAAATGTTGGGTGAAAGGGTGTCGCAAGCCACCCGGCATGCCTTGCGGCAGGATTATCTGGGTGTTTTGGCCCACATGGTGCAGTAGGCAGTAGTGTTGTTCGGGTGGCATGTGTGCCATGCTAGCACTGCAAGTCGTGCTGCCGGCTACACCCACCATGTGAGGGTTTAAAAACAGAATTTGGAATTGAGACCCGTTGGGCCATCCGCAGTTTGTCAACTCAAGTCACTTGGAGTCGAGTCACCCAATGAATATGTAGCCTACTAATGGATAATGATCTTCCAACATCACCCTCATAATCGATTGTCACTTTGGCCTTTTAGGAACTCCATCAAAGGCCGCTCTGAAGAGACGACCCTGGAGTGAGAAGGAGCAGGCGGCCGTGAAACGTTACATGAGTGAATTTTTAAGAAAGATGAAGGTCCCAGGCAAAAAGGATTGCAACGCTTGCATAGCTGCTGAACCAGATCTCTGTGGAAGATCTTGGACAGATATCAAAAACTATGTCCACAACAGCATCCAGACCGTACGCAGGAGAAGTAACCAGCACAAGGATGAAAGGGATGGTGAAAAAGATGTGAAGCCAAAGACACCAGCAGCTGAGGTCCAAACCAACGCCAGGACAGATTTGGAAGAGCAGGCTGTTGGTTGTAGCATGTCTTCAGGGCTTCCACAACACTTGAGAGAAAGTTCAGAATGTTGCATGACCATGGAACCGCACACAAACCTGAGGGAGCCAACCCAGTATGGCCAGGAGATGCCTTTAACGTATACGTCCTTGTGTTCCGCCAGCGCAAATATGCTCCACGCAGGTCAGCCTTTGATGACCTCGTTCACACCGCTCAATGCCACGGATACTCAAGTAGTTCCCACGTTCACGCCACACAGCACGACGGATGCCCTGTCTCCCGTGTACACAACAGACAACAGTATTCACTCGATGGCAACTCCATATTCACAAAACTCCTTGAGTGTAGCACATCCTTCCATGTATGCCCCCCAGGACCATTTACATGCCCCCATGCTGCCTGCTTTTAGTCCACATAGTGTTCCAGGTACCTCAATGCTTCCTACGTACACACCATTGAACTCTCCCAGTCCGCCAATGGTCCCTGCTTTCTCCTCACCCGGAAGCGATAGAAGTAGGATGATGATGTCCTCGTTCGCCCCTCTGAACCACACCAGTTCACCTTCCTACCCAACGAGTCCACCAAGGACTTCAATGACTGCCCAGGTTGTCCCAACAGTCCACGGAGCTGGCATTCACACCAGATCGCCTCTGGTTCAGGAAAGACCCTCCCCTTCCACCCCGAGGAAACAAGCCCCCCAGTCCGCTAAGCCGCAGAAGAGAAACAAAAGGTTGTGGAGCGGGGATGAGCAGGCGGCGGTCAGGCGTCAGTTTGGAGACTTTAGTAAACTGGTCAAAGTGCCAGGCAAGAAGGACTGCGATGCCTGCCTGGCGGCCGAACCCGCCCTAAGTAGCCGCACGTGGAGGGAGGTCAAATATTATGTACACAACTCCATTCAGTCAATCAGGAGACGAGGCCACGTAGCTGTCCCGCAGCAAGCGGAAGAACCCAAGCAGCAACTGGACACTCCCATGCCTACCGTGGAGTGGGACGCTCCTGTCTATCTGTCACTGTAAATAGTACTAACAAAGGTTTTTTACATGTACTGAAACATCATTACTGTTTGGCATACGGCGGATCAGATGTCATCCGTTGGCTTCCACTAACCTTTCGTTAGCCATCCTCATCTGTCCAATAGGTACAGAGTGCCTGGTCCTCCTGATTGATTGGGAATCCAAGTCCACCAGAAGCAGCTACTGGTAGTTTAGTCCTGCATGAATAACACCTCAGTAGTTCGGAGGAGGAGAGCATTGCTTGCAGCCTTGGCTGTGCAGCGTGGCTAGTTTGTGTATACTCTATGATCAATGTGGAAGGGTGTCTGTCAGTGTTTACATTTGTGGTCACGGCGAACCTCGTTGGTCGTGGTTAGCCAGCAGCATCCACCGGCGAAGCTTTGCACCCGGTCGTTCTGATAGTTGTTGTTGATAACCTTAGTATGATTCTCACAGTGTATGTTACATGTTACACTTAGCCCACCGCTCATGTTGTGGATGGGCCCCGATATCCATAGCACTTTGTTAATTATCCTGATATTTATTCTTTTTCTGTGTATTGAAAAGGTTGCTAAAGTAGCTGTGTAAACAGGTTCAGTACTTACTCTGAGAGACACACTACCAATCTGAATTTGTTTTAAAGGGATTTCTGCCTCCATTGTTTGCTCGTACCACGCAGCATTGGCCAGCACACTGGCCCAAAAAGGAAGTGCAGATGTGACAGCCATTGATTTGTTCCTCCAATCTTGTAAATACATTGAAGGACTGGCAACGGCATCGTGGGTGCCCTGAAACGGTATTTTATGAAAGCGGCTTCCAGGGTAGGAAAATCTGTCACGTTACCACAACATTGTCCTGGTATTTTTTTGTCCCATACTCCCAAGTGACTCACTTTGTTGTCATCTGGACACTCTGGTTTTTGGCACGTGTTCCCCATCATCCTGTCTTTTGTTTGGTGGAGCAACGACCCTTACACGCCTGCGTTCTCTCTTCGTCTGTATTTCTGTTGTGGTTCCGCCTGTCTGTTCACAGCGCCAATGTAGGGGTGCCTGATGTATGCCGTTGTTTTCACCCAGGCTTCATCGTGCTGCGACACCCCCAAAGCATTCTTACCTTGCCGCAATATCCACATGGCCCCGCACAGATTTTTTTGACGTTCATTTCTGCTCTTTACCTCCTGCCAAAAAGTTTCCCCAAACAGAAGCATCCTCCCCGCGGAGGTGTTCGGGGCAGGTCCGACCAACCTGGACGAGCTCGCCTCGGGGGCTGACAGGGGTAGCTGGACAAAGTGGCAATGGAGAGGGAAGTCTGACCTTGGTTAGGCCGTACCAGAATACCAGAATTACCTCGGATAAGCATTAGAAGATGGATGGTCGGTTGCCATCGGTCACTACTGCTACACAGCAAGCTAAATAGCTAGTCAGCTGGGGTTGATCATTTGCAACCACACGTGCACCCCTGCATCAAGATGGCGTCAGCGGAGCGACCGCGCTGTAGCATAATGAAGCCTTTTACAGCTCGGTGTTGCTTTTGTGCTCGTTTGCCATCAAGCTGTCCATGGGATCCATTACCAAACCAGCTGAGCTGGCAGCCGTGCTTTTAAAAGGCTTGCTAGCTGGGTCCCACACTTCCCTTTGTTCCTCTGCAGTGTTCCATTCAAACTTTGGTATTGGTGACCGTGCTCCCTCGGCACACCTGTTGGCTTTTCTACACACAGTCATAACCACCTCCAGCCTGTCTGCCACCGTCGTCCAGGTATTTCAGTATGTTGTTCTCAAATAGATATCTTGTTACTGTATGTTTGTATAAGTTGCCTTGTCGCCCCGGTTAATGCCTTCTATCATGTATTGTAAGAAACATAGATCCTCTGCTTGTACAATAAAACATTTCTTTCATGTCCATTTGATTGCATAAGTCGGTCATCACTTGTCTGTCGTCACATGTCTCCAGTCCACGCCAACGGAGGTGGCACAATGTCTCCAGTCCACGCCAACGGAGGTGGCACAATGTCTCCAGCCAGTCTTTACCAGTCAACAAGCGCTGTTCAGTGTTTACCAAATGGCAATTTACCAATGTGTAAACACTATTAGATTTGTCAAATACAATCAAAGCGTTTTGAATGCTTGAATTTTTAAAAAGAAAGTGAGATTTCTCATTTAGAAAAAGACGATAAGTCATTTAATGGCACCGTCATTCATTTTCTACCACTTATCCTCACGAGGGTCGCGGGGGTGCTGAATAAATAAATGTTTTCCTCGTCTCCTGCCTCCAGACAGGCAGGAAGAGGTTTCACTCTGCATTGGTTTCAGCACCTTGGTGACTTTATTCCATCGAACAAGGGTATGAACGGAGTGAGCCCTTTGGTCAGTCATACAGTCTCTGTCCCGGCGGGTGGCGGTGGGCACATGCAGCACTTGGGGCCAAATATGGGCAGCGTGGGACAAAGCTAGATGGTGAGTTCAAGGACCGTATAATGGTAATGACGTTATCGTAGTTGCGTATCAAATTGTTTACCACAGAGATTTGCATCGCTACGTATGGGTACTTATGGCCTTTGCACGCAGGTGTCGTGTGCGTCACCTGCAGAGCAGGAAGCGTGGCTTCCATGGCTCAAGGCTGGTTGACACATTTGTCTCTCTGTGGCCGTCTTCCACAGGACGTCAGCGGAATGTCCCTGAGCATGCTGGCGGCAGCCGGAGGACAGGACGACATCCTCAGGTTGTTGATACGGAAGGGCGTCAGGGTTAACGGGCGGCAGAAGAATGGCACCACAGCCTTGATGCACGCCGCCGAAAAGGTAACGGCGCTACCCCGGCTGAGTGGGTGACCCCCGACGAACGGGCTGTCATCAGTCCTCTTTTTCAGAACTGCGTGACGACTGTGGCCATCCTGCTGGAGGCGGGCTCGTACGTCAACGCGCAGACGCTGGGCGGCGAGACGGCGTTGATGAAGGTGCAGCTCCATTTCCTGCCTTCTTCTGATTGGTTGATTGTTTTTTTTACACGGGACCCATAGGAAATATGTATTTAGTGCTGAGCCCGCAGTATTTTTATCATGACAAGATGGAGGACAATGTTTGACAATGTCGCTAACCCTGGTCAGGCGTGCAGGAGGGGGAACGCGGACATCGTGCGCCTCCTGCTGGAGAGCGGGGCCGACTGCAGCATCCTGTCCAAGCACAAGACCACCGCCCTGTGCTTCGCCAAGCTGAGCAACAACCTGGCCGTGTGCGACCTCATCAACAATCACACCAGCATGTGAGTGCCACCATCAGGATCTGCTTCTGGTCATGATGCTGACAGCCCCCCCCCATGGCTGCCCGTCAGGCTGTCCGGCCTGGCCAAGGATGCCGTCCAAGCGTTTTTTGAGACCCACCTGCTGCTCCTGGAGCCCATCTTCCCCATGGCTTGCCACAGACTGTGCGAGTGGCCCGAATTCTCCATGGAGTTCACCTACAAACCGCAATCGCCAATAGAAGGTACACCGCCTGCTGGCATAACCACAGCACTCGTGCCAACTGGCACGACATCTGGCACGACATCTGGCACGACATCTGGCATGACACCGCACGCACACGCATGGTGTGTAGGCTTCCACTTGTTGCTAGGAAGAAGTCAGGATGATCAGCCATGAAACAGGAAATCATATCTTGGGTCTTTTTGAAGCGGGGGGGGGGGGTCGATCCCTAATATGTACACATATATAGTATATATATATATGTGTGTGTATAATCTAATGGTAAACTTTTGACATTCCCAGTTTCAGCGTATGCAGCTCATCCAAATAGTCAATATGCAATAGAGGCCATTTCATTCCACAACCTGAGGAGAACATGGTAGCATCCTTTCTGGATAGACTTGATGTATTTGGTCCCGTTAGCATCCGTACAGGAAAAGGAGGATGCAGAGGTCAAGGCGGTATGTTCAAGGGGATCTAGTGTCTACCGTAGGATGCTTTTCCTCTTTCCTGACCCATAAATGTTATACAATGTTGTAATCTCTTCTGAAGCCATGCCAACGCGTCTCATTTGGGACTGAACCCTGAAAGCAGTTTTTTGTTATCACCGAGCTTTACTGACGTCAGTGCAACCTGGGCTTCCTTATATGGGCTGTAGATGGCGAACCTACATTTCCGAGCGCCCTCGGGAGCGCTTACCCACCTACAAAGCGGCGTTATCGATGTGGGGGACACGAGACGGCGATGGAGAGCCAACCATCTCCTGTCGTAGTGACGATGCATCCTTCTCTCCCTTGCAGCCACGGGCATCGTCCTCTTCATCCTCCACGCCAACTTCCTGAGCGAGGTCACCGTGCGCCTCAGCGGCCCGTGCAGCGTTCACGCCGTGGTCCTCAACGAGAGATTCCAGCTGCCCATCTTCCTGGTTGGTTGTGTCAGTGTGTCCTTTGGGCCTGAGATGTGTACTACTCCATTGTTTGGTGTGCTCACGGTGCAGGACAACCACTTCGTCTACTCCTTCTGTCCGGTGGCGGGAAACAACAAGCTCTTCATCCGTCTGGCTGAGGCGCCGGCGGCCAAGGTGATGCCCTCACACAAACGCTGATGGGTTTTTGGGGGGTGGGGCTACGTCATCTGTCAAGTGTGTGACATTTCATGAGGTAGGTCAACTTGTGTGACTGTCAGTGTACAGTACTTTGTGTTCATTTCCTGAGGGGGGTTGCATATTCATATTATGAATTATCACATATGCAGCATATATCAGTTATGGAGGAAAACTACAACTGTATTACTTCAGGTTTTAACAGCATTAGCATGCGGTATTTTTCTCCCTTTTGAAGTCATATTATGAATGGCACAGTTTGGAAAGAAACGAACTAGGCGATGATAACCTGGTATGGAAGGAAAAGGCATCGCTGAAGTTGGGACATTGTCGAGCACAGCAGGGCGATGGCGTCTTTACCACGGAGTGCTGAGTTAACAACATTGGACACACACCGGCCTGTCAATCATGCAGTAAAGTGTCCTGGCCTGTCGTCAACGCCTCCTCACCTGGCTGTCCTCCTCTTGTCTTCCCTCAGGTGAAGCTCCTCATATGTGCCTACAGAGTGCAGCTGCAGTGACACAACACACGAGGGACCCCCCCCCTCCTGCGCCTCCCCATCGGACCATGCCTTCCTCCACGTCCATGTACATGATCCGTGTCTGCCTTTGCTTTTTGGAATACGGAAGACTATTATTGTTTTTTTGCTTTGTGTGCTTTGGTTTTTTTGGCCTTCTAGAGTGGAGAGAACTAAAGACACAAATCCTTCTAAAGTGCGCCACTGTCTTTCGGTCGCAGGCCCCCCTTTTTTATCTTTGGTACCTTTTGTGTTGTTCATAGTTGTGTGTTTTGTACATATTAACGTCAATGTAAATAAACCTCTTGATTGCTGCCGCCTGTGGAAGTCCACAAACGTAGCAATGTTACACTTTTGACCAAGTCCTGTTTTACCGCTTGCTTTTTAAATGTTGCTTTGTTTTTGTTTTATTCTTTGAACTATTTGACTACACTGCCTGTTTGATAAAGGGTCTTTCTGCTCAAAACCGTGCCAGATCAGAGCACAAAAGCCTCCTTGAGTCAGTCTTAGCGGCGTGAGACCCAGCCCTCCTTTCCGCCCCTGTGACGAGATGGAAATTTGACGTCATTCCGGTTTGAGCATTTGAACGCACCTGATAGGTATGTACAGGTTATTCCGAATAAAATGCCCCCATTACATAATGGATTTACTCTGTCGATCAGCATTAGCGTGAGGTCGTGTGGAAAATGTCATGTATTTTATTTCCATGTGTGATTTTTCTTTTAATATCCCCACCATTTCGAGGTGAATCCCAAATCAGCAGAGCAAACTGGGTGGTTTGGCTCCGAAGATCGTGGTCGGTCTGAGGCATCCTTTGGTGTTTGGTCGTGCAAATGTGAGATTAGACCGTACGTGTGCTAAATATCTCCAAGGTTAAATCTGCCTAATGGGCCACTTTAATTGAGCGCTATAAAACGCGCTGCGCATGCGCTGGACTAAAAGAAGGGCTGCATTGATGATGTGGGCTGAGAAAGAGGGCTCACTCTGCTTCAATATTCCAAAGTTTTCACAAGGGACTTCCGGTTCCTATTTAACCTACATCGGTTGTCCGTAATAGTACATTTATATATGTAATCTTTGTCGTGACAGATTATAGCAGGTTATGTGTTTGCAGCGATGGTTTGTAGCCCTGTCGTCTGCTTTGATGCTTTATTGGCGTGATTTTGGCGTGTTAAGGTGGTGTTTGTTAATGTAACTATCTCTCAAGGTGTCTGGTTTACATATACCCCGTTTAGTAAAACTACAGTCGAATGGAACCGCAAAAAAATGGCTAATACGTTTGAAGAACCAGTCACGTTTTCCGTGTGCGTACAAAATGGCTGTCGTGCATGGAGAGAAGGTCACTCTGGGTAGGAGCGATAGGACAGAATAGTTCGGTCGTGCTAATTCAAAAGAAAACGGTTATTCTTGTGTACTCTGGTGTTTAATTAATATGGGTGACCGTTTGTCATAAAGTGAACACTTATATACGCGGAGGCTTAACGTTTGAAACATCACCGCGACACAGAGTGAGTCATCTTGCCAATGAACAATCTTTGCATGTAAAGTGGCTAGTTGTGGGTTGTGCGCATGCGCTCCCCGGGATTAATGTCAAGGCACAAAAGTGGCGCTATACCGTCTCGAGCTCTACTCCGGTAAGACCAAATCACACCCAAATCTCGCTTTTATTCTCTCTCTGGCCGACCGTGGCAAAGTTTGGCCAACTTTTGTGACGTTTCGGGAAGACACCTCTCGCTATCCTAGTGCCATTAGTGGCGAGGAGCCCTTTTGACATCAGCAAAGAGTTGAATTTAAAAAAGATGTGTTCCCTTCCTGTGAGTGCTGCCGCCACCAGAGTATTGTTCATTTAGCTCCCTAATGGCGGACGCCAGGCAGTGCTGTTGTTTACCGCTGGGGGGTGGGTAGCGGCGGCGGTGTCGGTGCTCTTCTACGTTTATGTTGTGTCTTGTGAATGCAGCGGAGCCGTGGCGAGGCTTTTGTCGGTACGGCAGCGGGGCCCGCGATGCTTGTGTCGGCGAGGCTGCTTGTTTACCGCCGCATGACACAATTGAGCACAGTTCATGTGATATGTAACGCCAGGGCGCCCCTAGCGGCGCCTTGCCGCCACTGTCGCTGATTGCGCCAGGATGGACTGAGCGTGGAGACTTAACTTTTCAATTAAAGGCCCGGCCTTACAGGTAACGCCAAAATAACCTTTTAGCACTCAAATGTGCACTCATCCTTCCATTATATGTGCGTGGGGGAGACTCGCGTGGAGTAGATATGAAAATGACAAAGTCAAACATCGTGTTGTCTCGCGCGTGTGGTGGGGGGGGGGGGGGGGGGGGACTTGCGTGGCTATTTGCATTCGCTTTTATTAGTACCCATTGGTGCGATTTTACTTGCGATCATATGACTTGCATCGCCACAGTGGCGCAGTTAGCGTCCACGTCTCCTCCCTCCTCAATCTGCCGCTAAATCCACTCGCCGTTTTGCGGCAGGAAATGAAGGGAACGGAACAGACCACATCGGACCACGTTTCTGTGGACCCCCAACTTGGGAGCCCCACCCCCAATCCCCTTGCAGGGGGGGGGGGTGCACAGCTCAATAGCTCAAGCAAGCTGGTTGCGTGTGAAGTTTTGGACCTGGCCGTCGCAGCCAAGTTTGTTAGAGGGGGGTGTTGGTTCGACAGCAGGAAGCGTTCAGGACGGTCTAGGTGATCAAGGGCACGGTCAGGCAGTGTGGGAGGCGTGCTGATTTGGTAACGTTCCCCGGTAGAGGTCACAATACGCTGCCATGGTACAGCCTTGCATTGGAAACGTTTGACGCACACATTTGCGTCTCTTTTGTGTGCTTGTGTGTTGTTTTTGCGCCACATGCGGCGATGTGCGCCATGTCTCCACCTTGTGGGCAGATGTGCAAATGACGTCACTCAGGCGTCGTGCGCAAACGTGCTGGCTTTGCGCCTAATGCGAGGTGACGATGAGCATGATGTTGATCTTGCGCTTCTTGCTGGTTGCACAAAGACACTGTACACCAAATGTACACCAACTGTACACCAACTGTACACCATTACACCCCTCCCCATCCGCCAGCTGCCTACCTGGTGGTGACTTGGAAGGTTGTATGCATAATGTTCATTTGTGTTTCATTCACCTTTTAATGCACGTTGTCTTGTAGCCCTGCATTGCAGTGTGCGCACGCGTTGACCGTATCTCCTCACTTAGTGGCCAGGGATTTGATGTACTCAACTGCAGCGAGTACAGTGGCCATTAGGCGTAAGGCATTGACTCAGGTGGTAAAACGCAGTTACAATGACACAACGACGTGCCATGCGCAACGAGGCAGGGTCGCAACAGCGTCATGCGATCGCTCCTCAACAGTTGCCAGAAACCGTTGGGGGCGAATATCCCGTTTGACAATGAGCAATGCCGCTGCATCGGTAGCGGCCTCTGGGATCGTTGGGAACCAACCATAAATGCTTCAGATGAATGGATTGTAGCGACAAGCACTGTAGCTTAGCATGACGAGAGTGGACATAAATAGCATTAGCAGCGTGCCAGATCGTCACCGGGAAGGCAGAGCCACCATCCACCAGGACCGGCCTGGACTTTGTTGGCACGCAATAAGGTCATAAGTCTTACCTTTATGCAGTCCCATTTAGTATCAGCATTTGGGACCAAATATGAGCCAAAGGAAAAAGGGAGATAATGCTGTAGAGTAGTCAAATCTGTCCAGCGTGGGAGAACGTCAGAAGGTGCATTCAAGGACCTTCAGAGTGGGACTGCTTGCATGTTTCAACATTGCTAACTCCATATTTTGAAATACCATAATGGCCCTAATTTCCCAAATTGATTTACCATTTGCATACAATTTGATGTAGTCATTTACTTGTATTTTAAAGTTTTTTGTTATCATTTCATCATTTTCTCAAATGAAGGCCATACGACAATGAATATTTTTGTAATCACACACGGTGCGTATTCCAGTACATACCTGCTGCTCATGGGGGTTTTGTTCCCAGCCTACCAGCAAATGGTAGCAATTGGTACGTCCACGAAAAAGTCTGTTTTTAACACACCTGCTAGCTTGACACTTTCTTCCATTAGCAATAGAAGTGACAGTTGTAATTAGACTCGGCCCCCAAATGTATCACCATGATGATGATGATGATGATCGGTGGAACAGTCTGTTGTGGGGCTGCCTCCACTTCACTCTGAAACGGCTAGCAGCAGTACGAGGTTCCTCCAAGGCGCGTCAACGTAATCCCCCGTGCTAGCCTGTTGTAAGTCCATGATGGCTGACCGTCATGGATGGCATTCACCTCACTGCAAGGTTACACTTTGCTATCTTACAGCAACTACGGTGCGTTCAAGGACCGCTTAACAATTGCGAAATCTCATCACCAGTGAAGCCTAAATTGGGAGTGGGGGGTGCACTCAGTGAAGCCTAAATTGGGAGCGATAGGTGCACTGTGTTCTTTTTTCAGAGGGCCGGTAATCTATGTTTTCAAATGTACATTTAACTCTAGTTTGCTCACAGCTGGAGGTAAGAACCACAAACTAGTGGTACATTAATCCTAGAATATGGCAAATTTGATGGCATGACCGTGAAGGACCACGCCACCCGGGAGTAGTGGTCTGGCCCCAGGACTTTCTTTGTGGCTGACTTTATGTTTGGGGATGCCGGCGTGGCGATACAGACATTTCTGGTGTCTGGTGGGGTTTGGTGTGTTGAGGGGTGATGGTTTTTTTCCCTCTCGCTCACAATCCACGCAGCTTGTTTACAGCACGTAGGAGAAAAGGAGTGCTTGATTTGCTCACTCCCACCTACAGCACAGTATGGCTAATCAGGCCTCATTGGAGCGTTGATGTTGTTACACTTCCTCGTATCGGCCCAATAATTGTCGCTCTGATAGCTATCTTATTTTGACAGTAGTACATGTATGCTGTACATTTTGATTTCAATTTCATGAACAATTGCCCCCAACTTGGGGTCAAATGTCAAACTCATTTTTGGCCCCGTAGTTTCCCAACCAGCAGGGCCCCCAATGCTGAATTTTGACCGGCTAATGACTTAATGTGGTGAATGTGGTGATTGGCCTGCACTTCCTGTCACGTGGTCCCTGGTGAACTGTGGCCCATCACTTCTGCGCACCCTGGGAACTGAAGCGGACAGAAAAGAGGGACTATTCTCCTGGTCTTGTTTGGTCATCTGCTATTATGCCGCTTCTGGATGCTGAATCCTTCCCATCCCTCGTTCCGGTGCAGCTTTTTGTGGCTCTGGTGTGCGTTGTGGCATGGCTGTCCTGGTTGGGGTGGGACACACAGCCCCCTTGTGGTGTCACTCGTCCGGTGTTAGTAGAGCGACGCGGGCTGACGTGCACGTATCAGCCAGCGCTGTAACCAGATGCAGAGCTTACAGAACGCGTCCCTGCGGTGATGTCGGTGGTGCTGGTGGGCCTTGCTGTCACCATGGCAACCAAGGTGTAGCTTCACGGGTTACTGAGGCAACAGGGAAATAAAAAAGGGCAAAAAAGAAGCTTCAGAGGGAGGGATGAGAGCGACAGCAGGTGCGAGGCGGCGCGTGCTACCTTGCGTGTCGGGTCAGGAGCAGGATTAGCAATGTTAGCGTGCGGTGGGGACATTATAGGTCTTAATTGCAAGCAGCCATTAGATGTTAACGCAAAGCCTATTGTCACTGACTTTTATTTTGAAAGTGTGATAGGAAGTGCACAAGCTCGAGGCTCCTCTCTGGAACACAAATTTCCTTTTGGTTTGAGGGTTTCAGGTGAGGCGTGGATGAAGGTCCAAGCTTCAGCTGATCTTGGTGTCGACCAGGAGGGCAAGGCCTTTTGTGGGCACGGCCCGTCTCGGGTCACCTGCTCTACCTGTCCAGCTGTCAGACTCCATAAAACCAAAGGCTGCTGCCGGGTGGCCTAATTGCCTTTTTGTTTGCGTTGCCAGGTGGTTGCCTTAGTGATGGATGGGGAGTTGGAACCAAACCCTGCTGTTGCAGAGGAGGCGGGGGAGCCAGAGGAGCACATGGATGCCACCCCTTCCCCTTGCCAGCAGGCCGCGCCTCCCATTGTGGTGGTTGCAGAGTCAGTTTCCATGGCAACAGACGAGGACGCTCCAAAGAAGGGCTGCACCGACGATGACGACGACGTGGTTCTGGTCGACGAGGAGGCACCCGAGCCACCGGCATCAACGTCTTCCCAAGACACGCCCATGTCCAAGGATCCAGAACCCCCCGCTGCCACCGCAGACATGTCTGCGGCGGCGACGCCTACGTCCACCGGTGCGTCCGAGTCCTCGAACCCGGCTACGACTGAGCCCATCGTCATTGACGACGAGGAAGAGTCTGAGGAGAAGCAAGCCTCTTCTCCCTCAACCGCGCCCACTGGTGGCTCCTCCCCCGGCACCGTCAGCAGCACAGACCCAAATTCGGATATCCGGATCGCCAATGTCACAACGCTGGGTCAAAGAGGTGAAAAAGAAGCAGGTGCAGATGCCCAGGCGGACCTGATGATAACCTCTGTGACATCACTGCAGGGAGGAGCAGTGGTAAACACATGACTTTATTGTACACACGTGGAGATCTATCTTATCTGGAGTACACCCAAGGTAACGTGAGCACCTTGTCTCCAGGCAGGTGAAGGCCCGGCAGAGGAAAATGGTCTTCAGATTTGCAGCGCGTTCAGCTTGAACACTGACAATGTGTCCGGAAAACCCAGCGCTTCCTTCAATCCTGGGCGAGGGTCGGCGGTGCAGAACGGGGACGCGGGGACGCACAACAGGACAGGTGGAGCCTCCGTTCTCCGTGTCTTGTTGTACTTTGTTTCATTTACCACGGACTCATTCTCTCCTTCCCTGCAGACTCCTGGATTTCCCAGTCGGCGTCAGTCCCTCGCAACCAAAAGCAGACAGGGGTGGACTCTCCTTCGCCTGCCACCTCCCTGCCCAAACCTCCAGGACAGTCTTCCTCCTCCTCACCAGGTTCCCAGCCACAGCCCAGGACGGTGAAGGTGACCTTCATGAATGATAGTGACAGTAGTTTGTAGATTTGTGTTCATCGGAGGGCAGTGTCAAAATGAAGCTGTGCAGGGCCTACATAAGATCCGTGGTAGGGATGCTTTCATGCATCCATCCCAGCGATAGCGCCGATTTCCATAAAAAACATGTGATCAGCGCCCATCACAAAAAGCAATGGCCGTGCTGTAGCAAATCCTCACCAACAAAATGGCGCTTGTCACATTGAGCTCGCCACAGGCTAGGGCAATCTTCGCCAGCCAAACCTTTCTTGCATCTTTGTTTACGCGCTGCGCCTAGCTGTCACTGGCTGAACATCGGCAGCAGTTGGTTAGCTTACTTGCTACCACAGTAACATTCTGTTTTGAAAACCAGCAATGCGGGTAGCTTGTCTTTGTCCCACAGGTAAGTTTACTATCTTGTCATCATGCTAATGATGTATTGTCCTCCAAACACCATCGTGTGTCCAGCCTATCCTAACCTCGGTCCTATCCTCCTATCCGAGCTCGCCAGGTGATGTTGAGTAGCTCACAACGGGTCAAAGACGACTTGCCTCAACTCTTGGTTTTCTATTCTGTTGGAGCTGTTGACTGCAGACGTTCTGCCTGTTTGTAATGACAAATGACCACAGAATGGCGTGAAGACAGCAGCTACTTTGTTTGGGTGGAGATCTGCTGGCTAAATTAGTGGCCGGACATAAATGTTCACTTTTTTAAGGATTGCCTATCTCCCCTGGGCCTTGGAATTGTCTGGTGCCCCTGACCACTGACAAAAATGTGCAGTTAATCCATGTGTCGGTATGGGCGCATCTCACTGGTGGACGATGGGAATCAGTAGCATAAAACCCTGGTGGGAGGGATGGGACGGTCACTGGTGGTACAATACGAGAAACTGCTGTTGAATTCTTTCAGGTGACCTGTGCCAACTGTAAAAAGCCTCTCAAGAAAGGCCAGACTGCGTACCAACGTAAAGGCTCCACACACCTCTTCTGCTCCACCACCTGCCTATCCGCCTTCTCGCACAAACCCGCCCCCAAGAAAAGCTGCACCATGTGCAAAAAGTGAGTTTCTGCTGACTTCCAAGTTACCGAAAATTGATTTGTACTTTCAAGTCGCTGTTTTGGACTTCTTGTTTGTCATTGCTAATATTGTAGTGGCTGTCACTCTGCCCCCCAGGGACATCACAAACATGAAAGGTACCATCGTGGCTCAAGTAGACTCCAGCGAGTCCTTCCAGGAGTTCTGCAGCACCGGCTGCCTCGGCGCATATGAGAACAAGCAGAACCCGCCCAAGTCCAACCTCAAAACCAAATGTACTGTCTGCGGCAAGCTCACGGAGGTCAGTGCTCGTGACGTGGGGGTGCAAGGTGGAGTGACAAGCGGGCCTTGGATGCTCTGGATCACAGATGTCCTACTAGGAGCTCGCCAGCACATTTTGAGCAGCTTATCAATGGGTCAAATATGTGAACTTTTAAACGCAGACATGAGATGACAATTCAAGATTCAAATGAACAAAAGCTCAGAGGAGTTAAAATGTGACCCAAGTCATTGCATTATGCTGTAATGTCCATCTGATTGGAAGTGAAGCTGTATCAGGAAACCCTTAAAATGCTAACTGTGGGTTGTGCTTGTCAGCATTTTATTAATATTCTGGCAAAACAGGCCTATTCAATGTTGAAATAATCCCAATAATTGTCACAAAATGGAGTAGCTATTTGTCTGGAGACATCCGATCCACAGAAGCTCACGGAACGCTGCTAAATTCTCCTATTTTGGCTAGCTTTGTAGAGGCTAGCCCCTGCTTTATACCGCCACTGTCACCTCTCAAGCACAAACACGACAGCTCTATCATTGGCATCTCCATGCTGCTGTCCGTCACTTCATTTGCATATAAAACAATTGTGCCTTACAGGGAACACACGCAGGACATCAACGGTCATCTATTGAAATAAAATACAAGAAATGTATGGGGGGAAAGTCTCTAATAATCTAATGCTGCTCACCACAGGCCCCCTACAATTCATCCAAATAGTGCTTTCAATAGCTTGCATCAAAATGGAATGACACATTCCTGGTGGGATACATGATGGGCATCCGCCACCCTGCATCAGAATTTTTTTGCTGTTCTCAAGAATCGTAGTTGACATGAAATGATTGACAAATCTGTGTGCGCAGATCCGCCACGAGGTCAGCTTCAAGACGGTGACCCACAAGATCTGCAGCGACATATGCTTCAACGTGTACCGCCGCGCCAATGGCTTGATCATGAACTGCTGCGAGCAGTGCGGCGACTACCTGCCCAGCCGGGTCTCGGCCAACCACTTCCTGCTGGTCGACGGCCAACAGAAGCGCTTCTGCTGCCAGAACTGCATCAGGGACTACAAGCAGGTACTGTAGGCCTCCACTCTGGCCGCTCGCTTGGATTGTTTTTAGGTCCTTCTTTGCGCAACCGCACGCACCCTCTTCACAGACAATTCCCTGCTAGAGCTTGACAGGCAGACGGAAGAGCAACAATGTCTCAGCATGATCTGAAAGCATCCAATCCGATTGCTCCGTCTCAGCGGTGCTGGGGGAGGACCGTAGTTCCACGCCATCTGGGGATTGCCAGGATGTACTGTCATGGAACAACCATGCCATTTTCTGTCTGTGACAGTAGCTCAGCATCCTGGCACCGTTTCTCCATCTTTGATTCTAGCGTTTGGCTCTACGCTCAAGGAACGTCACCAACGACATGCTGGATAGTTTGCTAGTCGCCACAAGTCAAAGGCTGGATTGTAGTTGTTGCCTGGCAACACCAGCTCATTAGACCGTCGACGAGGTCTAGCGGAGGAAACCATCTTGATGTCTGTCATCACAACTGAAATGCACCGTATAGGCTCAACTATAGCGACGAAGTGTGGAGTTCTCTTCTACTTGTTTGGGAAGGTTTTCTACAAGTGTTTCTTCATCGTCTTTTCTCCATTTGTCAGCTCAGCTCCAATTTCTTTTCTAGTTAACGCCATAGGTCCAAAAATGTTCCTGCTGGGATGAAGCATTAAGATTCGGGGCCAATCAAGGGCTCCAGTCCAACCTCTGATTGAAACTGCTCGTTTTCGGCATCTGTGTCGCAGGCTCACAGTAAGCTAGCGAGCTGCTTGACTTGTAAAACGCTGATCAAGACGGGCGAAGTGGTGCTCGGCCTCGGAGCGGACGGCGCCATGGGCTCCTACTGCTCCGCCAACTGCATGAACAAGGCCAAGTTGTCGGCGGTGACCTACCACAGTGAGTAACCTAAAGCAAGGCACTTTAGGAAGTACCGCTATGGACCTACAACTGACCAAAACATAAGGTACACCCGCATCGCCATGCAAAGCAAAACTCTGTACACATGCCCACATAGAGTAGCCAGACCGTACGCTAGATGGCGACGCCTCATGTCCATGTGCCAGTGGATGCAATACTAGCCTACTGCTCCACCCACCGAGACAAAGACACTGTATGACTGAGAAGAGGGCTCACTCCATTCCATAAAAAGGGTGTCATTTTCCTCTTTTGAGTAGCGGTCTGGGCACGGTCTAATGAGGTCAATGCATTGTCCCGTTTGCAGATGCGGAGCCCACGTGTCACTTCTGTAAGAGGAATTCTTTGCCTCAGTACCAAGCAACTCTGCCTGAGGGAAACGTGCTCAATTTCTGCAGCTCGCACTGCGTCACCAAGTTCCAGGTGGAGTCCGGATTCTGCCAATAATTCCAAAAAAATTCCCTCGTCCTGCATACCGGGAAAGAATCTTTAGAATCCTCAATGGGGTGTGGGATGTTGTTACAGAATACGACTCTTCAGACGGCCACTAATGGACAGACGCCACTCTCCACGACCAACAGTGCTGTCCAGCTCAAGTGCAACTACTGTCGTGGAACCTTCAGCATGAAGCCCCAAACTCTGGAGTGGGAAGTGAGATGGGAATCCTTATGGGAGGACAGGGCTGTGTTGTGACTTGACAAGAGGCACCGTGCCTCACGGTGGGTGTCTGTCCTTCCCCCTCCTGTCCAGGATAAAATGTACCACTTCTGCAGCAAGGTGTGCTGTGATGACTACAAGAAGCTGCACTGCATTGTGACCCTCTGCGAGTACTGCCAGGAGGAGAAGACTCTGCACGACATGGTGAAGTTCTCAGGAGAGAAGAAGCCTTTTTGCAGCGAAGGTAGCGATGCATGTGCCGTATGCGGTTTAGGATTTGAAGTGAAAATAAGGTTTTCATGGATGTTTTTGTGCTCCAGGTTGCAAGCTGCTGTACAAGCAGGACTTCACCAAGCGTTTGGGCCTGAAGTGCGTCAGCTGTAACCACTGCAACCAGCTGTGCAAGAGAGCCGTGACGCGCCAGCTCGGCGGCATGACCCGTGACTTCTGCAGCGAGGAGTGCGGCAAGAAGTTTGACGACTGGTACCACAAGGTTTGTCCGCCACCGCTGCGCTTTATTTTTTGTTTTGTTTTTTTGCTTGAATGATCCAAAAATGACCTTGTCTGGTCACCAGGCGGCAAGGTGCGACTGCTGCAAGGTGCAGGGGCAGCTGACAGAGTCTGTGATGTGGAGGTCAGAGTTGAAGCAATTCTGTGACCAGCAGTGTCTTCTGAGGTTCTACTGCCAGCAGAACGAGCCCATCATGGCCACGCAGAAAGGCCCGGAGAACAGCATCACGGGTAGGAGGACACACTCTCCTTCTGGTTGTTTTACCCCATGATGGGTGCTAGTCGCTCTGCCTTAAAGCAACTTGGACATGAGAGATTTTTGTCTTTCAGGAACTGAAATGCAAGGTTCCAAGCTTGGGGTAAGTCAGCGTTTTGGGTTCCACCTGCATTTGGTTAACACGGTCATATGGCCCGCTCTTAAACCTTAAAGGCTCTCTGTCCCGTGTTGCAGCTGGTGGGCCAGGGCACTTTCGCGGGCAGCGGCCTGATCAGGGACGTTAAAAACAAGGCGGTGCTTTGCAAGCCGCTCACCCTGACCAAGGCCACCTACTGCAAGCCACACATGCAGAGCAAACCCATCCAGACAGGTACACGCACCGTGTTCACGATCATTTGGAATGCTTCCTCTTGGAGGGTGGCGCTAATAAGGCACCTCATCATGGCATGTTTTAATGTCATAAATCCAAATTTGTCCTCAGATGTTGATGATGGTGTAAAGAGAGAGTATGTCCCTGTCCCCATACCCGTGCCCGTCTTCATCCCCATGCCCATGAACATGTACACCCAGGTCACGCCCACACCGCTCTCCATGCCTTTACCGGTAAGACCCCCTGTTCAGGAACCTTGACACTACCCATGCAGACAACAAATGAAGTCTTTGGTGACTAAGCACAACCTGTCCCGCCCCGGCCAGCTTCCTGTGCCCTTCGTCCTGCCCACCACCCTGCAGGGGGCAGACCAGATGGTGCAAGCCATCAAGGAGCTGAAGGGCAATGTGCCCTCTGACCTTGCAGACACGGACCCGCTGGCTAAGATGGAGGAGCAGAAACCAGGTACCTTCACCAGTCCATAATGCCTCTTCTTGTTGGTTGTCCCCAGAAAATATAGACTTATGGAAGACCTTTCGGGATGTGACCTTTCAGATGTAAAGCTGGTGGAGGTGAAAAGTGAGCATGTGGCTGAGGAAGCCACCAGTAAGACCCTGGAGAAGGAGGAGGAAGACGAGGAGGGCAAATATGAACCTGATATGGACCTGGAGGCAGACTTTCCTCAAGGTGAATCAGTGCTTCACTGTGATTTATTTCAAATGTGCTTTTTGAGAAGCCACTTGAGATAAGGGATGGGTGCAGTATGTCCCAAAATCCATATTGTGCTATACATGGCAACCTTTTGATGCCTAGCCTACCGCTTGCTACATGCCAACATAGTAATAATCATATTTACGTATCATCCTTCTGATGCCTTTATATTTGTATTTGACTTCATTTAGACGTTTTTATTCTTAAATGCTTAATTTAGGCAAAACAGCCATTTGTATAAAAATGCATCATTTGACCAATTTGCGGAGCACAAAGTGGCGAGGGATGACGACATAGTTTGGACCTTTTATGATTACAAAACTAATCATACAGCATAATCTTCAGAAGAAAATTCATGTGCGAGCTGCAGAGGCTTGTTTTTAGTGACTTCACTGTGTGTATCAGTACTTTTTAAAACATTCTGAGCACATTCAACAATACCATGACAATAATGTGATATGTGACGCGCTAAGTAACCAACCAAGTATATGGAAGGAAAATACCCATGCCAAAAAAACACCAATACATTCTCGCCGCAAGGTACGCTGGGTAGCTTGTGAATGAATGAGATGGCCCTTATTGATCTTGTCACTTATACAGAAGTCCCAGCGACGTTGTGCAATCATCCGTCCATATACAGTGAAGAAAATAAGTATTTGAACACCCTGCTATTTTGCTATTTCTCCCACTTAGAAATCATGGAGGGGTCTGAAATTTTCATCGTAGGTGCATGTCCACTGTGAGAGAGATAAACTAAAAAGAAAAATCCAGAAATCACAATGCATGATTTTTTAACAATTTATTTGTGTGATACAGCTGCTAATAAGTATTTGAACACCTGAGAAAATGAATGTTAATATTTGCTACAGTAGCCTTTGTTTGCTATTACAGAGGTCAAACGTTTCCTGTAGTTTTTCACCAGGTTTGCACACACTGCAGGAGGGATCTTGGCCCACTCCTCCACACAGATCTTCTCTAGATCAGTCAGGTTTCTGGGCTGTCGCTGAGAAACACGGAGTTTGAGCTCCCTCCAAAGATTTTCGATTGGGTTCAGGTCTGGAGACTGGCTGGGCCATGCTAGAACCTTGATATGCTTCTTACGGAGCCACTCCTTGGTTTTCCTGGCTGTGTGCTTCGGGTCGTTGTCGTGTTGGAAGACCCAGCCACGACCCATCTTCAATGCTCTGACAGAGGGAAGGAGGTTGTTCCCCAAAATCTCACAATACACGGCCCCAGTCATCCTCTCTTTAATGCAGTGCACTCGTCCTGTCCCATGTGCAGAAAAACACCCCCAAAGCATGATGCTACCACCCCCATGCTTCACAGTAGGGATGGTGTTCTTCGGATTGTACTCTTCATTCTTCTTCCTCCAAACACGCTTATTGGAATTATGACCAAAAAGTTCTATTTTGGTCTCATCTGACCATAAAACTTTCTCCCATGACTCCTCTGTATCATCCAAATGGTCATATGCAAACTTAAGACGGGCCTTGACATGTGCTGGTTTAAGCAGGGGAACCTTTCGTGCCATGCATGATTTCACATCATGACGTCTTAGTGTATTACCTACAGTAACCTTGGAAACGATGGTCCCAGCTCTTTTCAGGTCATTGACCAAGTCCTGTCGTGTAGTTCTGGGCTGATTCCTCACCTTTCTTAGAATCATTGAGACCCCACGAGGTGATATCTTGCATGGGGCTCCACTCCGATTGAGATTGACCGTCATGTTTAGCTTCTTCCATTTTCTAATGATAGCTCCAACAGTGGACCTTTTTTCACCAAGCTGCTTGGTAATTGCTCCGTAGCCCTTTCCAGCCTTGTGGAAGTGTACAATTTTGTCTCTGGTGTCTTTGGACAGCTCTTTGGTCTTCGCCATGTTACAAGTTAAAGTCTTACTGATTGTATGGGGTGGACAGGTGTCTTTATGCAGCTAACGACCTCAAACAGGTGCATCTGATTCAGGATGATACATGGAGTGCAGGTGGACTTCTAATGGGCAGACTAACAGGTCTTTCAGGGTCAGAATTCTAGATGATACACAGGTGTTCAAATACTTATTTGCAGCTGTATCACACAAATAAATTGTTAAAAAATCATGCATTGTGATTTCTGGATTTTTCTTTTTAGTTTATCTCTCTCACAGTGGACATGCACCTACGATGAAAATTTCAGACCCCTCCATGATTTCTAAGTGGGAGAAATAGCAAAATAGCAGGGTGTTCAAATACTTATTTTCTTCACTGTACAGACGACATACTATACAGTGAGTGGACTGTATATGTGAGGCCCCTCTGCCAATGTTTTTCACCCGGGACTTGCTCACCCTGATGTACTGCTGACTCATTGATGCTGAGTCATCCTTGGTCTAATTGACAGCCTCTGCTTTAGACCCGCCTCCTGTCGCAGAGACGATGGACGAGGACCCGAGCTCGACTCTACCGCCAGTTCTCACAGAGGAAAGTGGGCAGGCAGATGAGTCCATACCCCGACCTCAGCCAAGGACACGAGTACGCACACCACAATTGTTCAATTGATCATAGCCTGAGCGCGCCACGCCTCGGGTTGCGGGTCCAAGCGCACACACCCACACAATGCTGTAATCGCCGTGTTTGTGTTGCAGGGCAGCAAAAGGCTGGCAGCGGAGGTGGGATTTGATCAAACCTCGCCCCCACCCTCCACGGCACATTCACTGCCTCTTAAAGCTCGCTACGGCATCAACGCGTGGAAGCGCTGGGCGTTATCCGCTTCTGACCACACAGATGACCGAAACAAGGACAACGCCTCAGAAGCAGGTCCGTGGAACCTCACAGGATGGTTGGACGTCTTGACCAGCTTTTGTCCTGGCAGCTAACAGCCGTACGCGTGTTGCAGCTCCAGCGGCCCCCCTCACCAGTAACTTGGCGTCGCTGAGTGCGGAGGAGCTAAACATGGCGCTGTCCCGCTTCGTCAGGGAGGCATGCAGGCCCAGTGGGGAGCGCTACTCCCCCGACAGCATTCTCTACCTCTGCTTGGGCATCCAGCAGGTTGGTCATGGTTTTTACTCTTGGTCTGAAATAAAAAAAAAACATGTTGTTGCTCAAGGGAATGCACAATTTGGCAAAAAATGTGACTCAACATCGATTATATTTTAGTAGTTTTGACACACGCACACGTTTCGGCCATGTCCTTACAGAAATCACACTTTCTATTATTATTATTATTATTATTATTATTATTATAAGACTCTACACCGCAGTGGCCTTTCTCACCTTCATGAAAGGAGAAACAAAGACAAAACAATCCATGTCTAAAACAATACCTTGGTGCACAGGGAGTTGGTTGGCATGATGCTGAGGAGGAAGGTAGACATACCGTGTGACCAGGAGACCTGGTGGAAAGGTAGCAAGGCTAGAAGTTTAGGAGCAAGGTTCAACTTGTTCTATCATGGTGGACATGGAAGAGAAATGGAGTAGGAGGAGTCGGTTAAGAAGGTCCTGGAGGTCAAAAGAGTGTCTGATAGGGGGATGAGTCTGAAGATAGAAATTGAAGGTGTGATGTTCAATGGTTTCATGCCAACAAAGAGTTCTACAGATGCAGTATTGGCTTTAAGAATGTTCATAGAGAAGGTGTTTGTAGATGTGGAGAAAGCCTAGGACGGGGAAGATGTGCTGGAGGTGGCACTGATGCTGGAAGAGTGGAGGTTTGCCCTGGAAAGGAGAGGAATGAAGATTAGCCGCACATATATGGTTAGCCGTATATGTGTGGGAATGAGAGGGACCCGAGTGGAAGAGTCAGGTTACAGGGAGAAGAGATACAGAAGGTGGAGAATTTGAAGTACTGTTCTGGTCAACAGTCCAGAAGAATGGAGATGGTGAAAAGGAGGTGAAGAAGCGTGTGCAGGCAGGATGGATATTTTTTTGCCTTCCTTGCCTAAATCAAAAGAATTCCTGCCATTTTGGAGGAAGGAACCAAAGTTTGTGTGAGTGTTTCCCATAGGATACATTAGAGCGGTGCACAGCTCCGCCTCCTGCTCCGCCTCCTGCTCCACATGCAGCACATGCAGCACATGGCAGCACAGCTTCATGGCTGCTGCTTCACGGCTGCTGCTTCACGGCTGCTGTACTCTTTCTGTACCTGGGAGGCGGTGCCGAGACAACGTAAGAAAGTCCCTCCGGGGTTTTGGACATTGGGTCTGGGAGCAAGTTTGTGTAGCTCCCTGAACAGGGTTTCCTCATTTCATTTATTTTCGACGTGTTCTTCTAGACGTGTTCTTCCAGGTGGACTTTCTGTTGAATAGTTTTTTTGGTTTAGTGTCCAATGATTTCAACTTCTTTTGCTGTTCACATCCTGACAAAAGTGATGATGAATTAGGGATGAGGACACTTGGCTGTTGTGGCGTCCCTCTTCTATCGGAGCCTTTAAAATGAATGAATGAATAACGCAGCCTTTTCTTTTCAAGCATCTCCACACCAAAGGCCGAAAGGATGACCTCTTCAGTGACCTTTGCTACCAGCAGTTTGGGGAGGAACTCAATAAGGTCCTGAAGGACTGGAAGCCCAGTGTGCTTCCCGATGGTGAGTGGTACCCCCTTTACACGGAAAGTGTCCACTTGGGTGATGTGTAATTTGAATGATTGTAATGACGTACATAATCACCTCCTGACACGCTGTGATTGTACTTGGTCGTATGAAGACAAGCACACAGCCAGTAAGTCCAAAGTGTCAATCCATTTGGGATGTACGCCGCCCCCTGCAGGCTCGCTGTGGGGTCGCGTGGAGGAGCAGAGCCTGTGGAGCAGCCGTCAGTTGGGGGAGGAGACCCCCGCCAGCCTGCTGCGCTCTCTGGTCTACCTGAACACCAAATATTTGGGCCTGCGCACCACCGAGCAGCACATGCGCCTGTCCTTCGCCAACGTCTACGGCCCGGACACGGTCCATCCTGTCCTGTCCAAGTCGACCAGCACCTGCATCCGCGTGCCTTCCGTCTCTCAGGATCACAATGGTGCGGCCTTCACTGCTGCACGTTTCTCCACTCCGCTTTGACCTTGGCATTGTCTTTCAGTCGTGAAGGAGTCTCGTAAGAGGAAGTTGGACGATCGGGAAGCTGAAGCAGGTGTCCCCGCCAGAAAGCACGAGCTTCACCTTTATGAGCTCTACAGATCCAAGTGGTACGTCTTTCACTCTTGTCATAAGATGGCCTCACATTATTCACCCATGTCAATAGTGAAATCATGAGCATTACGTCATCATTGGACACGTTTATTGGTGTTCGTGCTGCAGTCGGCATGTTCCAGGATGCTAAAAGGAAGCAGACAGGCTATCTCCCAATAAGTACTACAACTTATTGCATACGGCATGACATGTGCCTTGCATACATTCATCATATCTAATATTAATATCTATTAATTGCATTGTTGTCCATAGTTAACCCATTAATTGCAGGTACTTGTATCTCCAATAAGTAGGGCTGTAAATCTTTGTGGTAAAGGATTGGATACGCACGTAGATGCGTGGGTTACCATGTGGTTCAAAGAGGATATACTATTATTGAGTTGTGGACTCCTGTAGAGCAGCTACACAATAACCCACACAGCAAGCTAGGTCCCATGTCAAATCTTGGTTAGATTTGGTACCATTACCTTTCGTTGATGTAGACATCAATCTTACATTGTAAAATAAAGAAGCCAGAACTCCAGGCTGGTACTGGCGGATGCTGGTTCTGTGTTCATGTAGTGCTCTTCCTGTCTTGGTTTGACAATACATAATAATAATAATAATAATAATATGAATTCTATGGCTGCAATGCAGTGTCTTGCTTTGAAGGATCAGAGCTGCTTCTAGAAAGTCCTGTGATGAGAACGTCATGCTGTTCACATCCTGAAGCTCAGTGATGACTAGATCTTCTGAGGACTTGCTGTGCATCTTGTTCCCCATACGAGCAGCCATAGCCTTCATAACATTCACCATGGCTGTCACCTCTCTTCCATTCCCCTCCAACCCATCTTTCCCCACCCCAGCCCGCCGTCGCTGCGGGAGAGCTCGGATGTCTTCTACGTTCAGCCCGATCCCACCTGCGACCCAGACGGGATGGTGTGGTTCACCTCCACGCCCGTGGAACCTCGAATGCTGGAGAGCCTCCTCGCCAGAGTCCTCCTGGTCCGGAACGTTTACACGGACACGCCACACTTGGAGGAGGAGGAGGAGGAGGAGGAGGAGAAAGATGGAGCTGAGGGGGAGTAGTGACGAGTCTTCTTGGACCGGTAGATTGTTAGTAGATCCACAGGAGGGCGATAGTGAGTAGCGTGTGTGCTCTTCCAACGTTTTGTCATGTAATCCGCCTTCATTCCTTCCACCACGACCCGCCACGTCCTCCTGGCGAGGGAACCACCTCTGCAGGGAAGCATGGAAGGACTGGGCTTCATATGGAGAAAGAGGGATGTGTGTTGCTGGGCTTTTCAAGAAAAAAAGCGTCTGTAGGACCCAGACCAGCGCTCAGAAGACGCTTGGGCCTGAATTTGAATGCGGTGAGGTGATTGGCAGGGAACAGACAATCACCGCAACTTTGCTATGTCCTGTCGGCATCCCTCTTGCCGAGAAGTCAGTGAACGCCACCCCAGATGCCATAGTGGCCCCCCTTTTCCAGCACCAGTTATCCAAAGCAACCCACATGAGTCGCGGTTGGAGACCACGAGACCATTTCAAAAGCAGCCACCGGGAGGCGTAACGGTAACTGTGGGCTTGCTACACATGCTAGCTAAGCTACGCTAACATGCTGCCTTCCTCCATTCATGTCCTGTAGCATTGTACACGCTGGCGGTCTTGGGTGGTCTGGAGGCATCTCCTGAAGGTCATGTGGACCGGGCTGGTCACAAAAGGGATGAAACACCCTTGTTTTCTTTTGGATGATATTTATGTCCTCTTGCGTTGTTCTTGAAGGGGCTCCAAATTCACTCCTCACGAGCACAAGCAGCTCCTCCACTTGAAGGAAGTGCTCATCTTTTGTTTCCCATTTGAAAAGCTGATTTGCTTTGAGCGTTAATTCATTGGTTGTCAGAAAGACGTTTCTCCTAAAACTAAACTCAGGTTTGCTTTCAAAAGATTTGCCATGGAATAGCTCCAGTTCCTATTACTTCCAGGCTCTGCTGGCTGAGATGATCCTGACGGCCGTTAAGGTAGAACTGATGACTTCTGGAGCATCTTTGGAGTTAACTGCAGAACCTCAGTGCCGCTCGGCCGCTCCTCGGCGGAGGACATATGCATGAGATTCTGCTCTCTAGTCCGCTTGAACCTCTTACAGGGACACGGTCGGGTCGCTTCCTCAGTACCAGACTCAAATCAGAACCTTTAATAAGCGAGCCCCTTGGAGGCCACACCGCCGTAGAGGGCGAGGGCGGCGGTGTCGCCGGGCTCGGACTCGGGTCGGCGCGTGTAAATGTGCCTCGTGTAAATAGTTGAACGTCTGACACGTCGGGAGTGTGTGTGTGCGTGTGTGCGTGCGTGCGTGGACTCCTCTGCTGGTGCGCTCGTGTTCAATAAATGATTTCTTTTTTCTAACCGCACGCCTCGCTGTCCTCTTTCCTGCGAGCAAGGATGGCGTCCGGTCCTGCCAAGAGCTCAACTTGTACTTTTGGAACGCCCATGTCTCACATGAGGGTTGCAGTTGCTGGGCAAAAGGCCACCTTTGCTGTAAAGGCATGAATGCCTGAATGCTATTCCACCAATGAGGAAGAAGACAACTTAAGAAATAGCAATCTGCACTCTTGGATCTTAAGGAGGTTCCTAAGCAGAGCTTCAAAATCACCTTACATTTACATACACAAAAATACAGTAGTTACTGAGGAACTAGGCGCATCACTGTAGAGTAGTTACTGAGGAGCTAATGACTAAGATGCATCAATTTAGAGTAGTTACCAAGGAGCTTATCAATTTTGAGGGGCTACTGTCTGGATCTCGCCATGACAGAATGGGACAAGATCTGAGGTGGACCACCATAGAGGCGTTGCCCCAGAGGGCCCTGGTTTGGCTGCCGATCATCCCAAGACCCGTGGATGCTAGGTGACTGTACTCTGTGTACTTCTATTTGACTGTACTCTGTATACTTCTATTTGACTGTACTCTGTACTTCTATTTGACTGTACTCTACTTCCATTGGACATGTGGATGCGGAGGACCAACACACATCAGGAAGAGAAAAGGCAATGAGACAATAAGCGTGAAGTGAAATGGGCCGTCATCAGCCGATATGAAAAGTGTAAGATGATGAAGTTGTTTCTTAGAATTGCTTCAACA
Organism: Doryrhamphus excisus; assembly: GCF_037039965.1. Taxonomy (NCBI): domain Eukaryota; kingdom Metazoa; phylum Chordata; class Actinopteri; order Syngnathiformes; family Syngnathidae; genus Doryrhamphus; species Doryrhamphus excisus. The sequence continues at coordinate 103,955 of NC_136368.1, read as the reverse complement.
ATGCCCAGTTTGTCATGTCATGCACACCTTTCTCCAGGAGGGGGCGATGTGGTGCTTGTGAGCGACCGTGACCTCCACTGACCCCAGTGCTGGAAGAAGACTCGGAGGTGGGTGACGCCATCTTGCTTTGTTGGCTTCCCTTGTGAATGAAAGTGAAACCAACATGGACGCACAAATGTGGATGACTTTTTATGGCGTGTGTGCAAGCTGGGACGCCCACCTCACCCTGGTGACGCTGGCCCTTGGCCCCTGATCACCTTCCCTCCAGTGGGCGTCCTGGAGATGTGGTCATGCAAACGCTTCAAATGGCGTCTTCCTGTTGCCGCGGCCAAACGGTGCCATGTTTCCAACGCCAATCTTATTTCCTTGGGCTTGTACAGAGAAGCTTTTGTTCTGCCTTGCTGGGGGGGTGCGGGGTGTCAGAGCTGGCCAGACTCCAGTCACTGGTCCCATTCAAGAGCCGCCTGCGTGTTTGGATGTAAAAACATTTTTTGTCGCCCCCGTGGGCTCCCACCCTTTTTTGTTTGGGCTCAATCCTCGGGCCTTTGAAGGCTGACAAAGAGAGCGCTTCGCTCAGCAGGGCGGCGTGGACGAGGCGCGGGGGGCCAGACTATAGGCAGTGATTAGCCCCTCTAATGTGCCCCCAATCCACCCATCACATGATATGAACTTTAATGGTAAAACGGCCACTGGGTGGGGGCAAGGTCACGGGGGGCAGCTGCGTTTGTCAGGTGGTGTGCAAATGTGCGGGTGGTCCTAGGGTGGCGTGTTGAGCTATGCTATCCTATACTGTGTACGTGCAGTAATAAGGTGAGATCAAATGCGGGGGGAGGCTGGGGAAGGGCGCCGTCCATCAACTTGAATTGACTTTGGCCCGATGCTGTCCATGAAGCCCAGCGTGCCAAAGTGAACAGGGGAATGGGTCACGTGTCTGACACGCTGGGAACGGGTGGTCACCTTGGCACCCGGGGTGAGGGGTGAGACCCAAATGAGCCATGGCGAGCTACCTGATTGAAGTTCTATTGAGCGTTGATGTCAGCATTCTTGGCCATCGGCTCCGTCGTCCTTGGAAGCTAAATACTTGGTCGCAGCAGCAATGGAGGCCAGTCCACTTCATTGAGTCCTGGCCTGACCTGCAGGTGTCCCCCAAGAGCCTTTTTCCAGCCCACCTGAGCCCTGTTTTTTTTCCCACAAATGAAAATGTTTTCAAAACTTAAGTTGTCGTCCCAAATGCTTCTCTAGCAAGCGTTTGTGTACTGATGTTGTTTTCTATACGTAAAAGCCTGTGTACAAAGTACAAGTCTCTCTGTGCCTGCGGGGGGGGTTGTGGTATTTATGCTTGGGACAGAGTGTGAATTTGTTTGGCGATTAAAGGCTAAAAATAACCCATTGGCGACACTGATGTTGACGCTCAGTGGCTTTGTGGAAACAAGACTGGCTCATCCAAGCGTAAATAGTATACATTATTTACTAGGTATATACTAGGTATAGTATACACTTGCTGAGTGTACACCCATCAAAATGTCAACATTTCCATTTGGGACTGTTGGACCTGAAGGAGGTTCTATAGAGCTTCAAATGCCAAAAGTGGAAATGGGGGAGAGAGAAACTATTTAGAGCTACCCACCAAGTACTGGAAGTACTGGAAGTACTGGCAGGGCTGGACACTTTGTTATTCCAAAATGGAATGGAATACATCCGCCAACACCTCCACCCAACGCCCGACACTCCCAACCCAATTTAACGCCACCGGTGGAAATCATCAATGGGAACACGACGCCTGTGAATACTGTCATTTCTTTTTCTTAATCACCTCCATCCATCCATCCACCCATCTATCCATACATCCATCCATTCTCTACCGCAGTATGGTGTCCCACAGCTGGATGGGGGTGGAGCTGCTGTGAAGAAGCTTTGCCGTCATGCTGCAGGAAGCAGTGACACACGTCTCCCATCACTCCTCGGCCGCTGGACCCCACAGCTCGCCACTCATGGACCGGACCCGCTGGGGTGGGGGGTGGGTGGGTCTGGCTGCCACATGTCACGTGAACGTGAGTCATCGGCATTGCATTTGGAACAGGCTCAAATTCATGGACACTTCATTAGGTCCGCAAGATACATATCCAACCATTCATCCGTTCATCTATTTATCCATTCATCCATCCATTCATGCATCCATTTATCCATCCATTCATTTATTCATCTATGATTAAATGTGATTAACTCTGAGTTAACGATGGACAAAATGTGATTAATTGCGATCAAATATGTGAATTGATTGGTAGCCCAAATAATGACTTTCGAGTGCACGCCTGGTACAAAAATGTTTTTATTCAGTAACAGTTTTGTAAACATTTGAGGTAAATGAACATTTACATCAACTTGTTTTTACAAAAGGATCATTCACGCACACACGCACGCACGCACACACGCACACTTTAAGACAGCGTGGCGACTAAGCCGGCGAGATCATGTGACGGAACAGGAGCGTGTGAAGGTGCCACGGGGGTCAAAGGTTGGATTTTGACGTCCAGTTTGTGAACATATAGATTTTTGTCTTCAAGAACTTCGGATCGATTAAAATGTTTTCTATTGAAAGTCTGACTTATAAGACATTTTGATGTGTTTTTTTTATTCCTTTGAGGATGATGATAGCAGTGTTAGCGTTTTTCTCCTATGTGTGCAAATCCACTAACCAAACTGTCAAGCGGAGGGAGAAGCGAGGATGTTACTATATGGTGTGTCAATATATGGTGTGTCAATATATGGTGTCACTATATGGTGTCACAATATGGTGTGTCACTATATGGTGTCACTATATGGTGTGTCAATATATGGTGTCACTATATGGTGTGTCAATATATGGTGTGTCACTATATGGTGTCACTATATGGTGTGTCAATATATGGTGTCACTATATGGTGTGTCAATATATGGTGTCACTATATGGTGTGTCAATATATGGTGTCACTATATGGTGTGTCAATATATGGTGTCACTATATGGTGTGTCACTATATGGTGTCACTATATGGTGTGTCAATATATGGTGTCACTATATGGTGTCACTATATGGTGTGTCAATATATGGTGTCACTATATGGTGTCACTATATGGTGTGTCAATATATGGTGTCACTATATGGTGTGTCAATATATGGTGTCACTATATGGTGTGTCAATATATGGTGTCACTATATGGTGTGTCAATATATGGTGTCACTATATGGTGTGTCAATATATGGTGTCACTATATGGTGTGTCAATATATGGTGTCACTATATGGTGTGTCACTATATGGTGTCACTATATGGTGTGTCAATATATGGTGTCACTATATGGTATTATCTGGTGTTACGATGTGGTGCTATATGATACCAATCAAATCATTTGGACAATCGTTGTGTCTCAAATGGAATACTTCCTTTAGTACGCTTGGATAAGTACACCTCGCAGTGCTGTGAAAAGGATTGGCCGCCTTCCTGATTTCTTTTTGTTTGGCATGTTTGTCGGACTTCAATGTTTCAGATCATCAAGCAAATGTAAACATTAGTCACTGACAACACGACAAGCATGTGAAAATGAAACATTTTATTATGAAGGAGGAAAACAAATCCAAAGCTCCAAGTCCCTGTGTGAAAAAGCGCTAATAAGTGCTTGGGCCCCCCTTAGCAGCAACAACTGCAATCAAGCGTTTGTGCTAACTTGCAATGAGTCTCTTCCAGGATTGTTGTCATTCAGCCACATTGGAGGCTTTTCCAGCATGAAGCCTGCATGAAGGTCATGCCACAGCATCTCAATAGGATTCAGCTCAGGACTTGGACTAGGTCGCTCCAAGGTCTTCATGTGCTTTGGTGGACTTGCTGCTGTCTTTTGGATCATTGTTGCTTTCAGCTTGAGGTCACCGACGTTCTCCTTCGGCACAATTCATGCTTCCATGTATCACAGCAAAACAGTCCCAGACCATCACACTACCACCACCATGTTTGACTCTTCTTCTACTGAAATGCCAGATGTAGAGGGACTCTGTATTTCCCCAAAGGTCTTGGGGATCATCAAGATGTTTTACCAGCCTTAATGTTCTTCTTGTCCAGCAGTGGTTTTGGTCTTGGAACTCTGCCATGCAGGCCGTTTTTGCCCAGTGTCTTTCTTAGGGTGGAGTCATGAACTCTGACCTTCACTGAGGCAAGTGAGGCCTGCGCCTCTTTGGATGTTGTTGTGGGGTCTTTTGTGACCTCTCGGATGAGTCGTGGCTGTGCTCTTGGGGTCATTTGGGTTGGCCGGCCACTCCTGGGAAGGTTCATCACGGTCCCACGTGTTGGCCATCTGAGGTTAATGGCTCTCACTGTGGTGGGCTGGAGTCCCAAAGTCCCAAAGCCTTAGAAATAACCTTCTCCACGGGGGGCAATGGCTTTTTCACACAGGGCCACGTAGGTTTGGATTTGTTTTGGAATAGAAAGTAGAATTGAATACGTCCTTTGGTGTTCCGTTGTGTTGCCATTGCCAAATATTTAATTTGTGCGACGATGCGAGACATTGAAATGTGACAAACGTGAAAAAAGAAAGGAGGAAGGAAGACTTTTCCATCCCGCTGTCGTCCCTGAGTGTGCAGTGCTTACCAGGAATGAGGATGCCATATTGACCCGCCTTCTCACCAGCTTGTTCTCCTTGTTCAACGATGATGGAAAGAAAAACCAGCTCCTGTCTTATTGTGACTACACCCCACCCCCCCATCCCCACCCCCCTTCTCCCGTAACTGCTGAGCATGCGTCACTGCACGCTCACGTTTAGGAGTGTAGCGTATTTTGAAGCACTGCCCGGTGTGAGTACGGAAGTACCTCACCGGAGACACAGCCAGCGTCTCCAATCACGCCGCGTTGGGGCGTGGCCTGGTACGTTCCGTAAGGTTGCCGCTAATTAGTCCGTCCGGCGAGGCTAAAAGAAGAAGGCGTGGATCTTCCTAGCGGCGACTCCCGCTCGTGTCCTAGGCTCCGCCCACCACGGCGTGCTCCGCGAGGCGCAGACTCATCCGCTTCCTCTATTCCGCTCATACCGCCAGGTCGTCGGGGCGGGCCCGGACGCTGCTGCTCTTGCTCGCCCGACTCAGCCGTCGAGGGTCGGCGGCGACCGTTGCGGCCGGGGGCTTGTGCATCTCCACCGTGGTCGTGGGGGCGGGGGCGGGGCAGTGGTCGTCATCCAACTCGCTCTTTCCCCCGGCCCAGCTGCCCGAGCCCTGGGCGGGGTCAGCAGGCCGCCGGGTGCCGGCAGACGAGGAGGAGGAAGAGGAGGACGAGGACGAGGAGGGCGCGGGGGAGGCGGCCTTCATCTCGCGAGTCTGCTGCTCGGCGGCCATGTTGGCCCAGTTCTGCTGCGCGGCCAGCCTGTGGTTGTTGCTGCTGATGTAGTAGTGGGAGGCGGGGCCGTGCCGGCGGAGGGCCTCCTCCTGCTGGATGTTGTCCATTTTAAACTCCGCCCCCGAGGGCGCCGTCCGGGGCAGGAAGGCCCCGCTGCCGGCCGCCACGTCCGTGTACTTCGGGGCCGAGCACCCGGGCTCAGCGTCGGCTCGGCACGCCGGCTCGGGCGCGAAGCCGTTGGTCACGCCCTGCTTGAGCTTCTTCCAGCCCAGGTGGTAGATCTCCAGCAAGTTGAGAAAAAGCGACACGCACGCCACCACAAGCATGAAAATGATAAAAATGGTCTTCTCGGTGGGCCGTGAGATGAAGCAGTCCACCGTGTTGGGGCAGGGCCAGCGGCCGCACTTGTAGAGCGGCCTCAGCTGGAACCCGTACAGGAAGTACTGGCCCAGGATGAAGCCCACCTCAAAGAGGGTCTTGAAGATGATGTTGAACACGTACGTACGCAGCAAGGCGCCTCGGATGCGGATTTTGCCATGCTCGTCCCTGATGGGAGGCTTCTCCCTTTTAGTTCCGCCCCCGCCGCCACCGCCGCCATCGTCCTCGCCGTTCCTGAAAAGCAGTTCCTTCTCCTCCTGGAAGCGGTGGGCTTTGCGCATGTTCTCCTCCTTCTCCTTGCGCTTCTCCTCCATGCGCACGATGTGCAGCACGTGGCCCAGGTAGATGAGCGTGGGCGTGGACACGAAGATGATCTGCAGCACCCAGAAGCGGATGTGCGAGATGGGGAACGCCTCGTCGTAGCACACGTTCTCGCAGCCGGGCTGCTGGGTGTTGCACGTGAAGTCGGACTGCTCGTCGCCCCACACCTCCTCGGCGGCGGCGCCCAGCACCAGGATCCTGAAGATGAAGAGGACCGTCAGCCACACCTTGCCGATGACGGTGGAGTGCTCCTGAGCGTTCTCCAGCAGACGTCCCAGAAAGCTCCAGTCACCCATGCTTCAAGATTTCCGGCCTGTGGAGAGCGGGAGACGGAAGTTAGGTTGAGGGTATTGCGACACTCTGACCCCCACCGAGGCTTCTTTCCCGTTGTGTTGATGCTAGCCTTACAATGTGCCAAAAAGCGCAAGCTGCCGACCATAAAAGGCACCGGTCCCGCACTTTGGGCAACCCTGATGTTCTCCTAATAGCAAACATGTTGTGTTCTTTTGTCTTGTGGGTGAAGGTGCCGCCCACGGCACATTCTGGGTAGGGATCATGGCGGAGGAACAGTCACATGACAGGAAGTGGAGCAAATAAGAGCTTTGTAGTGAGGCGAGGAGCGCCGAGGAGCGCCGAGGAGCGCCGAGGAGTGCCGAGGAGTGCCGAGGAGTGCCGAGGAGTGCCGAGGAGTGCCGAGGAGTGCCGAGGAGCGCGGCGTGCCCAAGGTCCCACATTGTAGGGAAATGTTACCTCAACATTAACGTTAACATTAATTTTGACAAATGGCCGGGAGTGAAGGCGTTAACCAAACGAGGCCAAACGAGGCGAGCCGCAGGCAGCAATGTTCTCCTAGGAGATCATATAACGCGTCTAATTATTCTAGACAGCCCTGATATGAACCCAAACAGAAATGGAGAGCGAAACCACAGTCAGTGAGGAACGGAGGGAACATCCTTGATGCGGACTTCTCCTGTTTCTCAGCTTTGTCAAGTCGCTACCACCGGCAGCTTTCTTTGACCCCGTGGCGTGTTATGTACCAGTCAGTGGGCGGGGCCATACTGTATGTGGGAATGGGAGGATACAGTACAGGACAAACGCACGACTTTGGTACGCGCCGCATAAGTCAGGCACGTTACATCTGACCACACTTTAGTGAGACAAATATGAAACCTGGCCGTACCAAAACAGCTCTGACAAAACGGAACGTCCCGTGCTCGTCATTCATGCGGCAGGAAGCAGGAAGCGGCACGGCCCTCAGTTGAATGCGGCTCCAAAAGCCAAAGAAAAAGGCAGAAGAAACATTCTTAATGTTGCCTCTTCTTTGGCCTGTTTTCCCGTGGAAGAATTTGGCCAGGAAGTGACATGAAGGATCGGGCCCGCAGCCAAAGCAGGTCCGCCTCATGGATGGCTTGGTCGGCCAAGGTGCGTTCCTAATTTATGAAGGAAATGCTGTCATAGAAAACCTGTTTAAGACCGAGTGGAGCTCTCCGTAATTTCGATCCAAATGGAAAGTTCATGTGGTTATGGCACAGCAAACCTGTTTAGGTCCATCTAGCTGCCATTTTGAACATGAAACACTCCCATTAGCCGATGGACTAGACGTCATTTGAGCTTGTAGCCCCATGTCTAGCTAGGTAGCCCATGTTGCCATTGTTGGTAGGATCCCTGATCCCTGATCCCTGAGCTGTCCTGCCAGCGATCCATCAAATCTTTTTCAAAAATGGCTGACAGCTAGTGGCCAATGTAGAATACTGCATTCCCAATCTCAATGCGTCTTGTGAATGCATCATACCGTCCTGGAAAAAATGATTAGAGCATCCTCGTTTCTTCATTTTCTTCATTTGAACGCCTGGCACAACAAAAGGATCCTTTATTGGGGCCACGAGAATAGCGAGAGTTTGATGTTTTTTGGCAGTGCAGTGCTACAGCTAGTGAATCGGGGGATTTTGCTGGATGTCATCTCTTAAATGGTCTCTTAAACTCTTCTGAGCTATTTTTGTTACAATTGCACCTTCAGTTGTAGCAGACATTGGAATGGATGAATACGCTGAAGAAACAAGGCTGCTCCAATCATGGCTTCCATCACGGTATTTCTACGGTATTCTACTTCCTTTCATGCTTAACTTCTGCATAACATTCAACCACAAAACAGCTTGATTTATTCATAACAAAATGGCTGGATGTTTGCTGGAGTGGAACTGCAAAATTCCAAGTTTTACTTGATTTGACTTTTCATAAACACGTAACACACAATGTGACTTCACACAGTTGCTAAACGGTTGATAAACGGTTGATAAATGGTGGATAAACGGTTGATCAACAGTTGATAAACGGTTGGTAAACAGTTGATAAATGGTTGATAAACGGTTGGTAAACGGTTGATAAATGGTTGATAAACGGTTGGTAAACAGTTGATAAATGGTTGATAAACGGTTGGTAAACAGTTGATAAATGGTTGATAAACGGTTGATAAATGGTTGTATGACAGCCACAGCTTGACCCCGGAACAGACCAATCCATATGATTTCCTATGGGATCCAACAGCGAGACACCAACAGTGTAGTCCTTTACACTAAACATCAGCAACACACGGCGGCCGCCATACCCCCCCCCCCCAACCTCTCTCACCTGCTCGCTCCACTGCCCAGCAGGCATGTGCTGAGATCAACATTATCATGGTGGAAAACAGCATTTCCACACGCACGCACACACAGATGCCACCCCCTTTTCAATTGGCTGCCCACTGTGATGGCCCTAAAGAGGCGTCATTGTATCCATGTGCTCATCATTTCTACTGTTCCTATTCACCGTAAGACGTGTTCATGTCACATGTCAAAACAAAAAGTCATGATTTCTTATTTCCTTGTCAAAATCTGTCCTTTTAAATGTGGAATTGGCAGCAATCCTGACGTTTCATGAGGAGACAACAACAGAAGAACGCTGGACGTGATTTGGCCGCTCGGTTGTTGGCTTCTGATGTAACTGCTGTGTGTTGGACGTTAGCGTGTCAGTCATCATGCTTGACATGGACAACGACTCCAGCACTTACTCAGAAGTTGCTCTAAAGGTAATAAATCCATGGACCGGGGTTCACGCCGTTTTCTGCACCTGGAATGAGAAGAAGGTTGCTGCCACTTATTTATGAGCTATATATTTATTTCACCTCCAATGCCTTTATTGTGTGGAAAAGTCATCTTCCACTTTCACTTTACAATAAGTCCATATGGATACATGTAATATATGTCAAATATACTAAACATGACCGTTTCAATGTTGCGTACATGGAATAATAAATGGCAAAACCATTGATATAAATGTAGAAGAAATGGGTGAAATGCACACAGAAGGGTAGGAAATACTTTTTAAAAGTTAGTGTTGGAGTGTGTGAAGTCTAGCACACACACACACACACACACACACACACACACACACACACACTAGATGACAATGCAGAGGCTACCAGAGAGCAGGCAGTATTGTGAGCTTTGTGTGCGTTAAAAAACCCACTAATTTGTGTCCCAGGTTGTGTAAGTCAGTGGTGGTGTTGTGTACCTTGTGTACCTTTTACACTGCAGAAGTGACACACTTTAACGTGGGGAAGTCCAGCAGAGCGCCATCCTTGCCCACATCCTCTGAGATGCCCGAGGAAAAAGTCCCAAATGAAAAAAGAAAAAAAAAACGGACAAATAAGTCCTCGTCAGGATGATGACCCCTGACCCCGTCAACCTGCGCTCTAGGAAGACAAAAACAAAACAACCTCTGCACACGGCTGCCGCAGGTTCTAGGGGGCGGCCGGGTGTCCCGGGTGGACTTGCCTGCCGCTACCAGCCATGTCTGGACTGTCACAATGCGTGGACATGCATGACTGAACCCACGGAGTCACCGCGCACACACACACACACACACCACGCCCCTGCCAGTGCTTCTCAAAAAGTGGGGTGGGCCCCCCTTGGGGTCGGCGTGAGAGGCAGGGGGCTCTGTACTACATACTGCTGTGTATATTATACCATATTTACATTTCTTTGTACAGATAAATACTGCAGGTTCTCCACCGTATTCAAATAGCAGAAGCACTGTGCAAAACGTGTACGTGTATATGTTTGTATATTTGTGTATACTGACAGGAGGCTATCTATGTTTCATCTGGAATCATATATTTGAAGTAGCGTACAAGTAGCGTCAAAGCGTCACGACAACGTAGCGTACACAATTCTTGGCATCAAAAGTCCAATCCCTCGCTTTTCTTTCCCAGAGCTCCAAATCCAGCCGGGCTATTCCTGGACGGACGCAGGGAGGACAAAGACAAGGTTCCTCATGCCGGGGGTGCGATTAGCGCCCCGTCTAAAATAAGACACACGTTGAAAGCTGATAGGAGCCGCCGCGTGGGGGTCAGCGGAGCACCACCACAACCAGACAAAGTTCACACACGGCTCGCCCTCCACGTGTCGCCTGGGAAAGGAAAGCGTCTCCGGAAAAGTGTGAGGAAGACTGCCTGTCAACCTTCAACACCGGCCGCCGCTATTCACTGTAAGGGCCGTCAGCAGGCGCCACCGGACGGCCGCAGTTTGATTCAAATTCAGCTGGAGGTCAGCAAAGTCTCACGTTTGTCACCAGTTGGTGCAAAATGTCACAAAGTGTCCCTTGATGACCTTTTCCACCGCCTGCAAATTGACCTGCAGAGTGGGACATCACCAATTGAAGTGGCCAGCCAACGGAGCCTGCAAATTTGACTCTGAGTGAGACATCACGCATGAGCTGACAGCTTTTACTCCAGAGTGGGACATCACTAATTGAAGTGGCCAGCCAACGGAGCCTGCAAATTGGACTTAAATGATCACTTGTGATTTTAGAAACGTAACTCGTCTGAATTGGACGGCCAACACAGCCTTCAAATTATACTCAGAGTGATACATCACTTCTTTGAATTAGACAGCCTGCCAAAAAATACTCAGAGTGAGACATCATTTATGATATATTAGCTTGACGGTGGCCTATGGGAAAATGTCGGAGCAGTCGGCAGCGTGCACGCACTTTAGAAGTTCAGGGCTTCATCCTGGAGTTGTCTCAAAGCGAAGACACTTGATCAGTCCCTCGGCCTCGCCCCACGAGGCTTTCCCAGCAAATATGCAAGACACAAACTAAAATATTGGGACACTCGCAGGACATGAAAAGCCATGAAAAATGGACTCCAGTCCACTATGTACCATACAGGAGATGTTGGACTGGGACATTTGGTAGTTTCAATGTGGTTTTGGGGCCTGATGGTCCTTATGCAGTTTTACATTTGTTAGTTCCAATGTGGTTTTCGGGCCTGATGGTCTTTATGCAGTTTTACATTTGTTAGTTCCAATGTGGTTTTGGGGCCTGATGGTCTTTATGCAGTTTTACATTTGTTAGTTCCAATGTGGTTTTGGGGCCTGATGGTCCTTATGCAGTTTTACATTTGTTAGTTCCAATGTGGCTTTGGTGCCTGATGGTCCTCATGCAGTTTTACATTTGTTAGTTCCAATGTGGTTTTGGGGCCTGATGGTCCTTATGCAGTTTTACATTTGTTAGTTCCAATGTGGCTTAGGCGTTTCATGGTCTGGTGGTCCTCATGCAGCATTTTACATTTTGGTTGTTTTCATGGACTTCATGGACTGGCAACTGGTGATCATGGCTTAGAAAAAGTCAAGTCTAACAAAGCCTGGCCTTTCTTGTGCAAAGCTTGCGAGGAAACGTTGGAATGGGTCACATGCGTCCGGGCCTTGTTCTTCAGCCCATTCTCCTCCAAGAAGACCACGGCTTCATACAAACTCTGATTGATTCCTTTATTGATGAAGAGCTGCGTCCCAACACTTCGTCCAGATGTCCTGCAGAAGACATGACCACGGTTCGTCTTGTGGCTTCAATCTGTCACCATCGTGACTTTTCAAGAACAATGCACTCCTGACGTGAGCTCATGTTTGGGACATGTTCTCCTGGTGGACACAGAAGGACCCTCACGAGCCAAATGGGGATTTTCAACACATGGTCTTGCGGCTGGAGGAGTCAGAGGACAGCAACATCTCGTTCTTCTTGTTCTGCAAGACGGCGTTGTCCCTGATCTTGGTCTCCTTGTGGTTGTAGGAGAGCTTCCTCTTGCTCCGGCTGGAGCACCTCATGAGCGCCTTGGCCACCAGGTAGGCCAGCTCGGCCACGTTGAGCACCATGCAGATGGACGAGGAGGCCACCATGAAGATGGTGAAGACCGTCTTCTCGGTGGGCCTGGAGATGAAGCAGTCCACCTTGTTGGGGCACGGCCACTCCTCGCACTTGACCAGGCGGGGCATCTGGAAGCCGTCGTAGACAAAGTAGAGCGCGTACATGAAGCCGCCCTCGAAGATGAGGCGGAAGAAGAGGCTGCAGGTGTACGTCCACCACAGCGTGCCAGTGATGGGCAGACGGCGCCTCTTCAAGGTCTCCAAGTCGGTTTCGGTGGGCTTCTCTGCGCCGTTGGAGGCCAGGATGCTCCTCTTGTCGCCGCGCTTCCTGTAGGCCACGTGCATGGCCACCAGCAGGGCCGGCGTGGACACAAAGATGAGCTGCAGACACCACAGGCGGATGTGCGACACCGGGAAGAAGTGGTCGTAGCACACGTTCTTGCAGCCGGGCTGCTGCGTGTTGCACGTGAAGTCGGACTGCTCGTCGCCCCACACGCTCTCGGCCGCCAGCACCAGGATGGTGATGCGGAAGATGAAGAGCACCGAGAGCCAGATCTTGCCCAGGCTTGTCGAGTGTTTGTTCACGCCGCCCAGCTGGGCGTACAGGGCCCCCCAAGACATGCTGACCGCCGGACGACCTGCAGGGGGAGTTTCGACATCCTCAGAGAAGTTCACACAACACTGATGTCCTCCTTCCATAAAAGTACATTAGCAACAAAACTATTCTTCCTGATACTCTACGGATTTAGATCAAAGAAATGATGGACTATGTTACCATCTTGTCTTCAGCATCTCGTGTTTCGTTGTCTTTCTCCGTGATGAGGGCGATAGAAGCCATGCATTTCTCATTGACAACGGTTTGTGTTTGGCAAGCCTTGAGCGAGTTTTACTTTCGGCCACTGGGTGGTGCTGTAGTACCCGCACATAAATAATGACACTCGGGCAAGGAAGAAATTGGCTAACAGGAGCGATCGCAAAACAAACAAAACACAAATTAGAGTAAGAGAATTAAAGTTATTCATTACAGGCCAAAGTTTCGATTGCCGTGATATGGACTTTCGTCTCTGAAGTCAATATTGTATAATGTTAAAATACACTAATTGATGTACGCCCTTAAGCCTGACTCAATGTTGCTATTATAACTTTATTATTATTACACATCACCTACTAGCATCCCTGATAATAAATGTATATTTGACAATAATTTATCCAGCTAACAGTCGTTACTAAGATGAAAAACTGGCTTTACTATATTCAATATTTTTACTAGTAAGCGAGGGAGTCCGATCCATGCATGTTTTAAGAACTTTCTCAATGGTAACAATAAAAATTAAAACATTACTTTTAGCAAGAAACTTACATCGTTACGAACCTACACATCGTTATCTTACGAAAGAGACTCACCTGTCTGCGTGGAGGCAATCAATAAAAAACAATATATCTGGAATTTCCCAGCAGTAGAGAACAAAATAAGTCCTGAGTTTTGATGTATGGAACTAAAAGGGAAGACCCCCCCCCCCCTCTCCACCCAGAAACGAAGGCTGCTGAAAGTTCACTGCAAGGATACCTGAAACTTCCCCGGCTCTTCATCGTCTTCCAGCCGGGGGGCGGGGCTACCACGTCACCGCATTTCACATTTTGTAATTGTGTATTACTTTTCCAAATAAGTCTATTCAATGATTACGAATGTTTATCATAATAAAACTGTGCTATTGAAGATGAAAATGAAATGAAAAAGTTTTATACACATCTAAGACACATCTAAGGTTTTATACACATCTAAGACACATCTAAGGTTTTATACACATATAAGACACATCTAAGGTTTTATACACATATAAGACACATCTAAGGTTTTATACACATATAAGACACATCTAAGGTTTTATACACATATAAGACACATCTAAGTTTTTATACACATATAAGACACATCTAAGGTCTTATACACATATAAGACACATCTAAGGTTTTATACACATATAAGACAAATCTAAGGTTTTATACACATCTAAGACACATCTAATTTTTTATACACATCTAAGACACATCTAAGGTTTTATACACATATAAGACACATCTAAGTTTTTATACACATATAAGACACATCTAAGGTTTTATACACATATAAGACACATCTAAGGTTTTATACACATATAAGACACATCTAAGGTTTTATACACATATAAGACACATCTAAGGTTTTATACACATATAAGACACATCTAAGGTTTTATACACATAAGACACATCTAAGGTTTTATACACATATAAGACACATCTAAGGTTTTATACACATATAAGACACATCTAAGGTTTTATACACACATAAGACACATCTAAGGTGGGGCCATTTGTGCGAAAAATAGATTTTAACCAGAAAGAAATGCCACCAGTCCAGGGTAGACCTCGCCTTTCGCCTGAAGACAGCTGGGATAGGCTCCAGCATACCCCCACCTTAGTGAGGATAGCAAATGGATGGATGGAAAAAAAACAAAACAAAAATCAAATTGTCATTTGACAAGAATTAGGTCTCATCCATCCATCCATTTCCCCACTAGGGTGGGGGTATGCTGGAGCCTATCCCAGCTGTCTTTGGGCAAAAGGCGGGGCACACCCTGAACTGGTGGCCAGCCAATCACAGCCATCCATTTTCTATGCCGCTTATCCTCATTGGGGTCGCGGGATACGCTGGAGCCTATCCCAGCTGTATTTGGGCAAGAGGCGGGGTACACCCTGGACCGGTGTTGTTTATGTTGGTTTAGTTGTTTAGATTTTAATTTGATCTGTCACAAAAACAAAAAATATTTTTCTCAAAGTGAAAGTTATGCTCAAATTCACAAAAAGCACAAAAGGTTTTTGGTCGGGAACTGATATTTTCCTGAAACGTACCCACGTATGTTCTACTGCTGATTACTAAAGAACAGAAAAGGAAGAAAGAGCCTTCCTTTCCTGATGAAAGACGGGAGTCCAATGTTTCTTTTGGTCTTTATACAGCCATGGAACACAACATTCTGCGTGCCTTGAAAGATCTGCTACGGAAGAAAAATGGCTGGACGACAGATCAGGGTGCGGTTGCATATCAGCTGGTTCAATACCAGCTAATATGCAACCGCAGCATGAGGATATCGACTAACGTGGCTGTCTGTGACACTCCCCGCAGCGCCACCCACGCACCCGCGTGTGCCCAGACCAGATGGTATCAGCCCCATCCCCAGTTTCGGCCTGGTCCCCAAAATAAAGTCCAATTATTGCAAGGGTTGGTCAAATGAATTCACGTTCCGGCTTGACGTGGTTCCTGACACGTTTACTGGTCCTTCTTGAGTTTGGCCAAGCCCATGAGAAGCTGGTCTCGTCTCTCCCTCCTGGCTGACAGATGCTGCTGGTCGTTGGGAATCAGCTCGCACATCCCCTGCACGCGCCACGCGTAGCAAAAGTGAAGAAAAGAATCCACAGTCAGGAAGTCAGGAAGTCAGGAACGTTGACAGAATGATGGCAGAGACGCAGCCAAAATACGACCAAGTCGCCCTCCGTCCATACTTACATCCACAATGCTCCTGGCATCTTCACTGCAGAGGTCTGGGACGGGACCGAAGGACCTCAGCACCCTTTGGATGCCTTCCCCGTACCGCCTCATGTAGTCCCCGAGACCTGCACGTTGATGGTAACAGGTAGGTAGGTGTTTTCACCCATATGACCAACAAAGCTGAGAAGCATCCTAGTCTTAAATACCCAGCTTGTAACGTCTTGTGGTAAAGTTGCATCCTTTCATTTTTCACTACGTGGCCCTCGCTGACTCCAGTCATCACAATGGCATCCAACTACGCTCCCCTTCGTGCCAACTTTGAACTTTGCCTCTATTAGGTTTTAACCATGCTTTTATTGTCCCCATTTGCTGCTGCCGATCTCGCGATCGTTGCGTGTGACATCGGTTGGTCACGAGGTACGACGCGACCAATCGCGGACCAGTTAAATATGGCGTCGTACATACGGTTCTGAATGGCGGTGGGGAAGTTTTGCACGAGTGAGCTGCAGGTCAGTTCAAGTCTCCACACTACGACATGATACCTCTCTGCTTTTACATGTTGCCATGGACTTCGTATTCGGCAAGTCCATTCTATGTCAATTGTTTGTAGCATTAGCTGGCAGCCTCCATTCACTTCAATACTTCAATACTTCAATTCAATACTGTTTGCTTGATTGGAACACGCCTTACTTCACCTTACTTCTACTGTTTTTACTCAACTTTATCTCTTTCACTGTAAATTGTCTTTGAGTACTCTGAAAAGCGCTATACAAATAAAATGTATTATTATTATTATTAATATAGTAGACAGAATATAGAAAATAAGCCGGAAGTAATATCGGGGGTTGAGAGTTTTAGCTAGGTTTTAGCTAGGCATGGGTTATGGTTATGCTGTGTCTATGGTCGATTTTACAAATAAAACCAATAAATGTAAATTCGTTTAATAAGTTTAATATTGATTAATTTTGTATTTATTGTTTATAAGATGTATTTCTACATTTTTTTCAACCCATTGCTCACTCCCAAAGACAATTCATACGTCTTTGACATTTTTTGACACAAAGAGGTGATGACGCAAGGCCACGATAGAAGAGATCATGTTTTCTAAGAGCTCGGCATGCATCTCTCCCGTAGAAATCCAAGCGCCGCATCAACCAGGACGTGAGAAGGCATCTCGCCATGTTGCGTGAAGGTTACGCATTGAAAGGAAATGAGCACGTGGGCACGCACGCACGCACGCATGTGAGCTGCAAATGTGAAATTTAAATAGTTCATGCTGTTAAATTAGTTGTAAAAAAGCATATTTTCACTTAACAGAAGAATTTTGTTGTGTTGTTGATGTTGTGGCATCGTTGTTTCGACATTTTGGCTAAATGTGTACGACTACATTTGTCGAAGTTGGATCTTTTCCTTGTTGGGAAGTGATATTTTGCTGAAACTTACTGCCGATGATTAAAGAACAAAAAACGGTAGAAACAACCTTTTTTCAGATGAAAGATGAGGATAATCTTCCTTTTGGTTTGTACCATGTCTATGTAGCCCTACAACACTATATTGTGTGCGCCTTGAAAAATCACTCAAAGGCACCTAAAATACCGAGAGGGACGGCTTTTGAAAAATGACTGAGATTGAATAAGTTAAAGAAGATACTTTGGAAAAACCGTAATAGAGTGGTTATAAGTGATAAGAATGATTCTTTTCTGCCCAATTTGAGCCTCAACATTTGTGTTGACAATTGAACATAACTTGGCTATTCTCATGTACCTAAACCTGCGGTATGATCCAAGAGGAAGAACCTTCTCCAACCAGCTGCCGTGGGCTCTACCTGCAGGTTGGCACCTACTTTGATGGCCGCCATGCGAGTTTTGGATTACTGGTGTGAGGGGCAGCATTCATCAAAAGATGCCTTTGTGGGGCCGAAGCGAGCGACTGTGCGGCTTTCACACCCCCCGCTGACATTCTCCATCTACCTGAGGTTTCGCTCTGACACGCTCAGCAGCGCGGGACGTGGCATGTATGTAGCACATGACACCCACCAGACGCTTCATTAGGCACGGCTGCCGAGTCACATGAGATGCAATACAAGAGTTGGAGCAAAAATGTGGCATCTTCTAAGATGATAGTGCTGGCTTTTGATTGACACTGTCAGATAGGTCCTTTGTTGTACTACTTGGACTGGGTGATCAACTTACGTAGC
Source organism: Doryrhamphus excisus (assembly GCF_037039965.1). Classification (NCBI taxonomy): domain Eukaryota; kingdom Metazoa; phylum Chordata; class Actinopteri; order Syngnathiformes; family Syngnathidae; genus Doryrhamphus; species Doryrhamphus excisus. Next base: position 85,999 of record NC_136368.1, on the reverse strand, counting down.
TCATGAAGGATAACTACATCTCTGAGCGTGGCCATCCAAAGTCTGCATTATCATCTTCGTAAAGGCAGCATTTCTCTTGCTGCTTTTGGATTCTGGTATCGGATCTCATTAGAACGCTATGCTAACCATGCCATGCTAACAAGGTAGAGAGTCTCATGTGCAAAACACCTGTATCACTCCATACACTCCTGATCAAAATACTAATGGGGATCTACAACTGTAGTGCCAATGTAGTATTCTGGTGTTAAACCATTCTGACCTGTAACAGTAGTACCAATGTAGTATTCTGGTGTTAAAGCATGCCAAAGTTTCAGATAATCAAGTTTTGTGCATTAGGAAGTGAGCCCTGAAAGAAGTTTGGGATGGCTCTGAGAGAGTTTTTTCTAACACCGTGCCACAGCGGACCACAGCGGAGTGGGTGTGCCCACTAAAAAAAAAATTAAAAAATTTAAATCTGTGTAGAATAGATGCAGGTTCTGGAAGATCGAGAAAGCTCTGTGTGCAGGTTATTGTGTGTGGCTGCTCTGTAGGAGTCCACAATTCAATGCAAAGGGCCCAAAATGAGCATAATGGTTCCCCACGTAATGCTATGCAGGGGGTTTGGGGTGAGTTGGGGTCACGTCGCCTGGCCGCTCGATGCAGGAACATAAACCAGACTTTAAGGAGCATCGCCAGATACCACGCTGTAGGAGTCACGTGGCAACATTACCTTCAGGCGCATTGAGGTGCATGGTTTCCATGGGACCGATGAAGGCGTAGCGCATTCCCAGTCCCTCTGACATCACCAGGTCAATGTCCTGCACGGAGATGATGCCGTCCTGGTGGCAGAGAGATGATGGAGCGTTACAACACCAACAAACACACACTACTCTTTTCTACGCTCGTATACCGTCTTCCCGAGGATGACGACTAAGCATGTGGGCTAAGGATGGAGGAGAAATGAATGGAGAGTGGAGGACGACCATGGAAAGAGGAAGGACGACTACAAGAGTAAGGGATGGCTCACGAGTCCAGGGCTCAGAATGGGAAGACGGCTGGAGAGATGATGATGATGATGATGATGGTGGTGGGGGTGGAGGACTTCAGGTAATTCAGGAGGTCCACGATGGAGGAAATCAAAAGCTCAAAGCAGATTTGGGTTGCGGGCGGCGGGGGGTACAGGACAGGCCGGCCTTTGTTCCTGTCTGGTGTTCAACAACAACGAGCCTCTTATCTTAGCTAAGTGGCCAGGTGGGCGGAGCCTTTCCTCCACAATGATCACCATCCGCTTTCTCAGCCGCTCTGCTTTCCGATGCTGGCCTGGGCTCAATGAAGCCGTCTGTGTGAGTGTGTAATTGGAAGGGTTGGGTGTGGGGGTCACTGTTGCATAACAAGGATCAGAGGGTCACTCACACGCCAAACCTCCCTGTCAGCCATATTTCAGCCTTTTCGGAATATTTACATTTGACATTCTTCATTTCCTATTTTTAGAATAAAATACAATTCATGGCGACAAAAATGGTTGAAATTGTTGCCAGCGAGGCTTGCTGGCATGCTGGAGCCTATCCCAGCCTATCCCACCCTGGACTGGTGGCCAGCCAATCCCAGGGCACATGTAGACAAACAACCACGCCCACCCACATTCATACCTATGGACAATTTGGAGTGGCCAATCAAGCTAGCATGTTTTTGGAATGGGGGAGGAAGAAAACCCACGCACTGGGAGAACATCCAAACTTCACACAGAGATGCCCAAGGGGGGAATCGAACCCATGGCTCCTAGCTGTGTGGCCTGTGCTAACCACTCTCACCGTGCAGCCCGCTCAAAAATGGACAACAATAAAATATTTGACAAGACCAGGGGTGAGCCACATCAGGCCCGCCAAGCATCTTAATCCGGCCCACTGAGCGCTTCCAAATTCCTTTTTTTTTTAAAACCTTGACTTGAAAACAACATGACTTGCAGTGTTTTTGTGGCACGCTGGGGTTGCCCAAATAGCTGTCGCTATATCTGCAGCTAGCAAGATGTCAACACACACGACCAAGCTAGTAACCTAGCTACGGCACATGTGGACATACAAAGGAATGGCTACGTACGATACCCGCTCCAAAAGTATTCCTGACGCTGCCGGAGGAGTTAACATACTCTTGATAGCCAATGTTTTAGTCTTCATACTTCATACTGTAGCGCTGGACTACCCAGCATGCCTTGTGGCTATTTGGAAAGAACAGTTTTAAGTTAGGGGTTATGTTTAGCGCTTAGTCACTCAGCCTCGTAGTAGTCGTAGTCATTGAATTATGTCATGTGTTGACTTCCTGTGGTTGTGTTGCGTTGTTGTTGTACCGTGAGCAAGTATGTCGTTGTGTTTGATGACCACCTGTATAGAGACGGAGCCTCTGCCAGGTTTGAATGATCTCACAACACGGGCTACTGCTGCACCCACAACCCACACCAAGCTAAAGCTCAGCTCTGAAACCCCGACATCACGACCTTAACACATTTAAAGCACAAACCTTATTTGTGGCCCTATTTCCCCTACACAGGGTGTTATTTCATGTCTAGAGGGCTCTCATGATGTTAAAAAGCATGTTTACAAGGTCCAAGCCGTGCACAACCTTCTGTTGCGTTTGACATGAGGCATTGGCGTACATTATGTAAATCTCAGTGTTCTTGACTAACGTAGTAAAGGCGATTTTAAGTTGTATTCATGTACCCCACTTTGGGCACCCGGGGTCTAGCACTAGCTAGACCATTTTAACTTTAGACTGTCTTAAAAAACCTCTTTTTGGAGTCATTTCTAGCTCAAAGGTAACAATAAAAATAAATAGCGTTAGCATTGAGTTCAGGGTATGAATCATTTGGGAGAACAAACAGTCGTTTCTCAACCAAGCAAACTACCACACAGAATCTCTGGTGTTTCCTACGTCAGTCTGATGTAAAGCCCAGCAAAGTCTTTATTGGGACGGTCCACGGGGGGCTCTATCCTGGGCAGACTGGTCCACTTTAGCAGCACGGTGGCATTTTTAACATCTGACACTTAATGGAGCACACAGGGTTAATTCCCATAACAGGAGCCTCACAGGGAGCCTGGACTTCCACAGGCCAGTGTGAAGACACCTCTCACATGCTACATCCACATTTATTCTACACACACATTCCACAATACCGTGGCCTCGCGCCGCCCTGCCTCATTCCACGCCCATCAAATGAAGCGGACGCAACGCCGTCCCGTCAGCAAGATGGCTGTGCCGATTAAACAGTGCCACATTCCAGCGGTATCACAGCCAGCCTAAGGTCAAATTCCCTCAAGTCCAGTGAGAACTTCAGTTCTCCAACATCAAGTCCTATGGACAGGTTTGTGTCTGGAATGTGTTGTTTCTTCATGCTCTCTTAAGCTGCCAAAGGTCAGACAAGCCCACTTGGTTCGTTAGTGAGCCAAGGACCTTTTAAACAAGGAATCCACTTGAGGAACAGAGTGGAAGTGATAAAGACAGGTGTGTCTGTAACGTACAGAGCTACCTCGGTTTTTGTTATTAATCCATCCCATGGGATCCATCCAAAATCCGGATCAATGTAATCCATTCCAGACACACAATAATATGAACACAAAGACATCTTAGAGACAATAGTTGTAGTTTTTCATGCCTGCCATGTGCATGTGACTCCGGGCTCGCACTGAATCCTTTGTGGCTACGGGCCTGATCCAGTCCGGCTTTCCGCAAAATGCCACTCACTCCGGCAGACAGAGCGAGGAACTCCTGCGCCGGCATCCGCGGCGTCGGAAAAAAAGTTTGAAAGTTTGTATGAGCCTCCAACAGGGATTCCCATCTTGTACAATTCTTCCGGCGGCTGCAACGGAGCCGCGAGGGATTCGGTGTGATCCCAGGGTGAAGCTGTAAAATTGAAAGCGCAGTGTGGCAGGGGACAACTTCACTATGAGACTTGCAAAAGATTGACACGCTCCACTTTGCAGTGAGCAACGACATGCACAATTTATCTAAAACCAAAGTTGAGATATTGATGGGACTCAAATGGTCATGAACAAAAAAACTATCCACTTGTCATTTCCTCATTATTGCTTTATCTGAATTCTCCAACTGTACAAGCGCCCAGTTATTCAATAAACACCATAAATATGCTGCCAAGATTACAGTCATGCTCTGTTGCACAACAGTGTGATACTACAGTATATAGACACAGTATACACTATACTATACTATACTATACGTACATACTATGTGGGACAAGTGGTACAAGAATGTATTCCTGCAGACTGCCTTGGTGTAAGAATGCAGATAGACATGTCTGACATGATGGTTTCATCTGGTCCAGTTATTGTCTTTCACTGCTGTTTGATTGCCTTCGGGTTCATTTCATGTCTTTATGCAGCACACCATGCACACTCGCAGCAAATCATGTCAACATGAAATCCAAATGCACAAACCTGATTATCTGAAACCCTGGCATGGTTTAACACCAGAATACTAGATTGGTACTACAGTTATAGGTCAGAATGGTTTAACACCAGAATACTACATTGGTACTACAGTTATAGGTCAGAAGGTGGAAGAAGCATCAAAGGTCCCCTTTAAGAAAGAAAAAACAGTCTTTAATGTCGTGTTTTTATCATTTCATTGTCATCGGCACATTGTTCATCTGTGTGACGATTTGGTGTTTTCTTGTCTCCTGCTTTGACCTGCTGGGGACTGCTAAAGTCAAGTAGCCTTTGGGCTAATTCTGGCACGTTTACATTTAAATCTTCGTGGCTATGCACTGTTCATTTTTAAGTAAAGAAATATGAAAGAGGAAAAAAAGGCAAGAACTTACATGCCTAATCTCAAGAAACATCTCAGCACAAGCCCAATGCTGGGACATATTGCAAGCTTCAGAAAGGGGAATCGGACGTGGCGCCTTTCTGGTTTAATGTCGGGGATTTTGTGGCCTACTGCATAACCAGTAGTTATGCTACACGGCCAGGAATTTGGCAAATTGACAGTAAGGTCAAAAGTAAAAATGTTGTGGAGTGAGAATGTCTGTCAGATATGAATCAACAGCTTTTCACATGCAACATCTGCAATAGAAAAGCGTGCGATGATAAGCATTTAAATACAGATGTGTCGGAACCTTTTCCAAACAAAAGCATCCTTTCAACTTTAAAAAACAAGTCAAACAAATATGTAGAACAAATGTACCATCAATGGCCCTTCATGCTCGTCTTGTGTCTTGTCTTTTCAGACCATGGACAATCCTTTGTGCGTGATGTCTCACAAGGCACGGACATTTTCTAAGGGCACCGTGACCTTTGTACGTACATCCTGTACGGTAGGATGGTCACGAGCAAGCAGCTGCAATTCATTGCATTTCAATAAATGTGTCTCTCATTGGGAGCCATTTTAATGGCCATCATATACTGCATATGTGGAAAATAATTATTCATCATTTGCATTTTCACCTTTCACACAAAGCCAAGGCGTGGATGGTTGGTAGGCTCCTTAACATCCAGCCAAAGATGTAGGAAGGTGGTGTCTGTGTAGATCTCGCTTCCACATCGTGTCTTTGGCAACAACCACGTCTTCAGTGAAGGCAAACGTAATCTTAAAAGTTCATACTTTCGTCATTTAGACGCATTTTCAATTGTTTTCTGCGTGTAAAACTATAAAAACAAGTTTTTAACATTTTTGGATTTCTGGGACAGAATTCCTTATGAACAGAATTTCTTATGGGAAAATATGATTCGGCTAGAGTTTGAATTATGCTGACCAAGGTTTCACCGCACATGCTTTCGTAATTCATGCTGCACTCCTGTCAATCACGTGAAGTGTGACTCGCTACCACCCCAGTTGTCTGGTCATCAACGTCACCTTTCATTCACAGTACACCTAAGGAGCTCAGCTTCTGACACCGATAGAAGCACTGACCTGGACCAGGCGCCAGGACTCGGCAATGATGGCGGCCTGCACTCTGTTGACAGTGAAGCCATCAATCTCTCTCTTCAGTCGGACGGGCACCTGACCAACCTAATAGAAAAGTTGGGACAAGCACAAAAGTCAGTGGTTGCTCAGAAACGCTTTTAAACGTACCGCTAGGTTACTCCACTGCATTGTGGTTGGAAATTCCTCTTGCTAAGCTTGTAAGACGTGCAAAACCAGTAGAGCACAACGGGACAGTCCTAAATTCTTCTTTTTATTGACGACTAAATTTTTTTTTTTTTTACCCGGGTCATCAGAGTATGGGTGTTGTCCATAACAGCCACTGTCGTGTCAGGATGAGGTACCAGCTCCACGAGTTTGACAAGGTAAGGGGGGTTGACCTGCCGAACAACAGAATCCCATCACAGACAATAATTCTCAAAGGAGGTATGACAAGAATATAAATCTAAGCAACTTTATATCAGGAAAAATGGAGTTTCTTTCTTGCTGCAGAACTCCCCCTGCCGGAATGAAGTGTACGAGCCAGCAGGCCTTTGAGGGAAAACAAATGGGACTAATGAAGTCAAGTCAAAAAGTACTTGGAAATATTAGCATAACCGGTCGTGTTACATTTATGCGCCTATGCCTTCTCAAAAGGCGCCCCTCTCTGTACCGGTCAATTTTTATGGTTTTGACTGATTTTTCAGGACGCGAACAAGAGGTCTATGATGACTGGTACACTAGGTTGAACAGTAAGGAAGATGGATGGATCTCTACAGGTTGGCGAGGCAGAGAGACGCAGATGGGAAGGACGTGCAGCAGGTTAAGGTGATCAAGGACAGGAATGGAAGGGTACTGACAGATGCCGGTAGTGGGATGGGAAGATGGAAAGTGTACTTTCAAGAGTTGATGAATGAGGAAAAGGCGAGAGCAGGAAGAGTAGAAGAGGTGTCTGCTGTGGACCAGGAAGTAGCAAAGATTGGTAAAGAGGAAGTGAGAAAAGCGTTGAAAAGGATGAAGAGTGGGAAGGCACTTGGTCCTGATGGTATACCTGTGGAGGTATGGAAGTGTCTAGGAGAGGTAGCAATAGAGTAAATCCTGACCGGGTTGTTCAATAGGATCTTAGGTGGAAGGAGTACATCAGAGGGACATGTTATGTTCATGTTAGAGGCCTTGGAGATAAAGTCCTTTAGGCCAGACCGAGATGGTTGGGACATGTCCAGAGGAGAGATAGTGAATATATTGGTAGAAGGATGTTGCCAGGTAGGAGGCGTACAGGAAGACCAAAGAGAAGATTTATGGATTTAGTGAAGGAGGACATAAGGGTAGAATACAGGGGTTGGATGAAGGAGATTGGTTTGCTGTGGCGACGGGGCACTTTTCCTTGAAGTGATATGGGCCAGCGTGACTGATTCTAGAGGCCTCGGGCAGATGACCTGACTGCCCACCAATGACCCCATGACATTTTTGTGGGATTCAAAGGTCACACAAACCGGATGGGAGACGATGCAGCGGCTCCTGTCTTGGACTTTGGAGAAGACGTTGCTGGGCACCAGACAGGAAGTGGAGCTGCTCAGGATCACGTCTTTTCCCACGAGACGCTCCACATCCTGGAAGATGTTCTGCTTCACCTCCAGCTGCTCAAACACACACTCCTAGAAAGAACGACAGCGTTACCAGGTACATGAAGCCAGGCTGAGGGTGTATTTCTATGTCACGCTTTGGACAGGAAAAGAACTAACTCATTTTCTTTGGGTCTTTGGGGAGTACCTTTCATTGAATACTATGGAAAACATCTTTCAATATTCCTGTAGTATATGGATAAACTGGATGATTCAAGGGAGCACTTCCGACTGCAATAAAATGCTGATCCAGCAACAGGAAATGCTGCAAACTCAGATGTGGTATCTTAGCCGTACAATTAGGAAAAAGTATCGAGGCACAGTAAACACTGCACAGATTATTTGAAAGACGCAATAAACTAGGGTCTGTAAGCTAATGTAGTCTAGCCTAGTTTGGCCAAATATGATGAGGAATCTAGCAGCAGGAAGCATGACACCGAATGTCGACTGAAGAAAAAGTGTATTTTTCCCAGCACGTATTTCCCTGTGTCCAACAAGTCCGCTATTGTTTCAGCGGGAGTTGACGGCAGGATATTGATTTATTTACACTCTGTGTCTGCTTTGGTGAGTCTCCTGGGAGGGGCCATTATTCAGCTCATTCTTGTTGAGTGAAGGCTGAAAGAGTCAAGCATTGGCATGTATGCTTTATGTAGCAATCATTCTACCACTCATTTCACCTGTGAGGGATACACGCTTTCTTCTGGGAAATGAACTCAGATGATATTCATGAATGAATTATTGTTCATTTGTGGTTGAATGTGGCCTGTTATTAGGGGTTATTGGCCATTTACGCTGATTTGACCTATATTGTCCTCATCTGGTGCTCTACCCCAAAAATACGCCTGCGTGTTTACGTTTTAAGACCCTTGATTGATACTCAACAAATTCATCCAAATGATCAAACTAAAGCAGCAAGCACCTGGACAAAGAAGGCGCCCTGCAGTGCGAGCGGCAGGTCATCATAAGTGCTGAGCAGAGCGAGCTGCTGAGTGGCGCTCAGCTGCCCTCTCAGCATTCCGCCTTCCTCCAGCTCTGTCATCTGTTTCCTGAGCAAACGACACAGCGTGAATCATACGTATGCGCTCCTGACCGCCAACTGAGCATCTTGTAGACAGGCAAAGCCAAGACTGTAAATATGTTGAAAATGTTTTATGACTGACTGATGTTTCAGCGAGTGTTCAACATTGACATTCGGGTTTGTGTCGCCATCTAATGTTTAACCAGCCATGTCGCCACACGGCAGGCTTTGTGTGTGATCATGCGAGGCCTGTGTGTCACCTCTGCCCTTGCCTTGCACCATGTTGGACTTGTTCATGTTCCAGCTGTGTTTATGCACGTTTAGAAACCTGCCTCACCAGCGGAGAGCCTCTTATGGCCGTTACATTTGGCAGGAAAGGTAGATTTAAAATCCACAATTAGCCCATTACACAGTGTTGGCATTAGTGGGGTGTTCAAACCATACTAACCCGAGCTCTGTGACCGCCTTGGCTGCTTGTCCCGGTTGATTGTCATACATCTTCACACTGTAGCCTCCACTGGCAAACACCATTGCCCAAGAGCGGCCAATCAGCCCACTGTTGCAGAACATTTTAAAGCACTCGAAATTATTTGCTGCGTTGTGCATACTCCTCTGCACTTCTGCAGAATTATGATGGCTTGACATGAGTTGTATGCACCAAATCATGTAAGTAGCTGAAAAATGAACGTAGACACTAGTTTATGCACAGCAACTTTGGATTTGTTGTCATTTCGCGTTTTTATACCTCCTGTAAGTCATTCCGTATCTGATTTAACTAAAATGTAATAAACAGAAAAATGACCCGATTATACCTGTAGTGTTTACTTTAGTACGTTAGGTGAATACGGGTGACTTTGGAGGAAACGGTACAGCATACTGTACAAGCGTATAACTAAGTCAATCGTATCTTAACTTTCATCCCAGCACACCAGTTGGATAAATGTAAACATTGAGAATGGACTGCAAGTGGGCAGCCCGAAAGATCTTGTCTGGCTAACCTGCCGATGACGGTGATCGTCTTCATGTTAGACTGGCTCATTTTCTTCATCCGGAGAACTTGGCTTGGCTCAATTGGTCATAACTGTCTCTCCCCGCCCTCCATGCGTTAGGCTGCAGCGTGCTGCTACGGGCAGCCAAAAGGCCCAAAGCCGCGAAAACAGTCGCACAAATACGCTTTTACAGCTTACAAACGTATAATCTTCATTGATGCCTATTTGGCTTTGGTTGTGTTATAAGGTGAATTCTTAACAAATGCCTCTCCGTTGTCACAGTGACTGGTTCGCATGCCCGTCACGAGTGTATCCCAGCAACTACTTAAACCTGTTTTGACCAATGCGCGTGGAACTGGGTGATGATTGACGCCCAATTGACGAATCGTGTTTCGTCAAACGAAAAGAGTCCCGCCTCTACGGCGAAGATATCTGAAATTGACAACAAACGCCTTTCGTCGTTTTCTCACTGATTGGCTTTTTAAAGTTGCTCTCGCTGGGAAGGCAACATGGAAAATGTACACCTGGCGGTTGAAGAGGATGATATTTACACGGGATACAACGACTATAATCCAACTTTTGATACCGAGGTGAGTAGCCTACTGCCAGTATGCTAGCAAGCTAGCTATAGTTAGCAGGAAACTATTTGATGGCTTCTGTATAGCGCAGTATTACAGTACGTAGTTACCCCCCCAACCCCCCCCCCGATAATAACAATTCATCCAGGAGCTGGATAACGACGTGGGCTTCCAAGAAGCAGTTAGGACCAGTCATGGAAGAAGACCCCCGGTGAGTACACTGGATGTTACTATAACGAGGCAAATAATGAGCAGGAAATAATATGTATTTATACAGAAAGCAAAGGCACAACAATTTGAGCAATTAAGTTAAACTCACGAAGTGCTCTTCAATCTCATCTTGTCTTCAAAATTTCAGATGACCGCTAAATTTCCTGGTACTGCCACAGGAGGGCGCCCTTTAGCTTCTTCTTTTGGGGTAAGTATAGCAAATGAGATTGAATAGTCATCAAATACAATATTTCCTATTTGACAAAAGTAACAATTGAATTGACATGTTTTGGCAAGATAAAATTTTGGTGAATTTCATGATTTATTTTGCTAACTTGTGTTTCTAGAATCGGATGACATCCTCTATGGGCCGGCCAGTGACTGGTGCCGTACTGGTATGTTTGGCTTCTTTTTACTAAGCTTGTCTGCTGGATTACAAAATGCTACACGCATTTTCTCCATTTTTGATGGCTCAGGATGGAGCGTCTCGACCCATGTCTGCAGTCAGAGCTGCTGGCTTCACCTCGTCACGAGCACGTGGTGAGTTTATGAACACTTCACTGCAATCTATTCTATTGTGATACGAAACAACAAATAGTTCTGCTCGGGAGATAATTTGTTCATTTTAGGCTCAACCTTTGACCCGCTGGGCCAGTCCAGAGGCCCTGCACCCGCACTTGAAGAAAAGAAAGACGATTTGTGAGTTATCAGTAGCCTGAATGAAAAGCTTATTTGAAGATTAGGCATCCAGAAACCACAGAGTCAACACACAATATTATTATTATTATTATTATTATTATTCACACTACTGGTGTTACAGGCCTGAGGAGAAGATCAAGATCTTGGAGAAGAAAGTGAATGACTTGATAACAGAGAGCTGCATGGCACAAAGCATGGGCAATTCACAACTGGTCAGACACATCTACATTTCATGTTAAGCCACCGTATGCGTCAACTTTTTGCTAATCATTTGATTGTTTGTGTGATGCCAGGCTCTTGAAAAAGCCAAAGAAGCTGAGAGAAAGGAGAGAGCGCTGGTTAGACAGAGGGAGCAGTCTGGCAACGTAGAACAAATCAACATAGATCTGACGTATGCTGTAAGTGCACCAACTTGGCTGCCATGCTTTCTCCAATGGAAGAGTGTCAATCAGTGTTACCTGTTGGGTTCTGTTGCTAAAGTGTGTCGTTGGCAGATCCTTCTCAACCTGGCTAACCAGTATGAAAACAATGAGATGTATCCAGAGGCCCTGAGTAGCTACCAGCTCATTGTGAAGAACAAGATGTTCCCCAATGCAGGTGAGCAAAAGGCTGTGCGCCTCCTATCACCTCCTATCACTTCCCACTCTGTGCTCCTCCATCGCCTCACTCGTACTGTGTTTTGGTGTGCTTGCCCTACAGGACGTCTGAGGGTCAACATGGCCAACATCTTTGTCAAGCAGAAGAACTATCCCAAAGCCATTAAATTCTACCGGATGGCGCTGGATCACATCTCAGACGACTACAAAGAGATGAGGATCAAGATCATGCAGAACATCGGCACCGTCTTCGTCCTGCTGGGCCAGTACTCGGACGCCATCACGTCTTTCGAGCACATCATGAGCAAGAGTCCCAACATCAGGACCGGCTACAACCTCGTCCTATGCTACTACGCCACAAGAGACGGGGATGGCATGAAGAACGCCTTCCAGAAGCTCCTCTCTGTCCCGCTGGGCATCGACGATGATGACAAGTACATCTCCGCTAATGTGAGTGACGCTAATGAATGTACTATTTGACACAGGAAAATTGTGACTAAAGTGTTTGGGGGGTTCATGACTGCATCAACTAATTTGCCTAATCAGCCATGACGCATACGTATGCATAATTCTAATGGTGCTGTAGGAGAAGGAAGATCATTTTGGGAAATGACAAATTAACTTTCTTCTTTGTTGTTTTTTTGTAATGTCACAAAGACTTAAGTAACACTTAAGTGAGCTCGAAGAAATGTAAGATTACTACTCACTATCGCCTTTGGCTTTGGAAAGGCTGGACTACTGCATGAAGACGATAGCTCGAGCTAAACGTGACGCAAAGAGAGACTATGAGACTAAGAGAAAGAGACTGACTGTGTGTGACGAAGGGATAATTACAAGGCTGTTCAATTGTGACACCGAAGAAGATGACTTTTATTTTAGTTTCCTGGAGGAAGACGGCGATGAATGACTTTTCTGGCAGGCTACTGTTTAACTAGCCATGATACGCTCACTGTCCGACACTGTTTGGGGGAAGCAAATCTTTCTGTGTACTGAATATCCCATGTTACAACTGAACTTCATTCATGTTTTTGTGGTGAAAGTCAACAACGACGACACAGAAGTCTTCTGCCAACTGCTGTGTTCACCCTCTCCAATGTTATTTTCACATTTCGACTGTTGCCACACTTTCCTTTTCCAATCCCCCACTCTGTCTTTTAGGATGACATCGGGTCCCACATGTTGATGGAGGCCATCAAGAATGACAAGCTGCACCAAATGGAGAGAGAGTTGTAAGAAAAGCATTTGTAAAATCCAAAAACCAGCTATACTATAAAATCGTGAATTGGTGCAATTTTCTGCTGACATAGGAAAGCTCGAGCTGAGAAGTACGTGATGACGGCCGCTAAGCTCATTGCTCCAGCCATCGAGGCTTCTTTCGCCGCTGGATTTGACTGGTTTGTCGCATAAGCACAAATACACAAAACTTGTGGGAGATGACATCAAGATATATTGCACAGCAGTCTCTTTCGATGGATGTTTTATACATGTACTAGCTGATATACAGACCAATTATTTGATATCAATGTTCTCAGGAACATACATACCCACCAACTTAAAATGATGTACTTGGTCCTGAAGGTGTGTTGACATGGTGAAGAGCTCTCAATACATTGATCTGGCAAACGATCTGGAGATAAACAAAGCCATCACCTATCTCAGACAGAAGGACTTTAACCAGGTGAGCGTCTCATCAAGGGAAACGTCCATTTAGAATCGCCAATCAAACACTTTGTTCTTGTGTGTCTGCCGCTGCCACTATTGCATTTGAAGTGTGTTGCAGTTTTTGTTTCCCAACATTGTGCTTATATTCTCATCTTTTAGCTTTACAACTGTTTTCTTCACATCTGCTGGATGTGTCAGGCTGCTCATTCCTCATTGACTGCATTCTCTCTGTCTTTTGTGCCCATTCCTTCCTCATCTGCATGCGTTAGGCCGAGGTATGTGTGCCTTTTGCTACCTTATGATCAATGGTACTCTTGGTGTTTTGCTGCATATCTGTGTAGTAAAATGCAAACAACAAGTTCACCAGTCTCTCGTTTATCACGGTTAATTGGTCTCATACCCAACCAAAGTAAGCGATTTTCCACAAAGTAGGATTCCTTCTTTATGAATACAACATTTTTGTAGTTGTTGATTAGAGCCCCCCCCCCTCCTCCTCGGCATGAAATAACACCCCTACAGTCACGTTTACATTTGTATTACCCAATATAGTAGACAGAAAAAGAGAAAATAAGGGAAAAACAAATAAATTATGACTTTTTCTGTCTTTTTTTTACTTCCGGTTTTTACAGTTATTCACGTGGTGGTTATTGTCTCATCAATGTAACATTACTGACACCGAGAGACCAGTGTACGATATTCCAATGTACAATTCAATGTATTTACATGTATTCGTGTAACCATAAAAGTATACAATCAAGGGTAAATATCCTTCAAAACGGCGCTTTTTTTAACACACAGGCAACCTACCACCTACCAGTAAAAGAAAAAAAGAAAACAGCAACATAAGTCAATGGAAAAAGAACGTGACAGAGTGAAAATTGGAAACAAGCTTTACGCTTCGTCCTGACACATTTTGACCTGTCATCACATCAGGCAGTGGCAATACTGAAGACATTTGAGAAGAAAGACAGCAGAGTAAAGAGTGCCGCTTCCACCAACCTGTCTGCTCTGTTCTTCCTGGTAGGTCCCCTTCCCACTTCCAATCAAAGTATGTCTGTAGTAGTATCTTGTACGTACCTTTCCAGGAGAAGGACTATGAGCAGGCAGAGCGATATGCCGATCTGGCCATGATAGCTGATCGCTACAATCCAGGTGCTCTCGTCAACAAGGGCAACACAGAGTTTGTCAAACAGGACTATGTGAAGGCGACAGAGTTCTTCAAAGAAGCCCTGAGGAATGACTCCTCCTGCACCGAGGCTCTCAGAAACCTGGGTAACGCCCGCCTGTTTTGCTGGATCATCACCATCATGTTTCTCAGGGGCAGCTGTAGATGTGAACTAAAAAGTAGTTGTTGTCTTTGTCTCTTCTTCTAAGGTCTCACCTACAAGAAGCTCAATCGTCTGGAGGATGCGCTGGACTGCTTCCAAAAGCTCCACGCCATTCTTAGGGATAGCGCTGAGGTCATGTATCAGCTCGCTGACACGTATCCTTGTCAACATCACGCTGAGTGCACCACTCAACCTGAAACAGAACACCTCATTGTCTAGATTTCATTTATTGAGGGTACGCTTCCAACTTTGTGGTTTGGGGAAGGCCCATGTCTGTTCCAGCAGGACAAAAGCTCTCAAAACCGTGTAGGAAGCCATCCCAGAAGAGCAGAAGCCGTTCTGACTGTACTTGTGTCCATATTTGCCTTTGACAAGCGTGTGCCAGTTATGAGCTTCTGGAAGACCCCCAGCAGGCTATAGAGTGGTTGATGCAAGTCATCAGCGTGGTCCCCAATGACCCCAAGGCTTTGGCCAAACTGGGGGATCTGCACGACCTGGAGGGGGACAAGTCCCAGGCATTGCATTACTACTGTGAGGTACAAAGCTTTGTGTGCGTGCTCAATGATGGACATCAGCGCGCGTCACATGCTGTGCTCTTACCATCCAGTCCTTCAGACTCTTCCCTTGCAACATGGAGGTGATTGAGTGGTTGGCGGCCTACTATGTCCAGACGCAGCTCTATGAGAAGGCCATTCAGTACTTTGAGAGAGCCATACTTGTACAGTGAGTCGCAGCTGCCACAATTCTCAAGTCAGGCTTATTGCTTGAACTAAAGATGAGGTTGTTGCTGTGTTGTTCCTCAGGCCAAGCGAGGTGAGGTGGCAACTCATGGTGGCCAGCTGTTACAGGAGAAGTGGTGAGAATCAATGTCAACCAAAACGTCTTCAGGTGCCATGTCACGTATAAAAGGGTCTTCTTCGAGAACATTGTGCCACTTATTGAACAGGTTTTATTGTCTCCATATACATTATATGAATCCCTCGTTTCTCCCAGTCAATTGGTTTCAGGTAGTAGGATTCCTTTTTAATAAAAGGAATACTTTTGTAGTCAGAGCAAAGAAAACTTGCTTACAATCACGTAAATATGTTTTTTTTTTAAACATTAGGGTCCTCGAGGCAGAGTAGACAAAGAAGATAAGCCATTTAAGACATATTATTGTGCCTGTTGTAAGATCATTTAAACCTGCAATAAAATACTGTTGTTTGGGCAATTAAGTTTGATGCTTATGTGCCTGACACCTCGTGACCATCGGAGAAGACTACATAGTGGCACATCTTCTAAATGCCTTATATTTCTATTGTCGTTCATATAGCATTTTTATGCTTGGAAATGCTTTGAATTTTAGAAAGAATGCTTAGACAGAATTTGCCTAAATATGCATCTTTTTGGTTTATACTAGTAGGTGGTGTTCAACCACGAAAATGCATGATTTGAAATTAGAACCGCAATGTTGTGAGGGACAACCATCCATCCATCGCCGCTCGTCCTCACTAGTGTAGGGGGGGTTATGCTGCAGCCTATCCCAGCTGACTTTGGGTGAGAGACAGGATACACCCTGGACTGGTCACCAGCCAATCACAGGGCACAGACAACTTTGTGTTATACTTTATCACGTTTAAAGTGAAGTTTGGCTTCCCTCGTAGTCAATGAGCAACCATCGCTGATGCATACAAATCCATGACTATAACAAGAAAGGATAAAAGTAGGTTGGAATCTGTATCGGCCAATATACAACGTTTCGGTGTCGGTATTGGACACCAAGAAGTGGTACCAGGTCATCCCTAGTAACTTTAGATGATTATCTAATTATGACTTTATTATGACTTTTAGATGATTGTCTAATGCATTTCATTGTATGTGTTTTGAATTCTAACATTTTTATTGTCTTTGTAGGAAATTACCAGAAATCTCTAGATACATACAAAGAAATCCACCGCAAGTTTCCGGAGAATGTGGAATGTAATTTCCCCCCGCCCCCATCATATTTATCAGTATGGTTGCTGATCAGCTGATCAGATCTTTTGGTCTGTGTGTTTGCATACAGGTCTACGCTTCCTGGTGAGGCTTAGTCAGGACATGGGCCTGCAAGAAGTCCAGGACTACGCCACCAAACTGAAGAAGGTGGAGAAGATGAAGGAGCTCAGAGAGCAGGTAGAAATGATCCACCTGGATCTGAAGTTTCTGTGTAAAATGGATGTCAACACACAATGTGTGCCGTCATTTCAATTTCAATAGACAAAATATTACCAACAGCTCTCAGTATAATGTATTGCAGTCTTTTCTCATATACCGTATGTTCCCACCCTCCCTGATAGAAAACATCTGGGTGTATCCAAAAACGGGCACTGGTCAGTGCAGCTCCACAATGAGGATGAGAAACATCTGTTGGTTTTTTCCCTTCCTTCTGTGGCGTGCAATAGAGAGGAGCCTTTTTATGGTGTCAAACACTCAACTTATGTAGTTGTTGGATCCAGTTTGTTTGCACTCATTCACTTACCATGTCAGATGGTTGGAGCCTACGCTCACCATGATTTGTTCATGTGATGTAATGGGAAGTTTTGTCTTGTCGCTTCTGGAGCTGTACTTGAACTTCTCCTCAGCACGCACGCATTCAACCTTTAGTCGTGACTGCATCCATCCACCTCTGGCATGCATGTGGCAGGATAGAATCCTAAAACCACGTGCCACGGTCCTGTACACTTGTCCACAGCCAGGAGCAGCTGCCGGGTACCATGACTTTGTCAAATCACATCCAGCTGCTCTTCTGTGCACTGAGAATGGTCTGGATGAGAGGAATGCTAACTCCTAAGTCCCAAGTCCTCCCTTGGCTTGGAAATCTGTGACCGCAAGGGTTTGACAAAAAGAAATCTTTGCACATTTTGTGTGTCTTTTGCAGTGACACTGTCAGCACCGTCTCATGTTCCAACAATGCTGTCATAGCTCTAATAGGTATCATATTGTGTTGACGCAACATGTGTTCCATTGCGCTCATTGGGATGAAGACGTGTCTGATGTAGGGAACGCTCTGGTGTCAAACTCAATCTGGCTGCTTCGTTTTAGGGCTGGCGGTGTAAGCTGTGGATGCCACCATGTTTTGTGGCGTGTATTGTTTCATAATAAGCGCCTCACATAAGCAACACTGTTGATCCCATTTATGGCTTGGAAAAAATGTCCTCTATTTGTATTTCGGCAGAGGGTGAGGTCCGCACGAGAAGGCAGTGCAAGAGGCCGGAGAGAAGGCAGCGGTGGAAGTGCTGGTGAGTGTGACTTTAACATGCAGCGCACAGATATCAGAGTCAACACCAAGCTTCACACCGTCCTGCTGCGAGCCATGTTTACATTTGCAGAGCAGCAGTGACTTGCTGGAAGAGATATTCCCAGGGAGAAAATCTCAACTTGAGAAACCGCCTGACAGCCGGTCCTGATGTTAGACCATGCTTGCTTGTTTGAAGCGCTTTAGGAGATTTGTGAAAAACCTCGAGAGTACCTGAGAGTTTTCCCTTGTTCCTGTAAAGTCTGCATCGTGGCACCCCTCAATACACGAAAGGCTCACTCTCCTTCATCTATACATTTTTACATTTACCTTTTTAATATTTTACATCTGGCTGCACGGTCGCCTCCAGTTCTGCTTCCTGGACAAATCACATTAAACGATCTTGTTGATTCTTCTTCTTCTATCACATCACGCCTGACACTTTTCTTCACCTGTTCCATCCTGCCTGCACACGCTTCTTCACCTCCTTTTCACCATCTCCATTCTTCTGGACTGTTGACCAGAACAGTATTTCAAATTCTCCACCTTCTGTATCTCTTCTCCTTGTAACCTGACTCTTCCACTCGGGTCCCTCTCATTCCCACACATATACTCCGTCTTGCTGCGGCTAATCTTCATTCCTCTGCTTTCCAGGGCAAACCTCCACTCTTCTCGCATCTCCTCCACCTGTTCCCTACTCTCACTACAAATCCCAATGTCATCTGCAAACATCACAGTCCATGGAGATTCTTGTCCAAGCTCATCTGTCAGCCTGTCCATCACCATAGCAAACAGGAAGGGGCTCAGAGCCGATCCCCGATGCAGTCCCACCTCCGGCACATCTTTCCCCTGTCTTCCGGTCCTCATACATGTCCTGCACCACTTGAACATACTTCTGTCCCTCCAGACTTCCTCATACAATACCACAGTTCCTCTCTAGGCACACGGTCCTAGGCTTTCTCCACATCTACAAACCCCTTCTCTGTACTTCTCTATGAACATTCTTAAAGCAAATACTGCATCTGTAGTACACTTTGTTGGCATGAAGCCATACTGCTGCTCCCAAATGCTGACTTCTGCCCTTAGTCTAGCTTCAACTACTCTTTCCATAACTTCATGCTACGGCTCATTAGCTTTATACCTCTGGAGTTGCCACAGCTCTGCACATCACCCTTGTTCTTAAAAATGGGCACCAACACACTTCTCCATTCCTGAGGCATCTTCTCGCTTCCTAAGATCCTTTTGAACAACCCAGTCAGGAACTCTACTGCTACCTCTCCTAGACACTTCCATACCTCCACAGGTATACCATCAGGACCACATCATCTGCAGATAGCAGAGGTGGGATCCTAAGGCCCCAAAATAGGAAACACTTAATGCCTTGGCTGTCCATAAAAATTGTGAACAGAATCTGCGGAAAAGGGAAGTGGTACTTCCCAAAGTTGACCATGAAAAGGGCTCATTTTGTTGCAGGCCATTAAAAAAAGGATCTCCAGACTGGGCCCACTGGCCATTTTTGTAGGAACCCATGGCTTTGTTCAACGGATGCCCACGGGGGTATAGTAGTTCCAAACACTGCTTTTATGATGACAGGAGGCTTGATCAACCTCCATTTCTGCAGAACATCTTTAAACTGTTGACCCATTTGGTATAATTCTGAAATATCAGATCAGGGGATGTCGTTGATTGTTGCCATCTTGTAAAGCCCTCCGAGCCTCTCAATGGCTACGTAAATACATTTGAGTGACTTGAATTGCAATAAATAACTAGAAAATTAGGGCCGTTCTCAAACTTTTGACGGATAGTGCATGTTTGTATCGCAGATAGCGGCCACAGCAGCAGCAGTAACAAAGGAGAGCGTTTGGGTGCCCAGGTGATGTCATTTCCTGCTTCCAGCGAGCCCTACGAGAGCAGCAGCCCCAAAGAACTGGGTGGGATGCCTTCAACTTGCCACTTTCCAATCCTGCTACTTTCAACGTTATGACAGCACGTATCTTTATCGTGTCAATCATCCAAGATTTGGTTTCTCTTCTCTAGACGCTTCCTATGTGGATCCACTGGGGCCCCTGGTTGAGCGACCGAAGACGGGGGCCAAGGTGCGAGTAGACGATGACGATGACTTTGCGGACGAAGACCTTGGAGATGAGCTGCTGCCAGAGTAGCTTCACCACATTTTGCCCAAATATTCTTCTTTCCGACTGGAATGTTTTACAGCTACCTCTCACTTAAATCTCAACCTGGACTGGTTTCTGTCCAGTCATGAGCACAAAATCGCATTTCAAGACAAACCTATGGAAGCGGCGCGAGCACGCTGGAGTGGGGTGCCAGCTCACTTCCTGTTGTGCCTCCTTTACATTTGAAAAGTCCAAAATGCGTGTAAGAGTCAGACAGACAGACAGAATACTTTATTCATCCCTTTGGGATTCCCTCAGGGAACTTGGCAGAGCGCTGGAGGAGCTGCCGTCATCTACAGCGCCCACAAGTCTTCCTTCTTTTCAATGCATGGCACAGGCTGTCCAAAATAGGTAACTCATTTATGGCATTAATTACATTCAAATATTTCTGGCACCATGACAAGCCCCACCTCTCTGTTCCTATGTGTGACTAAATAAACAGGAAAACAATAAGTGGATATTCATATTGCTCATTGGCATTCGGAAATCCCAGAAATCACATCTCCGTTCAAAACATGAATTCAACTTCCACTGGTAAAGTGTGTCTCAAATACCTCAAACACCTCAAGTACCAATACCCATGCCCATACCGCCCAGTCCATGAACTCTGCTGATCATGCTGGCATGCCGTGTTGTCATCACTTCTAGCTACCCCACTATCCTTTAAGCATAGCTAGCTATAGCTACGTCTTCTAACCAGCTACATCAACACCAATACCACTCGGTCCATGGAAAATCACGACCGTTATCGTGTCTAAGTGTGGACATGGCGGAGTGGCTGAAAAAAAGACCCGAATTATGATGTGAAAGTCTCAGCACATTTGATCCCTTAAGCAGCCACGCAGCTGCAGTTTGGACCGCCCACTCCCACGCTGGATGTTTTATTAGCAGGGCTGGATGTGCTGGCAAGCAGACAGAACCTCACTTTCATTTGGCTCCGACTTTACAAGCATTTTGGTGGAAGGCAGCATTTGAAATGAGACCGTGGACAGATGGTCCCACTGTGTCCACGCCGGAGTGGCTTGTTATTACAATGTGATATTCCCCCGCAGGAGCTACCTCCAAAGTACAAGTGCCGTCCCGCGTCTCAAGGCGAGAATATCGGGGAGGATTTCCTACTCGGGTTCGAGGACACTTGTCATGCGGCGTGGGTTCCGTGTCCTGTTGGCGGCACTGCTGCTTCTCCACGTCGCCGCCCTCGCCGCGGTGGGCGGCCGCGTGAGGAAGAAGGTCCCGCGGACCCGCTCGTGCTTGGACCTCCCGGAGGAGATCCTGGAGCAGATGTTCGGGCGTCTCTCTGTCGGCGTGCTGAGTGCCTTCCACCACGCCCTGCAGCTGGAGCCCCGGGACAAAGTCAACCTGAACTGCCCCGGGACCGCGACGTCCCCGCCGGCCGACAGCAAGAGCCGCCTTCCTGTCAACCTGCTGAGCGTCTCGCCCTGGGCGTACAGGTCGTAGCTCCTCCATGTTTTTTTCACAACTTGGGAACTTAACATTAGAACATTCAAACTGTTTTTATATGCGAAGGATAAAAATAAACCCATAAACGAAGCAGACTACTTTATGGTGGTCTGCCACCTGATGTCGCTGTTTATCCAGCCATCCGTTTTTTATGCCGCTTATCCTCACTCGGCTCGCGGGCTATGCCGGAGCCTATCCCAGCTACCCTAGGCCAGCCAGTGGCACAAGCATAGACAAGCATTCACACTCACATTTGTCGCTATTTGTCCTCCAATACGTTTGTGGTGGAGTTGTGCAATATTTCACTTCACTAGCTGGCATCTGTCACAAAAGCAACATATTTCCAAATTGTACTAGGAGATACTAGTACATACTAATGCTACCTTACCTGATGAGTTATGTTCCCAGGGGAACCGGACCAGGAAATCTTTGCTCTGTATTAAATATAAACAACACTCCCCATGCTACAACTGTGTGCAGGATCTCCTATGACCCAAGCAGATACCCGCGCCACATCCCAGAGGCCTACTGCTTGTGTAAGGGCTGTCTGACCGGACCTGACCGCCAGGAGAGCGACCAGTACCGCAGTACGCCTGTCTACGCTCCCTCCGTCATACTCAGGAGGTCCGGTTCTTGTGTCGGGGGCCGCCACTCCTACTCCGAGGTGTACGTCTCCATCGCCGTGGGGTGCACGTGTGTGCCTCTTCTGGACAAAGACAGGCTCATCCAGAATGGCAACCAGAGCCTGGAGTCTTGGAGAACGGAGCCCAAAGGTGCCAGGTCCTTCTCGGTAGCAGGAAGCAAGCGAGTGGGCTGAAGATGGAGTCCAACATGTGACTCAATCAGAACATCACATACGGCATCTCATGAAATACAAGTTAGGGGAAACCTTCAGCCTTTGCAAAGCTAGTGTTCGCCTTTGGTTGACGCTGCCTGAGAGGTTAGTGTACTGTTACTCACTTTTGTCCAACCAATTCAAATAAGCAGATGTTTAAGCAAATCAACCCTTTTCAGCTTTGCTTTCCTAGTATTCTGTATTATTGATACAGTGTTTCGTCATGTCTGTGACTGCCTGGGCAGTCCATCCTGCCTGGGCCCCAAGCGCCTCCACAGACCCCGCTAAATGACTAAATGAGAGCTTTGGTCCCAACAACACGTTCAACCATCAAATGCAAGCATGTTCTGCATCAACGCATTCATCTTGTGCATATGTTACCAATAGCGGTTGCAGAGAATGGATTTGGCCAAAAAATGTCAATATTCTTCACAATTTGCAGGTGTTATACCTGTTCTTACTTTAAAAGTATGAATATTGGGCAGGATTCAAAGACGTGGTTGTAGTATTCTTCACTGGAATGGAACGATAGCCACTGCAGGATGTACGCAGTCCAGAACAATAAACAACTAGAAAAGCCCTCA
Organism: Doryrhamphus excisus; assembly: GCF_037039965.1. Classification (NCBI taxonomy): domain Eukaryota; kingdom Metazoa; phylum Chordata; class Actinopteri; order Syngnathiformes; family Syngnathidae; genus Doryrhamphus; species Doryrhamphus excisus. Next base: position 63,101 of record NC_136368.1, on the reverse strand, counting down.
AGTGCGTCAAAAGACCTCGTCTTCTATGATGACAATTCCAAAGCACCCTATTTTCTTTTCACATTCTGGATCCTAGTATCCAGAATGATTCCATTATCTGGATCAGTCTTTGATACATGTAGTTATTTTTCCTCCCAGTACTCAGAATCCAGTACCATTTTTTATGACTTTGTATGCAGTTGCCAAAAATGGTCCAATCTCTCGCAATGTTAGAGAATCCTTGAAAAACTTCCTGGATCCAGACGGTGATCCAAAGTGTAATCAGTTCTTCCATATCTAATTTCCTACAATTTCATCCCAAATCCATGTCAAACTTTTCAAGTTATTTTGAACACACAGATGAACGCCGGCAAAAACAAATGTAAAAAGGAACTCTTCCAATGCTGGCGTGTGAGCCTTACGTCTTTTTTATGGCTAATATGTTTATCGTATTCGGTAATACATGTGTAAAGGTGGCTATAGGGGTGTTATTTCATGTCTAGAGGGCTCTAACGTTAAAAACATGTCTTTAGAAGGTTGTGAGCAGGTTTTCTCTTCTCTAACTCGGAAAATATTCCATTTCTAAATAAGAAAAAAAGCACATTATTGACATTGTGACCCTGCCCACCTACCCACTTTTGTACACACACACACACACACACACCTCCCTGCATGTCCACAAACTGATTGCATCGTCTAGGGTCACGTGACATCACAGCAGCTGCTCGGCAGAATGAAGGTTCAAAATGATGACATCATAAAGGCCTCCATTTCTGGAATGCGACAGTGGCCTCCACTTTATATCAGCGAGAGGCTCTCACCCGAAATAAAGACAATGAACAAGCGACATCTTGCAATAGAAGAGGATGACCTCTACTCCGGCTACAATGACTACAGTCCATTGTTTGACTGCAAGGTGCGTCTTTCCCTTTTATGGTGGTAGTCATTAAAAGCCACAAAGCCTCAATGCTGATCCTTTTCTTAAAGGAGCTGGATGCTGATATGGGCTTTCAAGAAGCAGTCAGGAGCAGTCATGGAAGGAAATCCCTCATGCAGTCGGTGTGTGTGTGTGTGTGTGTGTGTGTGTGTGTTCTTATTGCAAAACATTTGAAACGTGTGCTATACACAAGATTGTCCAAAAAACAACTCTTTTCCTCCACATTTTCTAGAGCACCGCACGTCTTCCTGACATTAATACAGGGGGGCGACCTTTAAGTTCTTCATCTGGAGTAAGTACGCCATCTTGGGATACAGTACATAATAACAGCTGGCACACACACGGCAAAAGCCCTCAAATGCCAATGTTTAAAACAGGGGTGTCCAAAGGTGGTTGTTTTTTTTTTGTTAATGGGCCTACGCCACATTCTTACTATACTGTATACCTGAACAACAACAAAAAACACATCAGAAAAAAGAATAAACACAATATTCTGAGGAAAAACTTTTATTTAACTGGAATATTGTGAAGAAAAATAATGTCATTGTAGTAGCATAAAGTTGAAATGTTATTAAAAAGTCAATTACAAAAGTGTAATTGTTGGAAAATTAGGTTGCAGAAAAAGTTCTAATGTTAATGAATAAAGTCCTAACTATGAGAAGAACATTTACAAACAGGAAGTGGGAATAGTTGGAACAAAAACAACAAAATGCTGATGTGATTCTAGTTGCAATATTAGGAGAATAAAATTGTAGTATTAACAGAAAAGGTATCATTTCAGAACAATGTATTCGTTTTACAATAAATGTAAATAATACAAGAAAAAAGTTGCAATAAAGTTTACAAGAAAAATGCTGCGAGAATTACGACAGAATTATTGTCATTTTTATGTGATTATACATGTAACATTAAGACAATTCAGTCCGAAAAAATGTATGTGGCCGGGTCGATGGAAGGACTGGACCGAGCACAAACTTTTATGTGGGTCTTTATTCCTGACCGGACAGGGAATGCTCAGCATTAACAACAATAAGACTGAGATTTGCTTTCTTCTGTCCCTAGCACTAAATACTGTCCTATTCGGTGCCGGATATCCTGACTTGCACCAAAAGGCAAAAACTGCACTTGTAGAAGACATAAAAGATGATCAAACACAGTAGACAACAGCTCCACCTTGAAGTCCTCTGTCCCACCTCCAGCACATCTTCCCCCTGTCTTCCCGTCCTCATACATGTCCTGCAGCACTTGAACATACTTCTCTGTCCCTCCAGACTTCCTCATACAATATCACAGTTCCTCTCTAGGCACCCTGTCCTAGGCTTTCTCCACATCTACAAAGACACAATGCAGCTCCCTCCGACCTTCTCTGGAGTCAAGTCAAGTTTATTTGTATAGCCCTTAATCACAAAAGATCTAGGGTTCTAGAAGGGTTCTAAACGGAGCACAGGGTACAACTAGATAGGAAGGTGCCAACCCATGTCATATTTGTAAACAAGAATCTTAAAGGAACTGGGAACCAGTGCAGGTTAGCCAGTACTGGAGGAATATGCTGGGATTTAGACGTCCTGGTGAGGAGTGGTGCTGTGGCATTTTGTACTAACGAGAGGGAAAAAGTTGAAATATGACAAGTGAAATGCTGTAATACTGTAAGAGAATAATTGTCATACTGACAGGCAGGCAAGGAGCATCTGCACTCTGATATGATCAATCATTTCACGGCACGGGTGTTTGGAGCGTATGTTGATAGCTACGTGAATGGAATCATACCTGCTGTGTGTGCTTGCTGTTTGCAGTCGAGGACGCCCATGCCGTCATCAGGTAGCAGAGCCGTGACGGGAGCTGTGCAGGTAAAAAGAGGAGCTGAATATTGGAGCTAATATTCGGCAGTATGAAATGACGACATTTACAGTGTCTGCTCTACTTTTGATTGTTTGGATTGATGTGTTGGACTCGAGCAGAGTGGCGCAGCTCGCCCCATGTCGGCCATCAGCGCAGCAGGTTACTCGTCCTCCCCCACCCGCTGTGAGTATTCCTGTTGTACGGACGTACAGTATTACCATCAGCCAAGGGCGTAACTTTGGCTGTACCGTCAGGGGGGGTTTATTGGTTTATTTATTGGATCGTTGACTTTTTAAAAGGAGTCAGGGTAAGCATAGACGCAGGGTAAACATGCTCACTAACCCCCTGCCATCAGAAGCGTACACTGTTAGTAGGATTAACTGGATTGTGTCTTTAGCTTCTGTCTTTGACCCTCTGGGCCAGTCCAGAGGCCCAGCACCCCCACTTGAAGAAAAGAAAGACGACACGTGAGCTTTCTATTGAAGCTGTTCCTGTCACAATCACCTCTCCGTGGAATTGCCGGTAAGCTGGGATTGCTGTGGTGTGGTGTTACAGGCCTGAGGAGAAGATCAAGATGTTGGAGAAGAAAGTCAACGACTTGACGACGGAGAGCTGCATGGCACACAGCGTGGGCAACTCCCAACTGGTCAGACACAACTCTTTCCAAGTCCGCTTCATCCTCATGCGGACTGCCACTCGTGTTGTGTTGTGTGATGCCAGGCTCTAGAAAAAGCCAAAGAGGCTGAGAGGAAGGAGAGAGCGCTGGTGAGGCAGAGGGAGCAGTCCGGCAACGTAGAACAAATCAACATAGATCTGACCTACGCTGTAAGTACGCCATCCTCGCCAGAAATAGAAAAGAAGTAAGATTATTATCGTCATGTGGCTACTTGGTTTCAGCTGCCTCTGTGTGTTTGCACGTTCGCCAGTAAGCTACGAAGTCTTCTTCCTCTTTGGGCTTTTCCCTTCGGGTGTCGCCACAGCAAAGCAATCTCCTCCATCTAAGCCTGTCTTCTGCTTCTCTCTCTCGTGTCCTCCTTCACTACACCCATAAACCTCCTGCAAAGAAATACATTAAATCAATAAAATACTGCACTGAAACGCAGTCATGTTCCATACGATTTTTGGCTTTTCGTTGCTAGTATCAGGGACCCACTGGTGATGGTTCCTTATTGTGGTCATGCAGAGTCAAAAAACTGGACATTGATCGAATTAACTCGGATCAGCTGTTCTGACTCCCAAAACTCTTTAAGTTTGGGATTACTATGCTGAACCCCCTGGACTCTCCTGTCTGGACTTGACTGGGTCCTGATGTTTTTTGTTGTCTTTGCCAGGTTCTTCTCAACCTGGCTAACCAGTATGAAAACAATGAGATGTATCCAGAGGCCCTGAGTAGCTACCAGCTCATTGTGAAGAACAAGATGTTCCCCAACGCAGGTGAGCGAAAGGCTGGACTTGACTTTGCTTTGGCCAAGTATTCGTACCCCTTCATCCCATCACAAGGTTGGTGTTTTCTGCTTCTCTGCAGGACGTTTGAAGGTCAACATGGCCAACATCTTGGTCAAGCAGGAGAACTATCCCAAAGCCATTAAATTCTACCGGATGGCGCTGGATCACATCTCAGACGACTACAAGGAGATGAGGATCAAGATCATGCAGAACATCGGCACCGTCTTCGTCCTGCTGGGCCAGTACTCGGACGCCATCACGTCTTTCGAGCACATCATGAGCAAGAGTCCGAACATCAGGACCGGCTACAACCTCGTCCTGTGCTACTACGCCACAAGAGATGGGGATGGCATGAAGAACGCCTTCCAGAAGCTCCTCTCTGTCCCGCTGGGCATCGACGATGATGACAAGTACATCTCGGCTAATGTGAGTGTGCTTGTAGCTCGTTTATACCAGGGAAAGTGTGGCCCTCGGCACCTTCTAAAAATGAAATTAAACTGGAAAACAGCGGTTATGGAAACAGAAAGCATTCAGAAACATTCTCGGACAATAACATCAAAATGTTGAAAATAAAGTTATTGTTATAAGAAATCACAGATTAGGTTTTAAAAGAAAAGAAATGTTTTTTTTACAAAGTTGAAATATTAAAACTATTTTCGACAAGAGTAAATATAATGAGAAAAAAAAGAATTGTGCAAAAATGTTGTAATATGTGAATAAAGTTGAGTTGAAGTCATAAGATGACGAGAAAAAAGAAGTCATTCAATACCATTCCACTGTGATGTTTCAAGGTTTCATCCTGTCCTTCAGGATGACATCAAATCAAACATGTTGATTGAGGCCATTAAGGATGACAAGCTCCACCAAATGGAGAGAGAATTGTAAGAAAAGTTTATTGAAATACACGGTATTTAAACGGTATTTTCCCGTACAACTCACCACTTCCACCCTGTATGCTAACACAGGAAAGCTCGGGCTGAGAAGTACGTGATGACGGCCGCCAAGCTCATCGCTCCAGCCATCGAGGCTTCCTTCGCTAGCGGATTTGACTGGTTTGTTTGTCTCAAGAATGAAGCCTTTCAAAACAAGGCTTCTTAAACCGTCTCGTCTTTATTGTCATTAAGTGGTGGCCCACTGTGGGTTTTTTTTTTTTGCATAAAGTTAGTTTTTTTTTTAAATCACCTGTCATATAATGACATGTCCAATGTGCATTTTAGAGAAATTGAAGGCATTTCTTCAACATAAAGGCATATATCCAATGCACACATTCAAATGAATAAATATCAGATATTTGACTTCTAACCGTGCAGTGAATATATACAAGTATATACATACATAGTATATACATATATACAGTACCATGGAGGAAGATGACAAGAAATATAATGCCAACAGATTGTTGTTTGTCTTTAAAAGGTGTGTTGATTTGGTGAAGAGCTCCCAGTATGTGCAGCTGGCCAACGACTTGCAGTTAAAAAAGGCCATGACCTTTTTCAGGCAGATGCACTTTGACCAGGTGAGAAGCTCCTTTTAACGAGACATTCCTTCCACTTTGAGACCAGACACCTTTTCTCGTGTCGTCAAGGCAATGAAAATCCTGAAGGAAGTAGCCAAGCAGGACAGCAGAGTGAAGAGCGCCGCCTCCAACAACCTCTCCAGCCTCTTTATCCTGGTAGAACTCGTCTTCAGGTTCCGAGGAGGACCAAAAGAGAAGCTTGGAAGATCTATTTTTTGTAATGTGCTGTTCCAGGAAAAGGACTATGAGCAGGCAGAGCGATACGCCGATCTGGCTATGAGCGCCGACCGCTACAACCCAGGAGCTTTCGTATGCAAGGGCAACACCGAGTTTGTCAAACAGGACTACGTGAAGGCAGCAGAGTTCTTCAAGGAAGCTCTCAGGAACGACTCCTCCTGCACTGAGGCTCTTCGAAACCTGGGTAACGTACCTGGAGAAAGACGTACCGTCCACAAATATCAGAGTGGAGAAAAAAACTTGGCTATGTCTCCTTTTTCCAAGGTCTCACCTACAAGAAGCTGAATCGTCTGGAGGATGCCCTGGACTGCTTCTTGAAGCTCCACGCCATTCTTAGGGATAGCGCTGAGGTCATGTATCAGCTGGCCGACACGTATCCTTCGACATGCTGCCGACTGCGTAGATCGGTTGCCATTTTTTTGCATTCGTAACCCAACTTTAAAAGCTCTTGTTTACTTTGCTCTGTGGGCTTGTTGACCTGACTTGATTCAACAGACTGAATCCAGATCCAGAGGAATCCTTTGTAATAACTTTATTGTGGTCATGCACTCTTTGTTGACATATTTGCCTTTGACAAGCGTGTGCCAGTTATGAGCTTCTGGAAGACCCCCAGCAGGCTATAGAGTGGTTGATGCAAGTCATCAGCGTGGTCCCCAATGACCCCAAGGCTTTGGCCAAACTGGGGGATCTGCACGACCTGGAGGGGGACAAGTCCCAGGCATTGCATTACTACTGTGAGGTACAAAGCTTTGTGTGCGTGCTCAATGATGGACATCAGCGCGCGTCACATGCTGTGCTCTTACCGTCCAGTCCTTCAGACTCTTCCCTTGCAACATGGAGGTGATTGAGTGGTTGGCGGCCTACTACGTCCAGACACAGCTCTATGAGAAGGCCATTCAGTACTTTGAGAGAGCCATACTTGTACAGTGAGTCACACTTATGGTGCTTTCACATTTGATAGTTTCCGTACTCCTTTCTGCTTGGTAAGAATTACGAGGGCACCTGTGGTGCGTCACAGCAAGCCATGTGACAACGCTCAAACCTCCAATTGGTTTGATGCTTTGAGCATCGATGCCTTTATTTACCCAGGCAAGCAATTTAAGAACAGATTCTTATTTACAAATAAGAATTAAGAGCAAGCGTCAACGTTAACCGGAAAAATGGCTCGTTCTTTATGGCATGTTTACAACGACACTATTTACACACCCTAAACGACATAATGCTGACGTCACTACAAGGAGAAAGCACCTTCAATCCATCCATTTTCTATGCCGCCTATCCTGGGGTTGCGGCGTATGCTGGAGCCTATCACAGCTGACTTCAGGCGAGAGGCGGGGTCCACCCTGGACTGGTCGATAGAGAACGGCTTGAAGGTCTAAACTAAATGGGTCCCCAGTTTAGCATGCTAGCGGTTAGGATGTCGAGGACAGTGCACTCGTCTTTTTGCTGTTGGGCTACGAGATCGCCAATGCCATTTTTCAAGTGATCACCAAACGACAGTATTTGCTCAGTCACCTGTCGGCTTCCTGTTTACTTTCTGGTGCTGACCAACTGGACAAGAGAGCGATGTCACGTGGCTTGCTGTGCCGCTTTTGCTAACGTCAGTTCTGAAAATAAAGTAGTGAAATGAAAATGAAGTGAGGATGTCCCATGGCAGATGTTTGACGAGAATGTAGTGAAATAAAAATGAAGTAAAGATGAGGTTGAAGCTGTGTTGTTCCTCAGACCAAGCGAGGTGAGGTGGCAGCTCATGGTGGCCAGCTGTTACAGAAGAAGCGGTAAGCATGTGTTGGCTTACGTTAGACTTGGACACTTGTTCTTACATGCTTGCTTTTTCCATGGCAGGAAACAGCCAAAAAGCCCTAGAAACATACAAAGAAGTCCACCGCAGGTTTCCAGACGACGCTCAATGTAATGAATCGTACTGTGTCGGTGTTTATCGACCTTGTGACCGCTTGTACTGCTAGAAGAACTGTGTCTGTGCTGTCAACAGGTCTACGCTTCCTGGTGAGGCTAAGTCAGGACATGGGCCTGAAGGAGGTCCAAGACTACACCGCCAAGCTGAAGAAGGTTGAGAAGATGAAGGAACTCAGAGAGCAGGTATGAATAATCACTGTGAATAAATGGCAGCGTTTTCATGTCGAGTCATAGACGCATTCGTCATCTCCAAGAGAAATGACCAAACAGTGTTTACATAACACGATAGTGCATTTTTCTATGGCACCACCTCATTTCCGGTCAAATCTATTTGTTTTCTTATTTGTTGGTTCTCTCTCTCCAGAGGGCAAAGGCTGAGCGAGAGGGCAGCAGAAGCAGGAGAGCAGACAGCGCTGACAGTCCTGGTGAGTCCAACCGCAGACCACATTTAAGTCTGTCCAACATGCAGCCCACAAAAGTCGTTAGCCTTAATATGCAGATGTAGCACTAATTTTCACAATACAATAATACAATATTATTATATCCACTAGCAACTCGTTCGATCCCAGCCATTAAAAAAACAAACAAACCTTGATTACCGGCCATTTTAGACAATTCTGATTCATTTTTGAAGGCACACAGAACATTGTGTTCTATGGCTATATAAACATGGAACCTACCATCAAGAAAAGCTTTCTCCATTCCATAGTAATCAGCAGTAGGCCGTAGGTAAGTTTCAGCAAAACATTAGCTCCCCACTAGAAAGGAGAAAAAAGATAACTTTCACTTTGACACAAATAGTTTTTGCTTTTGCGACAACTCAAATATTATATCATCTCAACCACAATATAAACAAAAATGGATTGTTTTATTCCAAATAAGAATTTATTTACAAATGTAACACCATGAAATATTTCCAATTTTCACATTTGAAACTAAACTGTGTGTGCGCGCGCGTGTGCGTGTGTGCATGCGTTAAAATGTTCCTACGATGTGTAACCTGCACGCTACACTCCTCCACGCTGTCGCACCTCCACCTTGCTGCCAAGTGTGTATTTCCATGCAAAAGAGGCACCCCGAGCTCTTATCAAATGCACTTCTGCCACCTTGCTCTAATAGTGACATCTTTTAGTGTGCACCTGTGTCACATCTTTTTGCCTTTTGCAAAAAAAAAGCATCTTGGAATCGGAGTTCTGGTACAAAAAAAGGTATAAATAGTTCTTTGGTCATTAGTGACTTAATGATGGTATTCTAATACATTTCAACTAAGCTTGGATTGCCCGATGATTAAATGATGGAATGTAAAGTATTTATTAGAGTCCTTCACGATGCTTATAAGGGTATGATAGTTTCATAACAGAAAATAATCTAAAAATAGATTTAAATGATAAAATACTTTGAACCAAAAGATGATTGAATTCCTGCATAATTGAAGAAGATTGTAGCCCTTTCGGCCATACGTGTTGATTTAGTTTGTATTGCAACTTTTCCATTGCAGACAGCATCCACAGCAGCAGCAACAACAAAGGAGAGCGTTTGGGCACCCAGGTGATGTCACTTCCTGCTTCCACCGAGCCCTACGAGAGCAGCAGCCCCAAAGAACTGGGTGGGATGCCTTCATCATCGCTCTGTTCATTCTGAAGACACTTCACTGCTACAACAACAACACACAGAACACGTGTTTTGCCTCATGCAGACGCTTCTTACGTGGACCCACTAGGACCACCTGCAGACACACCCAGGACGGGGGTCAAGAAACGAGCGGATGACGACGTCTTTGCGGGTGAAGATGTCGGCGAGGAGCTGCTGCCCGAGTAGCGTGTCTGTCATGTGTGGCAAATACACACTCGGGGTGTCACGAGACGAGGCGAGGTTTTAACATTACTTTTAAGAAAAGTACAATGGTAAGATAATGTTCCAAAAATGTTACAATATATTGCAGCCTAGTGTCTTGTGTGTGTGTGTATGCTAGCAGCCCCTCCTCCACCGGGACTGAGATTGAGATGAGATTGAGATTGTATGACTGACAAAAGGGCTCACTCTGTTTATGCCGGTGTTCTATGGAACAAACGACCAAGGTTCGCAAACCAATACAGAGTGAACCCTCTTCCTGCCTGATGGGTGTCCCAAGCCGAGGAAAACAGGCACGCACGCACATGGCAATACATTGAGGCGGGCAATTCATTTTCATTTATTGTGTGATGGATTCATCTATTTATCATCCCAAGCCTTGTGCCCACACCACAGGTTTTTTTTCTGAACGCATATTAATCTTGTGAGATCTTGTGCCACCCTAAAACACAGCAGGGTGTTTTATTGCGGTGCGCATATTGCGGTGCACATACAGCAGCGCATGCTGACATAATGTGGTAGTGACGTAATTGTCTCATTTGCTATGATGTCTTGAGTGAGTTAAAAAACATCCAAAATGAACAGCTTTCCTCTGTGGCTTCTTTTTGTCACAAACAAGAAGGAGCCGCCCGTGAGTGCCCTCAGAAGGGGTGGGGCCAACAGCATCATTTACTGCTTGGAGGGAGGAGTGATATGTTTTTCACCCAATGCCTCTTCATTAGATTTGTCACGCGATGTGCTCTTAAAACGTATCCAGAGGGGTCTGAAGACAAAGGAAGCTGGAAAAACGTCTTCTTACTCTCTGGCAGACCAGGTGGTATGATGTGTCTATGAGAGAGGCCGAACAGCTAGCGCCAAATCTATTGATGATAAAATATGAGACCTCAACTGTCGTAATGTTGAGCAACCACAAGTCTCCGGGTACTCCGGTTTCCTCCTACATTCCAGAAACAGGCATGCCAGGTTAATTGGCGACTCCAAATTGTCCATGGGTATGAATGTGGGTGTGGTGTGAATGGTTGTTTGTCTGGCCCCCAGTCCAGGGTGTCGCCCAGAGACAGCTGGGATAGGCGGTAAAGAAAACGGATGGATGGATGAACACTCATAAAGTGGTATATCCAGACGGGAACAAATCACTCAGCTCATGCATGGTGGCCAGCTGCAGGAGAAGCGGTAAGCATGTGTTGGCTTACGTTAGACGTTGGCCGCATGTTCTTAAATGCTTTTTCCATGGCAGGAAACAGCCAAAAAGCCCTAGAAACATACAAAGAAGTCCACCGCAGGTTTCCAGACGACGCTCAATGTAATGAGTCGTACTGTGTAAGTGTTTATTGACCGTGTGACCGCTTGTACTGCTAGAAGAACTGTGTCTGTGCTGTCAACAGGTCTACACTTTCTGGTGAGGCCAAGTCAGGACGTGGGCCTGAAGGAGATCCAAGACTACACCGCCAAGCTGAAGAAGGTTGAGAAGATGAACTAACTCAGAGAGCAGGTATGAAATAGTTTCACTTTTGGCTTTTTTGTCGCAATGACATAACTCAAAAAGTGTGAAACATTGTAAGCGAGCGTGTGTTTTTGTTAAGAAAACCAAAAGTTAGCTGTAGGTGAGAAGTTACAAATGGTTGTTGTACTCAGTAGTGGCCACTTGGTGTCACTGTTTCCTAACAATTCCACAAGGCTGTGTATCTAATATGTGCTCAGTGGTAGGCCACCCAGTCAGGAGATGGGAAGACCTGGGTTGGAATCTCAGTTTGGAGTTTGCATGTTCTCCCCATGCGTGCGTTGTCTTTCTCCGGGTACTCAGTAGGATATACTTTTAAATTGAAGAAAAAGTCAAGAATCAGTTTTTATAAGACGTTTGGGGCCCCCCGGGCAGTTGCCTGTGTTTGTGTAATGCTAAGTGGGCCCCTGGGTGTGATATATGGCGTCTATTTGGATGGACAAGTGCAGGGCAAAAAGTGGCTAAAATTGTGTGTAGCAAGACAAGGTGTGGACTAGCATCTCATTAGCATAAAAGCGACAGACCCACAAAGGTGGCCTTACTTTAAACTTTACTTTAAAACTGTTTTAAGATTTTGGAAAACAAAACAAAAACAAAAACTAATTTAATTTAAAAAAAAATACTATCATATGGGATCTTTAAGCACTGTCACTTTTTATATGCATATGTAAGCAGTAATACCGGAAGTGACCTGTATGGAAGGTGTAAAGTTTTGCATAGGGGAGGGGCAAAGAAGGTTCGAGTTCACCACGCCTTGTCACTACTGTCACTACCAACTTGGTCAGCCATATTGGCTGTCACTCTGGACACATTAGCCCGGCTTGGCGGAGGAGTTTCGGCTGTATTAGTGAGCCTGTGTCCGATAACCATCGGGGGAGTGGACGCTGCTATTTTAAGGCGCTGGCGATATATAAAGCCGGGCGGGCAGGGGAGGAAGGAGGAGTTGCTGTCGGGGGCTGACGAGCTAGCAGGCATCCTTTTACCTTGACGCAGCCGCGGTGCCGGTGAGTTGGACCTCACCTCCGCAAACATTGTTAGCTCCAGCCGGGTTCTTGACCACCGCGGGGACGAAAGGACGGGTGAGTGGACACAGGTGCCACATTTGGCGCTGAGGTGATGGTGCGTCACTTCAAGATGTTACGCAAGGAGCTTCCATTAGCGGCCTAATTAAGACGCGCGTCCTCGTTCCTCTGCAAAGACGCCTCCAGGGCACATTTGTAGGACTTGTAAGAGTCATTTGGAGAAGACTGGTTTCTCCCGAGAGGACATTTAATTGTTTTTGCAGTTAGGGGAGTGTTTCTGGCTGATGATAGCAGCTATAAATATGGAAAAGCTAGCAAACAAGAAACTTAATTAGTAGGCTGCTACATTGAACCCGTTTGGACTAAGGTTAGCTTGGATGTGTTTACATTACAAGTACAGTGCATGTCCCCAGCGTGCTGGATGTGCTACTTATTCCAGGATACATTTGCTGCTGTCTCATTTTGTATCGTTTCTTTTCCTCCACGAATAAGTTGGCTGCAATGACTCATCTCTAAACCGCCGTGAATCATCAGCCCTGAATGTTGGAGCCTCTGTTTTAGCCATTTCTCACTTCAGCAGCTGCCATTGAACCAGCAGCCCCTAGCTAGCCTCTGCATGCATCAAACACAAGCGCTGATTGGCCACCGTCGACCGGGGAGCGTTCTCATTGGCTCATTTATCTGTCGCTCACAGCCCCGCCCCCGTAAGGACCAAATTACATCTCATTTGGAAAGAGGCTTTCTGCTTCTTGACATAAGAAAGCGGTCCGGCAATGACAGATTTTATGACCTCTTTCGCAATCACACATTATGTGGATGCTTACAAGGAGCTCGTGTAAATTGGCCATTTTGGACCTGTTGTTTATAAGCTGTCTCTCTGCCTCAGCCGCATCCAGACGCGCCTTGGGCAGCCCTGCTCTAGATGTTAACGTTGCATGGTGTTCAAGTACCAGATGCACCGCTAACTTCCTCTCTGCTGCAGCTCTTGCAAAGTCTGAATATTTTGAGTGTTTCTAAATAGTATTTAGAAACCGGAAATGGATGGTTTCTGTCTTATGTGAGAATATGTTAACTTAATAATAATTCTCAGAATTTCGTTTGTTGTTTATCTATTCTGTCCGTATTTTAGCAAAACTCTTTCGTATGATTCACATGTTAAAATGAGAGCGCACACTGCAGCCCCAGCAGGTTTATACACTCCATCGGTGAGGCATCTGGGTGAATAGAGCACACACACACACACACGCACACACACACACACACACTGTAGTTATGTGTCAGCCACTGATTGTTGCTCTAAAGCCTTGTCCATTAAATGTATTGCATTGTCCCGTGTACAATCCCATTTGACTGTGCCGGATAGAGAACAAAGCTGATTGTTGTGCTTGCTCCAACCAGAAGTAATAAGAAAAATGACCAGCGTTGGTGTAAATGTAGACAAGAACAATGAACAAAGCCCCGCCTCCCCCACAGAGCCATCATGTAGAGTGCCTTTGTTAGGTATTGTCAGTCCTCCTGGTGCAGGTAGACTATATTCAGTATGTAGGTCAAGGTATGCTCCGAGTTCATCTCAGTGCTCCTTCCCTCAGCTTGGATGAGGCTTAATGGAGAAAAAAGATGGACGTACCATCAGGTCTTTAACTTGAAGGTTATTACAAATTATTCAGAGAAGGGATTGAAAATTTGCATATTCATCATCTCGCTGAAAGAAAACTTTGGGTCAGATGTCTTCGGCACTAGCAGACATTTATAAGAAGTGCTGACCCGACTGAAACTTCGAAATAACCATTTTTGTTTGGGGCGTCTAAAAATGTCATTTTTAAAAACAGTTGTAATAATATGAAAAACTTAGGTTGGGGAAAAGTTGTAATATCATGATAGATTCAAAATACGAGAATGAAGAAATATTAACTCATTCAGTATTAAAGACGTAGTTATACATTTTTATAAACCCAAACACCTGATCCCAACAACTTTTACGTTTTCTTGTGCGAGAGGTGAAAGCAAGTGACGATGCAACTCCCTACTAATGCATTTCAGTTGAGAGCAAGTTTAAGCGGCCACAAGGTGGCAGAAGTGCATTCGATAGAGCTGGCAGGGATCATGTCGAGTACCACATTAGAGAGTGTGGAGGAGCGTAGCGTGCAGACGTAGGGAAATGAGCGCATGCGCGCGTGCACATGCATAGTTCACTTTCAAATGTGAAAATGATAAATTCATTGTTACTATGATGCAAAACATCTTTTTGTGTTTATGTTGGTGCAGTTTAGATATTTGAGCTGTCCCAAAAGCAAAATATATTTGTGTCCAAGTGAAAGTTAGCCATGAAATGTATCTTTTCACATTCTTGAAACCAACCTACCTTCTACTGCTGATTACTAAAGAATGGAAAAAGGTAGAAAAAAAGGTTTATGAAGGAGGACTGGAGTCTAATCTTTCTTTTGGTAGGTTCCATGTTCATGTAGTCATACACCCCAATATTCTGTAATATGGGGTTGTCTTTTGAAACATGGCTGGGATTGAATGTGTTGCGAGGTATGAGAAGACAGTTGGAATCTTAAATATCAAATAAAAGCAAGCAAAAAGCATAACAAGAAGGAGAAATGGTTCAGTCACACTACTAATATACTCTCACTGATAATCACTGCTAACACAAAGCTATATCAGTATACCTACATGGGGTGCTTTAAAAGATGTACAAGCGGCCCCAGAGTAGGCGACTCCCACTGGAAAAGGTTTGGACATCCCCGCTGTAAAGAACAGATAAGGTAGCTATGGCTGCTGGATGCTGCCCACCCATGGTACTTCAAATCCAGCCAATACCATCTCAATTAAAAAAAAAAACCCCATCAAGGTTGCCCACAGCCACAGCTGCTAATTCCAATGTTTTTGACATGGTTATTTGCTTTTGGAGACTCTTATTAAGCATTGACAGTACCTTCAGGGCTTGACCTAATGGTGGAATGCCCCAATGATGGAATGATGGACTGAGCCGTGCAGGGATTTTTAAAATGGTGTCCAACAGTGAGCTGTCACATCAAAACCAATGTCCTTAATCCTGAAATCTTGGAATGGATTCTAGGAATGTCAGTTTGCTGCAGGACGATTCATTTCAAGATGTAATTCCTCCCTTCAGAGCATCTTGCAGTTGATAAAAGGTGGAGTGACCACCATGAGCTTTGGTAAAGATTGTTGTTTTTTTTTTTTATCTGGGCCTCGTTGTCTTCATGCTTTGTTGTATGTCACGCTAACAGGCACTGGTGGCCCCGAGAGTGGCAGGAAGACGGAGGACGACTTCTTTCTCTTTTCTAAGCAGCAGGGCAGAGAGAGGATGAAGATGCCCAAGCCGGTGAGTGTTTCCCACAGGGGTGCAGTTATGTGTGGCGGCATCATTTGCCATGACGCATGTGTATGTAATTGTAGTAGATGCTAAGAGGAATATCGTGGGGCAGACAAAACGTGAGTAAAAAAAGAACAAACAAGAGTGAACCATAGCTGCTCACTGAGATGAGCAATATTTGTTGCTCTTCGCTAGAGGTGTCCGAGTACGCAGGAACATTGCTAAGTCAGCCACACCAATCCCTTTTGCTCTTCTTATTTTCTGGCAGATCGATGTGTTATTTATCTGACTGGACTCAAACTTTAATCAGCGAAATGCAACAAAATGGACTGCAGTTAAGACTGTAAAGGTCACTATAGGGGTGTTATTTCATGTTGAGCAGCCTCTAATGTAATGAAAACCATATTTCATAACCATTTATTTCATAAATGAATAATACGTGATGTGAGAATTGCACACACGCATCATCCTGCTGCTGTTCCAGCTCTGATGCTAACTTCAAAGTGGAAAAACGGCAGGTCAACGGTGCCCCCATTCCGGAAAAGGCAGGAAAACGGTAGTTTTTCAAGGCAATGTGAAAGATGCTTTTGACGGTTTTGTCAGCCAATGGAGATGCTCAATGATAATAATAATATTGCTTACAATAAATCTGTCTTGAGTCACCATCAAGCGGACTTATGAGGTTGGGCAGGTTTAAAGAGCAAAGCTCTTAATGTCGTGTTCCGCAGCCTTTCTGTTTTTTATGACATTTTGCTGTTGCAACGATGGCTTGTTTTTCCTCAGCGAGAAACAAGGCGTCAGGATGGGGGTGAGGAGAAAGCATCAAACAAAGCAAGAACTAGAGAGAAGCACTTTGTTTCCCTCCGACATCCAAGCCGCCTTAAGGGGAACTCCCCCTCTGGTTACATTATATGCTGTGCCTCTGACCTCAACACACACACACACACACACACACACACACACACACAGAGCACCTTTTCACTGAAATCATGTGGGCTAGCTTGTAGCCACTTAGCAAGTGAAGTTGGCAAACCTCCCACAAGGACCCCAAAGTTCTCGTCTTTGTTGCCCCTCTTGTCTCCGGCTTCTGTGCAGCACTTGTGGGAAATGTGTTGTTTGCTAGTAAATGTGCTTAAAGCCAACTAAGGAGAGCAAAAACATGGCAACAAGGCAAGAAATGAACAACATTACACCCTGGGGGAGGTCAGGTGTTGCTGTACAATCTCTTCAAAGACATGCTGTATGGATTTTCTTTATACTTGGATCAGCCCCGAAGTGTTTGTGTGTGTGTGTGTGTGTGTGTGTGTGTGTGTGTGTGTATAGTCTGAGCTGTTAATCCACGCTGCCAGACGTGCAGAGTCCTACATTATTGATATATTGTGGCATATTGCACATGTTGTTGGGGGTTTAAATATTTCAAAAGGGTTATTTTAGTTTGTAGAATAGCAATTGTACAAGTCACTACGTCTCATTAGAGGGAACGCATGAACATCAAAACCTGCTCTTTTGGCTGTAACCTAAAGGAATGTCATGAATAGATGATGAAGGAATAACCATAATAATAATCAGAATAATAAAGTCACAGTTCAAGGTGTCGCCAGGCGTGCATTCTTTGTCGCCCTTTCTCCTTTTATCTGTGGCCAAAGTAATGGAAGTAAGTCGTACATGACATTATTTTCCACAGCAGGGGAGGGTGGGGGTTGTTTTTAGAATGACTAAGTTGGCAGTATTGATCCCTCCTGCTAAGTCTTCTTAGTCTTTGGCAGTGAATTCATTCATGAATGATTGCTGTTTTGTGGTTGACTGTGGCCTATTATTAGGGATGCTCTGATCCAGGTTTTATGCTGTTGATTCTGATACCGATCATCCATGAGTGAGATTGGCCAATATCAATACCGATCACATGGATTAACTCTACATTTGTCAATTTATTTAGTACTATAGGCCAGGTGCCACTTCCAAAGTCCCCTAGTCAATAGTATATGGTACTATAGGGCATAGTAATTATTAAAAAAATAAACTTTTGGGTGGATTGCAGAAGGTGAAAGTGGAGAGGTGATGGGGGAGGGGGTGTTGTAAAACAAGGCAGAGGTAAAGAAGTAATGTGGCTGTCGTTGCCCTCCCAGCCTGCAAACCAGCTTAGCGGCAAGGAGCTTTTAATTATGTCTGTCTGAGTCTGGACTCGTACACACAAACACTGTCGCAGGGCGGTCCTGATGCCTCAGCATACCCCCCTGCCCCCACACATGGACAGGCGTACGTGCTGCCAGGCTGGCCTGGATTATTATGAGATAGGAAGGTTCCAGATCAGCGCAGCTTCATTCTGTAGAAGCACTGCCTTTATCGACATGACCAAAGTCAGTTTTTGCTCTCAGATATTTGCTTTTTAGTCCACTCGCCTTGCCCATTTTCTTTTTTTCCCCCCCTCATGACTCTTACTATACTACACCAGCGGTTCTCAACTGGCTGGTCCGGGTGGTGAAATATACAGTATTTGAACGACCTGAAGTCTGTGAGTGCATGGACACAACAGACGACCGCAACCATTTTGTTATGTTGTGGCGACATTGTTGAGTAATTTTGGCAAAATATATTTGGTCAAATTTGAGTCAAAGTGAGAGTTATGCTTGAAATGTATCTATCTTGTTGAGAAGCCATATTTTGCTGAAACTTATCTATGTTCTACCGTTGATAACTAAAGAAGGCAAAACGTAGAAACAAACTATTTTTCCTGATGAAAAATGAGTCTAATCTTTCTTTTGGTATATACCATGTCTATATAGCCCAAGAGCACAATATTGTTTGTGCCTTGCAACGTCAGTCCAAATCATGTAAAAGGGCGGGTACCGAGGGGGAGCGCTTTTGAAAACTGTTTGGGATTGAATGAATGAAATATAATGAAATGAAAGATGGATAGTTGTGTTGTGCTGCACAGGTGTAGAAGCATGGCTTCACAACTCGACATGTCCTTCACTGACTCACATTGCAACCACTGGTTGGCAGGAATAGCATCTTGCCTCATTGATTGGTTGAGGGTGGGAAACCCCCCACGTAATTACGCTGTGTTTGCAGTAAAATGGATGGAAAAGGTTACCACCCGCTACCGTGGAAACCTTATCAACAAGCTGCAGTGATGCATGCACATGAAGTGACCTTGAAGGCAACATATGACCCTGCTCACACACACTCCCAAAGACATGCGCTTATGAGGGTTAGCTTTTGCCTCAAATTGTTGTGCGTCTGTTGGGGTCTGCCATGTTTTTCTCTTTACTGACCACTGCTCTCGTGACTTTGACTTCGGTCCGCCTTCTGCTGTTATACAGACACACACACACACACACACACACAGGGCAGTCCATGATGCACACAGTAGACAGTGTGTACTTGTTGTGAAGACTATTGATCAAGCCAATTGTGAAAAGCCCCCTGGAGCAAACGGTGAGTTAAGTTTTTCCTGCATATTTTGATGTTAGTTTCACTCTTTGCTGCACAGACAAATGTCCGTGTTACCACCATGGATGCTGAGCTGGAGTTTGCCATCCAGCCCAACACCACAGGCAAGCAGCTCTTCGACCAGGTTAGAGACACACACACTCAAGCACTTTTCACCAAAGAATCCCTTTGAGTCATCTTTTGTTGTTCCTTCCGCACTTGAAAATGTGTGCCAGTAGGAGCTTGGTCGCGTCTGGGCGGCTTCTGGTTCTGTAGAACACAAGACTGACAAAGATCTCTTTGTGTGTTTTGTAGGTGGGTGTGTGCATGTGCTACAGGGCAGCTTTCAGTATTGTTCCGTGACTGAAAGGTTTCAATGATGCAGAGGAAGGAAAATAAATGTGTGGTGCTTTTTATGGCTTCTGCTTTTTATGAACAGGACACATCACAGCTTTACGGACGCTCGTGTAACAATACATCTGTCGTCTTAAATCATGAACCAATCTTGGCCTTTCAATTTGCAAGCGAGTCTGAGTACTGAGAAATATGAGCACAAAAACATCATGATGTGCTAACATGACCAGCCCGGGGAACCTCTCTCAAATCACCTCATGTTGTCAAAGCAAGTTCTTTGATGCATCAGGTGAAAAATCATTATCTACTGTACAGTCTTGACTAACTGCCCTATCTGAAAGAAAGACATCAGGGCAGCAGAATTAGCGGCTCAGAGCCAAACATCAAACATGCTAAGTTGAAGATAATACAAGAATAAAGAATAAGTGGCAGTCAGTCAAACGCTCACAAGTTACCAAAGTTACTGACATGCTAACTTCATTAGCCTGGGAAACCTCACTCCATTTACTCTACTCTATTTTCAGTATACACTGTTGTTTGGAGATTCGGGGTTAATGAATGAGAAAATAAATGTAAAAGCGTCCGATTCTGAGCTAATTCACTTTCACATGCACAGGTCACGCAAAGTCTGAATCCCAATTCCACCTCTTACTTACACCCCTCTTTGACCTCTGTATTGCGTGTTTTAGTGTCCGAATTCTCCTCAAATGAAGGGCTTAGGGGTACGTGCTAAGGGGGGTACAGCCCTGGAAACCAAGTGTGGTCAGGGACCAGACTTGAAACAAAGGGATAGGAGGAATTTACTCGGATACAACACTCCAGCTGAAAGGATGGCAGGGCAGAGACTGAAGGAAGTATATAAATATAAGTGATTAAGCTGGCTTTAACTAGCCGGCTAACACCGATATCTAACTTGATGGCAATTTATGGGGGGACAGAGAATTTATCTGGTTACAGACACGCCCATATAAGGAACACCAGAATACTACATTCTAACTACAGTTATAGGTCAGAATGGTTTAACACCGGAATACTACATTGGTACTACAGTTATAGGTCAGAATGGTTTACCACCAGAATACTACATAGGTACTACAGTTATAGGTCAGAATGGTTTACCACCAGAATACTACATTGGTACTACAGTTCTAGGTCAGAAAGGTGGAAAAGGCATCACAGGTCCACCGTTAAGTGATGTAGTGTCAGCCAGGCCAACAGATGTTAACAAAGACTAGGTACCAACCTTACGGACATGGTAACTTCACTATCCAGCAGAACGTGGATGAAGTAGCTCCAGACTAAAAATGCACACCTACTCAGGAACATGCCAGGAATCTGATGGACCAGTCGGCTGTGGGTACCAGGACCTTTGAACTTCTTTTAAAGCGTGGTTGAAGAAGACATTTGTGTGCCTCCAGGTAGTGAAGACCGTGGGTCTGAGGGAGGTGTGGTTCTTCGGACTGCAGTACACAGACAGCAAAGGCTATGTGACGTGGTTGAAGCTCAACAAGAAGGTGGGAGACCCTGAAAGCAACATGACTCCCCTCATTTGTCATCTCAAGGAGGCTGTGTTTCACATTCTGGCTGGGTTGTTTCTGTGCAGGTGACGCAGCAGGACGTGAAAAAGGAGAACCCGCTGCAGTTCAAGTTCAGAGCAAAGTTCTTTCCAGAGGACGTCTCAGAGGAACTCATCCAGGAGATCACACAGAGGCTCTTCTTCCTGCAGGTACTTCAACACAACACATCCAGGTTGTGCCAGGTGGATGCTAAGGTGTGTGTGTACCTGCAGGTGAAGGAAGCCATACTGAACGACGAGAATTACTGCCCTCCTGAGACCGCCGTACTCTTGGCCTCCTACGCCGTCCAGGCCAAGTATGGAGACTACAGCAAAGATGTCCATAAGCCTGGTTACCTGGCTGCAGACCGCCTGCTGCCACAGAGGTACACACACACACACACACACACACGTTTACGTCACACGGTTAGCTGTTGGGTGAGGTGTGTGTTTGTGTTGTAGAGTTCTGGAGCAACACAAGCTGACAAAGGAGCAGTGGGAGGACAGAATACAGACATGGCACGAGGAACACAGAAGCATGCTCAGGTGTGTGTGTACCTGTGTGTTTCAGATACCAAATTTATATCATATTTAATACATTCTAAATACAGCTGATGTATCGTTGTTGCAGCATATTTAATTTGTACTTCTAATGTAGCATTTACACCAAATGTGCACATCATATTGAATGTACCATAACATGATATATAATGGTCTAGCACCTCAGATGTACCATATTTGTCATTTTTAATGGTCCATGCACCTCCTGTGTACCGTGTTTACATACAGAATGTACCATGTTTGCACTTGTATTTATTGTTCCTCTAATGTACATTATATTTCATCTTCTTTTATGTACTGCAGCCACCTCATATTTAATCTACTCTAATGTACCTTACTGTACTTTATATTTAGTGTACCTCTAATGTACCACTATCATATTTCATGTACCATATTGACATTATAGTTAATGTACCACAGTTAGTGTAATGTACAGTAGTTAGGTTATGTTTAATGTACCTCTGACACACCATTGTATGGGCTAATGATCAGAGTATCATGTATTTCTGTGTGCAGGGAGGACGCCATGATGGAGTACCTAAAGATCGCTCAGGACTTGGAGATGTACGGCGTTAACTACTTTGAGATCAAGAACAAGAAGGGCACAGAGCTTTGGCTGGGTGTTGACGCCCTGGGACTGAACATCTACGAGCACGAAGACAAGTACTACCAAGCTTCAGTGGATTTATGTAGTGGTGCAACACGACGTGGCACTTAAATATGCAGTACTGCCGTCCTTGGGTTGGCATTTATTTGACGAGAGCGCCCTCTTGTGGTGCTAAAAAGTACCGCTGGACCGTGTCAAGAGATGACTGCATGGATTCTAATGATTGTAATACTGATTTTACGCACTTGTCTCAGCAGCCAACATTTAACAAAGTTGCTACATCAGTTGTTGCTGCACGAAACGCTCACGAACACATCCCCGCTTCCTCAGGCTGTCGCCAAAGATCGGCTTCCCGTGGAGCGAGATCCGGAACATATCCTTCAACGACAAGAAGTTCGTCATCAAGCCCATCGACAAGAAAGCTCCGGTAAGACCTGAAAGGACCAAGCATCCCTGCAGTGTGTGTTCTTATCCTTTTTAATGGACCACTTTTGCTGCCTCTGTGCTGCAGGACTTTGTGTTCTACGCCCCGCGCTTGCGCATCAACAAGCGCATCCTGGCGCTGTGTATGGGCAACCACGAGCTGTACATGAGGAGGAGGAAGCCCGACACCATTGAGGTTCAGCAGATGAAAGCTCAGGCCCGAGAGGAGAAGCACCACAAGCAGATGGAAAGGTTGTGTTTGGGCTGTGCTTTCCTGCTCCCCCCGCGCGCTCATACGATAACACACGATCAGGCAAAGTTGCACATACACTGCTCATGACATTTTTATGAAGCTACTCTATAAAAAAGCATTTGTGTTTAAAAGCCTCCACTGTGAAAGGCTTTTATTATGGTAGCCTTATTATAAAGTGGAACCAGTGAGGCCCAAGTCGTTTTTAGTGACCTGTGATGCTTTCGTGTGCGGACTAAATGTGCATTCAAAAGAAGATGCTTGGTGACCAAGTGAGTCTGTGTGAACAGCTGAAGGCCATGTTCTACCAACATCCATGCTCCTCATCAACAAGCAGACTTCTAACATCAGCGGGCTGTAGGCCTCATCAGGCATGGTTCCACGTTCTTAACCGCCGTGTCTCTTCGACAGAGCTCAGCTGGAAAACGAGAAGAAAAAGCGCGAGCACGCCGAGAAGGAGAAGCAGCGGATAGAGCGCGAGAAGGACGAGCTGATGGAGCGGCTGCGGCAGATCGAAGAGCAGACGCAGCGAGCTCAGCGAGGTGGGACGTCGGCGTCCTGCTGTTGTCGCCTCAAAGACTAACTTGTGCTGATGTGTGTGCGTGTTCAGAGCTGGAGGAGCAGACCCGCAAGGCGCTGGAGCTGGAGCAGGAGAGGAAGCGAGCCAAGGAGGAGGCCGAGCGTCTGGAGAAGGAGAGGCAGGCGGCTGAGGACGCCAAAGCGGCGCTCGCCCAGCAGGCTGCCGACCAGATGAAGACACAAGAACAACTGGTACACACTCACCGTCCCGTCAACCTGTCCCTGCAACTGTGACGAGCCTCATAGCTCATATTTATGTCGGACTGCACTACTTGGCAGTAACCAGCAGAGGCACTGTTGAGTCACGTTACTATTTTTTTATAATCTAAAGATGTCGAGTATTTTTTTTTCCAAACAGGCTGCTGAATTAGCAGAATTTACCGCCAAAATTGCACTGCTGGAAGAGGCCAAGAGGAAAAAGGAGGAAGATGCGACCGAGTGGCAGCACAAAGTAAAGTCATCGCTCTCCTCTGTGCCGTAACAAAGTCCCAACATGAGTCACACCGTGGTGTCCTCACCCTGCAGGCCATGGCGGCTCAGGAGGACCTGGAGAAGACGCGTGAGGAGCTGAGGGCGGCCATGACTTCCCCGACGGCGCTGGAGCACGACGAGCAGGACGAGACCAACGCCGAGGCGAGCGCCGAGCTGCTCAGCGACGGCGTCAGCAGCCAGCGCAGCGAGGAGGAGCGTGTCACTGAGGCCCAGAAGAACGAGCGCGTCAAGAAGCAGCTGCAGGTGCGGCGCCATCACCCTCCACTGCAGCCACTTCACCCCGCAAAGCTCTCACCTCCTCCTGCCGGTCTCTCTTTCCAGGCTCTCAGCTCTGAGTTGGCAGAGGCAAGGGACGACAGCAAGAAGACCCAAAACGATGTCCTGCACGCCGAGAACGTGCGGGCGGGCCGAGACAAATACAAGACGCTGCGGCAGATTCGCCAGGGCAACACCAAGCAACGCATCGACGAGTTTGAGTCCATGTGAGGCTCCGCTGGAAGAAAAGGGAAAAATAGAACTCTTTGCCGCCGCAGAGACGAGGCGTACAGGCATTGGTTACTTTGCCAAAAATCTGCACAACGGCGGCTGGCCAATCTCTAACAGCTCTGCCCCCCGCCCCCTCCCCAACTAAAGCACAAGAGAACATCTGGACTTGCATCAGGACTCAGTGACTCTGAACTGGCTTCACCGCCGAGCTTTAACTTTGCTCGCTAACGTTTACTTTTTCTTTTGGTGTCTTTGTAGGATTCCTTGTTTAGTCCTCCCTTGAATTCCTGTTCATGCGGCATCTGCTGTGCCAGCTGAAGTCGTGCAAAACCAACCCGCAGTCCTGTCACACCTGACACATCCCTGCTAAACGCTTGCAGGTGCTTGTGCGTAGGGTTAGGTGTCATGCAAGGCGTGTGTTGTTATTAATAACTGGAAGGAGGAGTAAAAGGACTGCTTCACAGGTCTACATTGCACATGTGCTTGTGTGTGAGCAAACATACGGTGCGCTTTCATTTTACTTTGTGGATTATTTTGAGTCCTTGGAGCCACCAATAATAATGATACGACCTTTCAACCTGTGCAGGTACATGAGCAAGCACACCTTGACATTTTGGATTATTTGCAGTCCTTGTTTATTTCTATTATGAAAGGTGGCCATCATTAATACATGAACAGCTGGTGGGAGGAGCAGCAATGGCACTAGTCAAGCTTTGTCCTTTTTGGCTCATGTCAAGTTTCTCCCATTTATTTCGATAATGCGAGGTGCCAATTATTAACAATTGGCAGGAGGAGCAGTGATAATTATGACAATAGCAGAGTGGAATAGCATTTCAACATTTGCAGACATGTTTGCCATGACATACCATGACATGAAAACACCTTCTCTGTTCATGTCCACTTTGTCCCAGTTATGACCTCTGACCTGCAAGTCCACCTGAGACTTTGGAGCTTCAGATTTGCATTTTGTTGACAAGTGTCAACATGACGCAACAATTTCACAACACTCATACAGTCCAAAGACAACCAGCATCTTCATAGAGGAACAGAATAATATATTAGTTGCTGGACTTGGGAATGCTAACTAGACTAACTCAGTAAAAACATGGCGGCGAGCGTTCCCTGAGACAAAGAAAGTGGTGTTTGTCATCGTGTGAACACCAAAACACGCTAGTGATCCTCTTATGAATAGCAGTTTAAATCAATGTGACAAACTCACATTTACTCGACATTTCTTATATTCTCATATAAAAACACGGATCATGAGGATCATCATGAGGATACAATTTGTACCAACAAAGAACAGGTTACACGTGCTGCATGAGCGACGTAGCCACAGGGTTGGGAAGTGAAAGGAGAACCCACTTGAAAATACTTAAAATTGTTGCTCATAAAGGTTCATTTAAAAAGCCCTATTCTAAATTAGAAGTCAGTCATGGTAATCGGAGCAGTACATACTGTACTGTACTGTAATCCCCCATTTATTGCAGTTCATTGGTTCCAGACGCGACTGGTAAGTGAATTTCTTTAATTCTATATTTAGAAATT
Organism: Doryrhamphus excisus; assembly: GCF_037039965.1. Taxonomy (NCBI): domain Eukaryota; kingdom Metazoa; phylum Chordata; class Actinopteri; order Syngnathiformes; family Syngnathidae; genus Doryrhamphus; species Doryrhamphus excisus. The sequence continues at coordinate 37,229 of NC_136368.1, read as the reverse complement.
GAGTATTTTCCTATTTGGAGCATCGGAAACCTGTTTACAATCTTTTATTAGAGCCCTCTGGACATGACATAACACCCCTGTAGTCACCTTTACACTCTGTATACCCAAAATAGGGGACATGACACAAAAGTAACCATTTAAATCCTCCTTCTGTTCCTTGTGTTTTCAGTAAACGTGTTCCCTAGCAAGTCACGTGGGGGTTTCAGAGTTGAGTTTCAGAATGGTGTTCAAACCTGCAAAAAAAGCCTGTTGTACCAGAGATCAAGTCTGGTGCTTGTGTGTCTCACTGACCATTCCTGTCACCTGGTGACCAGTGAAGAATAGTACATATCACTTTGAATGCGTCTTCTGAACACGTTACATATATTTGAGTTTATTTAGCCATTTTTATACTTTAAAATGCTTCGTTTAGGCAAAACGGTAACATTTGCTTACATATTAGTGTTTTTTGACTAATTCGACATATTGAACCACAAAACACTTGGAGGAGTGAAGCTGTAAAATTTGAATTGGCGAGGGACTACTCTATGTACTTTTATGATATATTTACAACACAAAAACTGACTGACTCACTCACAGACTTAACAAAAAACCAAGTCTATATGATATACTTTAAAATCAGGAAATAGTTCATCCATTTTCTACCGTTTATCCTCACGATGGTCGCTGGGGTGCTGGAGCCTATCCCAGCTGTCTTGGGGCGAGAGGCGTGGTCCACCCTGGACTGGTGGCCAGCCAATCCCAGGGCACATATAGACAAACAACCATTCCCACCCACATTCATACCTATGGACAGAGATGGCCCAGGGTGGAATCGAACTCGGGTCTCCTAGCTGTGTGCCTGCGCGCTAACCACTTGTCTGTGCTGCCCAGGAAATATTTCACAAAGCTAATTCATGATGTAAATTCTATGTTGGACAACTTATTCAGTGAATTACCGCACTGAAATTAATCAAATGGTTTTGATATTTCAAGTATTTGCACTATTTTACGTATTGAATGCATTGCATCAGCACAGTCTTGTGTGGTGTTCATGTTTAACACAAAACCCTCGTTAGTGACGACCTAAATACAAATGAAGACTCAAATAATCCTGAACAATGACTTCAGCAGCGTTATTATGCACTTTCACAAAAGATGATGCAAGTCAGAGGAAATCAAATGAAAAGACCCAGCCAGGAGTTGTGTTTTTTCCTTCTCTTGTTTGGCACCGACTGAGTTTCACTTCCCTTTTTCCGGGAAATCTGTGTTGCATCGATATGGAAAATAAGTCGACTCATATACTGTATTTGCGCGTGTTTTGTTAAGTCCGAGGTAGGCTTCAGTCGTGACTTAATACCCTGATATGATTGCCAAAAAAGAAAAAAAGCCATAACAAAAAGTGCCCAAATCATATAAATACCTTAAAAATATAACAAATAAATACTTTTTTCAGAAATGCACTGTTACCCTTGAAAGCCTGGACTCGCAAACGTGCACATCACGACCCCCAAACACTCTGATCTTAAGTGCTGAAGTAGCATATTTTTGGAAAAATGTCAGTTGGGGGATTCACTTAGAAAAGAATAACACTGATGCTAGGGATGCTTTCACCTGAAACTGACGCAGTCCTAACAAACTCCTCTTTTTGGTTCCACATTGCGATTTCAAAGAGGAGTCACTTCTCTTTCTGATCCACTTCAGGTCTGAGGCACTACAGTGGCAAGACAAGGCAAAGTGAACATTTGTTTCATACCAAGAACTTCAACCAAATCCCGTTTGGCTGTGTGCACAAAAAATTGGTTTGATGGCTAGAAGAGTCCAAGTTTGAAAACACGCCTAAAGGAGCTCGAAGTCTTCAGCCTGAAGTGGGACGTCTGGGCTTGCGTCTTTCGAGACGACCTGAATTATTAAAAAAAGATTTTTCAAGAACTCTCCTGCGCTTTCTTCATCAATATGGCGGCAGCAAGCTCCTGAGCATCCATCAGGTGAGGGTTCCTGGTCATGACCACCCTCACCATATCGGCTGGAAAAATACCACAGAGGTTAAGGAACACCCTCTCCCTTCGGTCCTGGTACTGACCCATGGAGGATGTCTCCCGTTGCAGGATGGCGGATGGAGGCGATTGTTCCACAGGGAAGTTTTGCGGTGCCGAAAGTCTGCTCCAAGGAGAGGACCAGACTTTCTCCGGTCCATCAGGAAGGTTCTCAGTGGGAAAGAGATCATAACAAGGTCTCGGGGGATGCCGGTAGTGCTGGTCCCAATTCACTTGATGCTGCTGCTGTTGTCGTAGCTCTGAGTAGTTTCTCCTTGGAGGAAAATGTGAACCTTCATATGCTCTGGTGTCCTGCAGCCTCTCTTCTTTCCAATGGGAATTGGTCAGATTGCAGCCCAGAAGGGATCCCTGAGAAAATGTGCGAGCACTGGATGCTTGGAGTGGACGGATGGTAGGACTAAGACATTCACCTGGATTTGTGTTCAGCAGTGAATGCTGAAGATGAGGAGGTGGGATGTGAGCAGATGGAGATCGGAATGGATGTAGAGGACTCGGAAAAGGTGGTTCTTCCACATCAAAATCATGTCTTCTTCTTCCAGTGTGCTGGTTCAGCCCAGGAGGACTACGGCTAACAGGTCTTACATACTGGTTAGAGCAGTGATGTGGGTTGTGATGATGACGAAGCTGACTCTGGTGATGGTGGCATGAAGGTCTGTTGTCAAACACGGTGTCAGGAGAGAAAGTGTCAGAACTGACACTGCTGTCACAACTGCAGTCTGAGGGAAGATACCGTGATTGGAAATTGTCTGGGAAGAAGCGCTCCAGACCCTCTGCAGCAGATGGAAGACTGAGGATGGAAGACGTATTCACCATGGATTTGTAGCCCATAACTGGAGACTCGGATTGATAGTAATTTTCAGCAAGTCGTGGTCTTGTAGATCCCCTGAATGCGCCCCCACTCGCTCCTGGATAATCCCACTCATCCAGGTTTCCCGAGAAAGAAGGCGTCCCTTGCATAGGTTCCCCAAAAATACTTCTGCTGCAGCCGTTGCTTCCTCTGCGGGCTTCCACTTTGGACTGCACTTGAAGCTGGTCCTCCAAGAGATCAGTGAGAGAGCTCAGAGGACTGAACTGTTTCTTTGGGGTTCTCTGGCAGGCCTCTGACTGATCCTCCGCTTGGACCGATGTTTGGTTCTTCACCATCAGGGTGTCTTCCGCGTGGTCTTTACACACCATTGAGGACATTTTGGCACTGGCACGGAGCTCATCAGCTACAGAACGCTGAGGCTGGCTACCTCGTTCCGGGTGGTAGAACTTGCACTTGTGGCCGTACGTACACTTCTTACCTAATGAAGGAACAGAGTCAAGGGCTTCTGATTAGCGTGGAACTAGTACAACAAAAACCTTTAGTGGCTCAAGAGGAGCCTTTCATTTTTACCGTAAGGACATGGCTGCTTCCTGTGTTCCGGAATAATAGGTCGCTTCCTGAGGAAGTTCTCCAAGCTGGGTCCGTGCCGTCCGAGTGGGTCATCTGGGGGCATGAATCTAAATACGCAGTCAGCATTTGGGATTCTTAGAATGGCATGAGATATCTTTGTACTGTCTTCTTGTTTCAGCCACTTACTTGTCGTTGACAAAGGAATACATCAACAGTCGCTGGTCGATGAACTTCTTCCATTCCGGTTTCTCATTGGCCAGATCGCGGTAGTTATCGTTGGACACTATGATGCCATCTGACTCGTAGGCCAGCTTGACGATGAAACGGTCGTCGTAACAGACAACTCGGCGTCCCTGCACTCGGCGCGAAGGTGTGAAGACTAGGATCTTGTCCTTTTCCAGTTGCCGTAGAACTTCCTGGTCTGTGGACAAAGTTCATTCAAGGAAAGGTCTGAGATTTGACCGAAAGCTCAGTATGTGGTTACCTGTGATGAGAGCATCCGGACGGGATTGCTCCTTCCTCCAGGCGGGGACAAAAACAGTGATGTCACGATGACCTTGCTCCAGGAACCAATCAACAGCCAGTTGGATGCCATGGCAGGAGAACACTTCTTTATTGCCATGACTAAAAGAGTAGAAAGGTCATGGATGTAAATGTCAATCACAACAAACCAACATTTTCTAGTCTCTGGCGTTATCTGGTTATCTGGTGAATTTGAAGACCACTATTGGGGTCTGGTGTTAAGACCTTCAAAATTGACCCAAGGCCTTTCCTAACCCTAACCCTAACCCTAACTCAAAACTAATGTTATGAAGGTGTTTATTTTCCCTGGGACTTTTGAAGTTCTGTTTTTTTTTTGTCATGGATTTTTCAAGAAAACTACGAAGACACCGAGCCTTGTGAGATGGTTCTGGCCGTTGAAGCTACCTAACTGCCCGCTTATTCAGTGAATCGACTTCTTCGTGCGTTTCTTACCTCATGGCCACGTTGCTTCCATCCACCACAACAGGCCGAAGATTGTCTTTGTCCTCCAGCAGTTTGGACGAGCACAGCAGCCTGTAGGAGTCGGTTGAGGACGAGGAGCATATCAGAGAGGAGGAAGGAGACTGTGCGCTTCCGCTCCTTTGCTGCTCCACGTCAGCTTTGGTCCCCAGTTTGACCAGTTCTCCCAGGATATCATTGATGAGTGCAGCCGGGCCCAGTTTGTGAAGCACCAGCAGCACTAGTTCTTCAGAGTAGCCCAGCTTCAAAGCAAAGTCCACTTTGCTGCGACAATCAGTGGTAGTCTGAATTTGAGGTGATTTTTCCACTGGCTGCTTTGGCACCAGGTCCAGCCTGGCAGAGGCGTCTCCATTTTTAGCCTGGAGTCGTTCATCTTCACTTTCTCCGCTCTCCTCAGAGAAACTGCTAAAGCTAGCGCTGCTGCTATCCAGACTGCTGGTGCTGTCACTGAGGGCCCCAGAGCCAACGGCTGCGACATTCCCAGCACCCTTTGTGGCGCCCAGACCTTCAGGCCGCTCGGTGCCTTCCACGTGGAGGTAGTCCAGATCCAACCCTGGGCCTGTCCCATCCTCTAGATGGTCCCTCAGGCCCATGAAGCCGTCTCACACATCCAGATCCACGCCCTCTGGGACATCCAGGGCACCTGAGCCACCTCACTGATCTTGTCACCGGCCTGTCAATCAAAGCCTTACCTAGGTGCGGAAGAGAAAAATTTGGTGAAGATTTTTCATGCGTTGCAGCTGGCAGACAATAATGAAAACGTAAGCTTTTCTTCACTCCAACTGAGACATGAGCTGAAAGCTTTGGCACCCAAAAAAGAGAAAACGCGATTGCTTCTTTGTGCCGCACTCAAATGCTTGCTTGTGAAGTTGCGGCATTTGATAACATCATAAAGGATAAACCCCGTCCCTCATGGACCGCCCCTGCAAGAAGGAAAAAAAGGCTTCACTACACATCTTACAATCAAGCTCTGCCAACTTTTTTCTTCCGTGTTGAGTGTCATGTTAGCACTGTACCTCACGTGGCTTATGCTAGCGTTGGTGTTGCTCACTTTGGTGTATGAAAAGTCTGCTAACAGTTGTACCCGAGTTTAAAGTTCAGCAGCAGCATATCAAGCTAGCTTCCCAAAGCTGTTACACAGGCCAGATTATGTATTTATGTCATAGCCGGGTTGACTCCGCAAACAAAGAGCGTTGTATTGACGAGGAGACAAAGAAGTGACCCTTTTAAAAGAAAAAGGCTTTGTCACAAAGTCTTCTTTTTGTTTGGTGCATCATCTCGATCTGTCACTTCCTGCACTGTCATGCAAATTAGCTAAAAAATGATGCTAAAACACAAAGAGGAAGCTGCAAACAGTGGCTTCCTCTGGCTGCGGAAATTCCCTGTTCGACAGCAAGAAAGCATTCTGAAGAACCAAGAGTAGGTGGAAGACTCCTCTACACCTTACTTTGGTAAATGACCATTAATGTCCTCATCAACAAAGACTAAAGCGGGTGTGTGTTGTGCATTAGGGGGGTGGGGGGGGGGGGTGTTGAGAAGTGTGTCTGGCTTTTCAACAAAGCAGCTGCCGGCCAATCTGTCTTTCTGTGAGGAAGTATTGTTCCCTCAGCCTTGACGCTGTGCACAGACGGAGGCTGCAGGAGATTTTTTAAGACCCTAGTCCACCCCCCCCAACCCAGACATCCAAAACACCCACACACACACTAACTTGGCTGTGCAGCTGCCAGACGTTGCAGAAGTATGACACAGCAGCTTGTGCATAAACCGCCGATGTTTATTTAGTCCAATTCTGTGGAGACTCCAATTGTCTTGCATGTCTCTTTTTCATGTTCATATGAAAAGAAAAATACAAAGTATCAAGAAACAGTGATGGTTTTGTTTCAATTATTAAATAATACATATTTAAAATAGGTAGAACATTGTGATGTATTAAAATTTTGATAATATATGCTGACTGCACGGTGATCAAGGGGTTAGCGTGCAGGCCACACAGCCAGGAGACCTGAGTTCAATTCCACACTCGGCCATCTCTGTGTGCCGTTTGCATGTGCTCCCCGTGCATGCGTGGGTATTCTCGGGGTACTCCGGTTTCCTCCCCCATTCCAAAAAGATGCTAGGTTAATAGCCACTCCAAATTGTCAATAGGTATGAATGTGGGTGTCTCTGTCTCTCACCAAGACAGCTGGGATAGGTTCCAGCACCCCCTGCAACCCTTGTGAGGATAAGTGGTAGAAAATTAATGAATGACTAATAAATACATGAAGTAAACATTTTAAAAAACAATTTTTATTTAATTCATGTATTTTCTTAGAATGTATTTGTAATTTTCTAGTATATCAATCCATCATAATAAATGTTCCATAATAAAGGAACATTTTTAATCATAATGTTTAAGATTAAGATATGCCTTTATTCGTCCCTCAGTGGGGAAATTTGTAAAGGGTTTAAGGAACGTGTGTAGTTACTATATTCATCCATTTTATTAAAGGCATTACTTGACTCTTTTAATTACTTTTTTGGGGTGGGGGCGTTAATACATTTTAAAAAGTGATGACGCATGAAATAACTAATCCATTGAGTAACATGTTTTGGGGGTTAAGGGGAGGTGCCTCCACAGCAAGAGCAGAGCAGATGCCTCCTGAGTGACCCGCCTGCTCGCCTCGTCATCGCTGACCTCCCTCGGGGGGCACCCTGGGCTCCCATGAGGGCCTGGAAGCCCGCACAGGGCTCAGGCCTGCTGCTCGGCTGCCATCCTCACACCCAGCCTGGCCCATGGACCAGCCCACCAGGGACCGGCTGGAAGGGGTTGGGGGTGAGTTAGGTAATACAAAAGCTGTGCTGGGGGGAGGGCCAACAGATGCCTACTGAGACCACATGGGACCCCCACACTGAAAGCATCCTCATCTTCCTGCAACTGGTGTGTGTGTGTGTGTATGTGTGCGCGCGCTCAAGTGCAGTCACTTTCACCTCTGGCACGCACACACCCTTGGATGGTCACGGCTGGTTCACCCCCCCCCCCCCCCCAATAAATTGTGGTGGTGTACAACCATGTTTCATTCCGGCAAATAAAAAACCTTTCTGGGGACTATAACTTACTCAGAAACGTACCAGACTTTGGGAGCATGCATCATGTGTTGAAAATGTATGTGTTTTAGTGGTCCTCGGTGGACACTCCCAACCTAAAACCTGCTCGCTAGTGCCCCCATTAATGTTTATGTTGTGTTTTAACCTATTAAATTGACTTTAAAAAACATTTTTACCAAAAAGGGTAGCCAGCCAGTGGAAGCGCACCAACTTAACAGAAAGCTACACAACTGCATGTTTATATAAGTACATATACTCATGTACAGTATATACGGTACATACAGAGGAAGACCAAAGAGGGGGTTTATGGATGTAGTGAAGGACATGAGGGGACTTGGTGTGAGAGAGACAGATGCAGAAGACAGGGTTGGATGGAGGAGAAGGTTTGCTATGGCGACCCACTGCCCCCCACAGAGAAAGGAGAAGATGTACAGTACATGTACATGCAGTATCTATCCTCTCCCTCTTGCCAACTGAGATAGGCTCCAGCATATCCTCGCCATCCTACTAAGGATTTGAAAATGAATGACTGAATGAAAATTGAGAATATATGTAATACATATATGAAGTACTTATTGGAATACTGCACATGCACATGGAATATGTATTTATTATGTAGAGCGAGGGAGACACAGGAGCTGTTCAAAGTGCTGCTTTGGTGTGGGAAATCCCAACTTTCTTCAAAGTCACAGAATTTCAAAAAACCAAAAATGCTATGATAAACCAGAAATGATAGTTTTCTGTGAAAGCATGCCCTGGATGCTAACAATAGGAATTGGTTAATGAAATCAAATATTTAGTTATTATATTATGGCTCACGTTAACATCAATGCATTTGTATTGTGTGGATGTACCTTTGAAATGTATATAATATTTGTTTGTTAAATATACGCGTATAGCATAGAAGAGTTATCATGTTAGTGTGTGCCAACAAAGATAAAGACTCACCGCACAAGTGGAGAAAAAGACCACTTGCTCCTAAAATGTTCCCTTTCAGGAAAAATAGAATTTCCCAGTGAAGGTTGTGTTCAAGTGCTTGCTAGAACTTTCCAGAAGTCTCCTAGCGCAAGCAAAGACGGACAACCAGAGTCCAGTCGGTGACCAGTACCTTTCCAAAGTCCACGTCCGTCCTTGGCGGCGGTCAGTCTTCTAATACCTCATCAGTGTTCCATGTCCTCTGTGGACTCATGGACCTCCACCACTCCTCCGTCTCCTCCCTCCTGTCTCCTCCCTGCACTGCACAATGGACACGGTGGGGTGCTGGGGGTTGGGGGGGCTGCACAAAGGACGGTCCTCGTCAGGCAGCTGTACACACACACACACACACACACACACTTACACAGGAATATGCGGATAAAAACCCAGAACTTTGTTTCTTTGGCTTTTTTGGTGCATGAGGCCACCACAGAACAAGGGGAACAGTGAAGGCAAAGTGTGATGATAACCATAAAACTTTCATATAGAAATGAATGAATGATAGCAATACATATACCCCCCCCCATTCCCTCTCTGTGATGTGTCTGAGTAGTTTTACTCTTTTACCTTTAAGATACAGGGATTAACTTCTTTTTACACTCACATGATTAAAACGTGTAGGTAAAGCTTGTGGGATGGAAGACATAACTTTTTGTATTGGTCGTAGTTTTAATTCCGAGATTTAATGATGGCATGGATTTCATTCCTGTACATCATGGAACATACACACAAAAATGAGACAAACAAATTGTGTTTTAAAATAGAGAGTTTTCAGTAATTAAAGTCAACCAGCGTCATGGAACATCACGTTCCTTGTTGGAGCTCATGGCGCCACAGTCATAGACCGCATCATCATAGACCATCATCACAACACCATCACAGTCCAACACCATCGTTGACGGCCTCTATCATAGACCATCATACACCACCATCATACACTATGACTGTCACACTGTCATAGACCACCGCCATAATAGGCCTCCACCACCAAGATCATAAGCCTTCACAGTGTCACACTCTTCGGTGACACAGGTCAGTCTGTGATTATATTCTTGTGTTGTGTCGCTCTCCCTCCTCCTGTGTTCCTTGCTCATACCCTGACACCTCCTGAGCTGGGCGGAGCTACTGGAACCCTGCAACTGTTTCCAATTTGTTCCCTTTTTATCCTCCTCACCTGCAGCCAGCCAGTGCTGGATTATTCTTCACGGTGGAGCCTTCACGCCATGTGCTTCATAGCTCACCTACCCTTTCTCTTCCGCCAACTGCAGCTTGTTTCGCCACGCCATGCCATCCGGCTGACCTGTATTCCCGCAGCTCGTCGAGCTCATGTGGTATAATTCTCTATCCTTTGTCGTATTCAGTTCCTGTTTTTTTCATCCACGGTGCCACCCTTTGTTTGCACCGTCGCCCTGAGTTCCTGTTTCTGTACACATTTTTGTGTTTTTATTACATTATTTTGAGCTGCTTGAACTGTCCTTATGTCTGCATCCTGGGATACATCCACACTGCTCAGCAGAGCTTGACACACAGCACCCCATTATACCACCATCACAGACCCTAACACCACCATGATAGACCCCCACTATCATGCACCACCACAGTCATATAATCATAGAACATCATCATACACCACCACTATCACCATAGACACCAATATCAATGCTACCATTGTAGACCACCACATCAACCATCTTGGGCATTTGCCACCATTATAGAATACCACCATCATACTATCATAGACCACCACTACTATAGGCCTCCACCATAGAGCACCACCACCATCACACACCACCATTATAGACATACTACAACCATAAACCACCATCTCTGTGTGGAGTTTGCATGTTGTCCCTGCGCGTGCATCAGTTTTCTCATTGCAAATTTTGTTGTCATTAATTATGACGTTATTGCCATAATATTTGGACTTTACACTTGTCATATGATAACCTTTTCGCAACCAAAAATTTGACTTTAATTAATTGCTTTGTTTTTCATGATATTACAGCTTTAGAAATAATTTTTTTAATTAATTTAACTAGGGATGTCTGATAATTACCGGTACTGATAATTATAAGCCTAATGTCAGCATAAAAATGTGGAATCGGTCAACATCGGTATGTGATTTTTCCTTCATCATGAAAAGCGATATTTAAAAAAGGCTGCATACAAGACATATGTGTCTGTTCCAACACAGGAGCTATGTCATGTTACACATAGCGGTATCGGTATCAGCTGATATCAGTATCGGAAATTCAGAGTTGGACAATATCGGGATATTGGTTTTCGGCAAAAAAGTCAATATGGGACATCCCTAATTTTAACTTTATACTACTACGGGGACATCATTTTCCTCATAAAATCACAACTTTATTGTTACATTTCAATGTTTTTCTTTTAATGTTTTGACCATATTCTTGTAAAGCTACTGAAGATGTTTCCATTTTGTGCTGGTTTTCTGTTAGAATGTTCAGCGGGCGAATAAAAAAACCCAACAACAGGGCCGCACTTTGGACACCCCTGAAGCGTACTTCTAACCCAGCCAGCTGCTATCATCACAAACTTCAGTGAGTGTGTGGATGTGCTGCCTCTTCTGCGTCCTTAAGTGACCCAGAGGCCACTGCAGGCCTAAGACCAACCTTTTGTGCCTTCAGAGTCCTCACTCAATCCATCCCATCCCCCTACACACACACACACACACACACACCACCTGCTTTGGGGAGGCTGGTGCAGGCCGTCATGGAGATGGAGTGATTGGGCCGCAGCCCAAATAGTATGCAGACTTTGTCGAGATTTAGAACGTACAGTAACTAACCTCACCATGGCAACACATCATGGATACTTGCAGCAAGCTTGCTGGGTGGTGACATGCTAGCAATTGCTAATTCTAAGCAGAGGATAAGGAACCGCTAATGTCACTGGACCGGGGGTGATGGTGTGCAGGCTATGATTAAGGGGTAGCATACAGCTGTGAAGAAATTGGAGACAATGTTGAATGATTCACACATTTCTGTCAAATGTACAACTCAAGACACACACACACACGGATGAACACACACAGAGCCCTCTAATTACGTGCTGATAGATGTTCCCCACTGGGCCCCATGGTGCATGTGTCTGTGGTGTGTGTGTGTGTGTGTGCATGTGTGTGTGGGGGGGCATGTTCTGAATGGACGTGCGTCAGACGGAGTGCAGGTGTGCGTGTGTGTGACATCGGGGCGAGTGCCGGGTCACAAAGGTCAAAGTGGAACAAAAGCAAGAAGAAGATCCCAGCTGCCGAGCTAAACATCATCCAGGCCCCCACCACTCCACCCCCCAACCTCCTTCCTTTTCAATGGGAGTGTGCCACCGTCTTGTGCCCTTGTGGACACACAAACACGACTTTACTGTTGAGAAAACACAGTATATGATTGTCATAAAAAAAATCCCATCAAGCATCAACACAATAGATAGATTTAGAACAGACTTGGCCAGTTGTGTGCAAGAATAACCTATTTACGTGGCTTAAAACAAGTAATTTAACAGCTATTTATTTCATAGACAGTATCGCAAAGCACGCTGGGATGTGCGCCTATCGACGCTACAATATGAAGAGGACAAGGAACTGCTGATTATGATGCGGGCGAGGGAGGATGTCAATTAAGGGCCTCAATTCTTGAATTTCTTCTTCTTAAAAATTACTTTTATGCAACTATTGGCTATGTTATCTGTATCATGTGTCATTTGTGTGCTTTCAACATATACTTGTTAGTCCAAAATACAGTACACTTCAAAAAGACGTTTGTGTGTTTTCGAAGTGGCCACAGGAGGGCGATAGAGGCTGATATCATCTATGTATGTCCGTCACTGGCCACCGCACTGATCCGCCAGTCAGCGGTGACGTTACGTGAAATCCAACAAATCAAATAACACCGCCTTTTTTTGCAGCACCCTACGAACGGTGCTCAAGGTGCTTCAGGAGTATAAAGTATTAGTTCTCTTGTTATAGTGTGTAAAATCATTGTGAAACACGACGTCACATCCGCGCTGTAACTTCCTGTTTGCACTTCCTGGTTTCGTCCCGAACATGGCGCCGACGATCCCAATTAGGCTGTGTCAATTTGTTGGCAGCCAAGCTGAAGTATTCTAGAGGGAATGCCGTCTACTGTTTGTAAAACTAATAGACGTGATTGTTGAAACTCTTTATTGAAAATGCTTGAGAATATATTACATGTGTATTGCTTAATTTTTTGAAGTTTCCAACGCTGTTGCAGGCATGTGGTTGGCCAGCTATGTGGGGCGGGTTGAGCGTGAACCAGGAAGTGCGGGGATCTCGTGTGTGCGCGCGCTTTTCTCTCGTTGCTGCGTAGTCGAAAAAGAAAGTTGACCGAAAGCAGCAGGCGAAGTCAGGCCGCCCCTTACCACGGTTTGGGGCTGAAAATACTGACAGTTAACACCGCCACGACCGTGAAGAAGTGCCGAAGTAAACGGTTTGTCTTGCAACAGCATTGTTTTCATTGACGCCAATTTCATTTGGTATCAAGTCACCCTGACGGAGAACACCGGAGTTGCCATTTAAGTCTGACGCCGCACAAGCAATGCTACAAGGTCGGTATTTAAAGTTTTAAGTCACGTTGAAGCACGAATAGTGGCGTTTCGCTCCGACAGTAGGACAATATACAGTATATAAACGATGTCGAAGTTGACGAGCTGAAGCCGAGGTCGCCATTTTGTGGACATAATTGGCGCGCAGAATGCTCGAAATGACGGAAGCAATTGTTTCAACCGGTTCATTTGCAATCCATAACATAATGCGAACGACTTTGGGACAAATGTACACCGACATTTTAAAAGTATGGTTCTCTACCCTCGTCATAGTCAATGACAACTGAAGCTAAAAGTGGTTTATTTAGAAATATTTGGGTTGATGTGAAAATCCCTTGATGTCCTGGTTACGTCGGGTGCATGGCATGTTAAGTTCGTGTTGGAACCTGTTGCCATCAGAGGCGAGGCATCTGTTAGGTGAGTGTAAGCCGCTGATTTTATCTTTGAGCATCATTGTGACAACGGAAAAGAAAGCACACTCATGACCCTTCTCCCTTATTCGGTCTATTTTAATGGCGACTAAAAAACTTACTTCTGAGCACCGCATCATTACAATAACCAAGCTCCGAACCTGGGGAGACAGAGCCTTCTCCATCGCTGCCCCCACCCTCTGGAACTCTTTGCCCCATTGACTCCGTGCTTGACCTGACCTTCCCACCTTCAAAAAACAACTCAAAACTTTAAATCTGTTTTTAATGTCTAACTTTTTTTTTTTATATCTGACTGCTGTGCCCCGCCCCGCTTTTACTCTTGTTTTAACTGTGTATTAACCAATGAATGTTGTATTTTGGTGTGTCTTCTATTCTGTTTACTTACTTGATTCAACTCCATTCTTCTGTAAAGTGAGTATTTTGAAAAGCGCTATACAAATAAAATGTATTATTATTATTATAAGTATTCAATGCAGGAATGAATTTTATAAAACTGAGTATTTCATTACAGCAAAGGAATAGCAGCTAATCTTACAACTTCTGTTACAGATGAAAAGCCGCTTGTCGCTTAACAGCCCGTGGGATCCCTCTGCATCCATCTCAACATGAGCTCCAAATGGGAGCATCATCTGATGCCATAGGTTCTCCAGTGGACAGTTTCACCTATTGCACGCACAAGACGGCATTTTCTGGAGCTTCAACCTTTTGCGTCCATCAGCAGTCTGTCGGCCCCCGGGGAAGGACTCATGTAACCGTGTTGGCAGACGTTCTTCACAGGTAGGAAGACTTGTTCAAGTAAATGACATGATGGCCTTCATACATGTAGCACAATAACACAGGATAAATGAATAGATGACAAAATATATGCAATTCATACACGAGTGCCATGACTAATGCTTTGGCTGTAAAGGTTGCTCTGGCTGTTACAGTACAATGTTAGCCGGCCACATGGAGGTCATTATAATTGGCCTACATGTTTTCCCAGCTCTGACAACTACTCTCTTCTTAATCACCACTTGTACTTTTTGTAAAAATTTAAAGCTAAACCAACTGTAACACTTGTCTATACGAGTGGAGCATCTGCTGACAACAATGAAAGTATTATTTTGCAAGAATTTAGTCCTGTAAGTACTTACAAATAATGTTACACTTTGTATAAGGAATGTTTTTCAGTATTTCCGGGTTACAATCACTCCACTTGTGTACTTTTTGGACCTTTAAATCCATTTGTGTCTATCTTTATTCACTCAATAATAGTATTTATAGTATTTTAAATGCATGCAAGTGACCACTATATGGCGGAATTTCCCTAGAATAGCAGTACCTAAAAGACACCACTAGATGGCGAAAATTCAATAGTAAAGTTGCAGTAATTTTAAGTGACCACCAGATGGCGAAAATTCCCAGGTTAAGTTGCAGTAATTTTAAGTGACCACTAGATGGCGGAATTTCCCAGGCAAAGTTGCAGTGGTTTTAAGTGACCACGAGATGGAAATTCTTAAGTATAGTTGCAGTAATTTTAAAAGACCACTAGATGGTGGAAATTCCCAAGTATAGTTGCAGTAATTTTAAGTGACCACTAGATGGCGGAATTTCCCAGGTTAGGGCTAGGGCTAGGGCTAGGGCTAGGGCTAGGGCTAGGGCTAGGGCTAGGGCTAGGGCTAGGGCTAGGGCTAGGGCTAGGGCTAGGGTTAGGGTTAGGGTTAGGGTTCGGGTTAGGGTTAGGAATAATATGGTTAGCCTTACAGGGTAAGGGTTAGGACAAGGGTTAGGACAAGGGTTAGGACAAGGGTTAGGACAAGGGTTAGGACAAGGGTTAGGACAAGGGTTAGGACAAGGGTTAGGACAAGGGTTAGGACAAGGGTTAGGACAAGGGTTAGGACAAGGGTTAGGACAAGGGTTAGGACAAGGGTTAGGACAAGGGTTAGGACAAGGGTTAGGACAAGGGTTAGGGGTAGGGGCTAGGGGTTAGTTAGGGGCTAGTTAGGGGTTAGGGTTAGGGCTAGGGCTAGGGCTAGGGCTAGGGCTAGGGCTCGGGCTCGGGCTCGGGCTCGGGCCCTAGCCCCAGCCCTAGCCCCAGCCCTAACCTTAGCCCTAACCTTAGCCCTAACCTTAGCCCTAACCCTTGTCCTAACCCTTGTCCTAACCCTTGTCCTAACCCTTGTCCTAACCCTTGTCCTAACCCTTACCCTGTAAGGCTAACCATATTATTAGGCTAACCCTAACCCTATGCCTCAATCTGGTGGCCACTTTAACTTACTGCTACTCTACTTGGGAAATTCCGCCATCTAGTGGTCACCTAACGGCCGGCTAGGGCTAGGGGCTAGGGGCTAGGGCAGGGGTGGGCAAATATTTTGACTCGTGGGCCGCATTGAGTTAACAAAATTGTCCAGGGGGCCAGAACATGTATTTAACACACACATTTTCCTTGAATGATTTGTCTAATTGTAGCTGTATGTTCTCATGTGGCTTTTTTCAGGAGCACTTTAAACATCAAACTATGTCACTAAATTTTACATTTAAAAAAAAAATGACTAAATAAGACATGTTGCCAGTTTGTATGTTAAAAGTTGAAATACTGAAAAAGCAACTGGCGGGCCGGATTCAAACACTTGGTGGGCCGCATGTGGCCCCCGGGCCGTAGTTTGCCCACCCCTGGGCTAGGGGCTAGGGGCTAGGGGCTAGGGGCTAGGGGCTAGGGGCTAGGGGCTAGGGGCTAGGGGCTAGGGGCTAGGGGCTAGGGGCTAGGGGCTAGGGGCTAGGGGCTAGGGGCTAGGGGCTAGGGGCTAGGGGCTAGGGGCTAAGGGCTAAGGGTTAGGGTTAGGAAAATCCCTTGATGTCCTGGTTACGTCGGGTGCATGGCGTGTTAAGTTCGTGTTGGAACCTGTTGCCATCAGAGGCGAGGCATCTGTTAGGTGAGTGTAAGCCGCTGATTTTATCTTTGAGCATCATTGTGACAACGGAAAAGAAAGCACACTCATGACCCTTCTCCCTTATTCGGTCTATTTTAATGGCGACTAAAAAACTTACTTCTGAGCACCGCATCATTACAATAACCAAGCTCCGAACCTGGGGAGACAGAGCCTTCTCCATCGCTGCCCCCACCCTCTGGAACTCTTTGCCCCATTGACTCCGTGCTTGACCTGACCTTCCCACCTTCAAAAAACAACTCAAAACTTTAAATCTGTTTTTAATGTCTAACTTTTTTTTTTTATATCTGACTGCTGTGCCCCGCCCCGCTTTTACTCTTGTTTTAACTGTGTATTAACCAATGAATGTTGTATTTTGGTGTGTCTTCTATTCTGTTTACTTACTTGATTCAACTCCATTCTTCTGTAAAGTGAGTATTTTGAAAAGCGCTATACAAATAAAATGTATTATTATTATTATAAGTATTCAATGCTGGAATGAATTTTATAAAACTGAGTATTTCATTACAGCAAAGGAATAGCAGCTAATCTTACAACTTCTGTTACAGATGAAAAGCCGCTTGTCGCTTAACAGCCCGTGGGATCCCTCTGCATCCATCTCAACATGAGCTCCAAATGGGAGCATCATCTGATGCCATAGGTTCTCCAGTGGACAGTTTCACCTATTGCACGCACAAGACGGCATTTTCTGGAGCTTCAACCTTTTGCGTCCATCAGCAGTCTGTCGGCCCCCGGGGAAGGACTCATGTAACCGTGTTGGCAGACGTTCTTCACAGGTAGGAAGACTTGTTCAAGTAAATGACATGATGGCCTTCATACATGTAGCACAATAACACAGGATAAATGAATAGATGACAAAATATATGCAATTCATACACGAGTGCCATGACTAATGCTTTGGCTGTAAAGGTTGCTCTGGCTGTTACAGTACAATGTTAGCCGGCCACATGGAGGTCATTATAATTGGCCTACATGTTTTCCCAGCTCTGACAACTACTCTCTTCTTAATCACCACTTGTACTTTTTGTAAAAATTTAAAGCTAAACCAACTGTAACACTTGTCTATACGAGTGGAGCATCTGCTGACAACAATGAAAGTATTATTTTGCAAGAATTTAGTCCTGTAAGTACTTACAAATAATGTTACACTTTGTATAAGGAATGTTTTTCAGTATTTCCGGGTTACAATCACTCCACTTGTGTACTTTTTGGACCTTTAAATCCATTTGTGTCTATCTTTATTCACTCAATAATAGTATTTATAGTATTTTAAATGCATGCAAGTGACCACTATATGGCGGAATTTCCCTAGAATAGCAGTACCTAAAAGACACCACTAGATGGCGAAAATTCAATAGTAAAGTTGCAGTAATTTTAAGTGACCACCAGATGGCGAAAATTCCCAGGTTAAGTTGCAGTAATTTTAAGTGACCACTAGATGGCGGAATTTCCCAGGCAAAGTTGCAGTGGTTTTAAGTGACCACGAGATGGAAATTCTTAAGTATAGTTGCAGTAATTTTAAAAGACCACTAGATGGTGGAAATTCCCAAGTATAGTTGCAGTAATTTTAAGTGACCACTAGATGGCGGAATTTCCCAGGCTAGGGCTAGGGTTAGGGTTAGGGTTAGGGTTAGGAATAATATGGTTAGCCTTACAGGGTAAGGGTTAGGACAAGGGTTAGGACAAGGGTTAGGACAAGGGTTAGGGCTAAGGTTAGGGCTAAGGTTAGGGCTAAGGTTAGGGGTAGGGGCTAGTTAGGGGCTAGTTAGGGGCTAGTTAGGGGCTAGTTAGGGGTTAGGGTAGGGCTAGGGGTTAGGGCTAGGGCTAGGGCTCGGGCTCGGGCTCGGGCTCGGGCTCGGGCTCGGGCTCGGGCCCTAGCCCCAGCCCTAACCTTAGCCCTAACCTTAGCCCTAACCCTTGTCCTAACCCTTGTCCTAACCCTTGTCCTAACCCTTACCCTGTAAGGCTAACCATATTATTAGGCTAACCCTAACCCTATGCCTCAATCTGGTGGCCACTTTAACTTACTGCTACTGTACTTGGGAAATTCCGCCATCTAGTGGTCACCTAACGGCCGGCTAGGGCTAGGGGCTAGGGGCTAGGGCAGGGGTGGGCAAATATTTTGACTCGTGGGCCGCATTGAGTTAACAAAATTGTCCAGGGGGCCAGAACATGTATTTAACACACACATTTTCCTTGAATGATTTGTCTAATTGTAGCTGTATGTTCTCATGTGGCTTTTTTCAGGAGCACTTTAAACATCAAACTATGTCACTAAATTTTACATTTAAAAAAAAAATGACTAAATAAGACATGTTGCCAGTTTGTATGTTAAAAGTTGAAATACTGAAAAAGCAACTGGCGGGCCGGATTCAAACACTTGGTGGGCCGCATGTGGCCCCCGGGCCGTAGTTTGCCCACCCCTGGGCTAGGGGCTAGGGGCTAGGGGCTAGGGGCTAGGGGCTAGGGGCTAGGGGCTAGGGGCTAGGGGCTAGGGGCTAGGGGTTAGGGTTAGGAAAATCCCTTGATGTCCTGGTTACGTCGGGTGCATGGCGTGTTAAGTTCGTGTTGGAACCTGTTGCCATCAGAGGCGAGGCATCTGTTAGGTGAGTGTAAGCCGCTGATTTTATCTTTGAGCATCGTTGTGACAACGGAAAAGAAAGCACACTCATGACCCTTCTCCCTTATTCGGTCTATTTTAATGGCGACTAAAAAACTTACTTCTGAGCACCGCATCATTACAATAACCAAGCTCCGAACCTGGGGAGACAGAGCCTTCTCCATCGCTGCCCCCACCCTCTGGAACTCTTTGCCCCATTGACTCCGTGCTTGACCTGACCTTCCCACCTTCAAAAAACAACTCAAAACTTTAAATCTGTTTTTAATGTCTAACTTTTTTTTTTATATCTGACTGCTGTGCCCCGCCCCGCTTTTACTCTTGTTTTAACTGTGTATTAACCAATGAATGTTGTATTTTGGTGTGTCTTCTATTCTGTTTACTTACTTGATTCAACTCCATTCTTCTGTAAAGTGAGTATTTTGAAAAGCGCTATACAAATAAAATGTATTATTATTATTATAAGTATTCAATGCAGGAATGAATTTTATAAAACTGAGTATTTCATTACAGCAAAGGAATAGCAGCTAATCTTACAACTTCTGTTACAGATGAAAAGCCGCTTGTCGCTTAACAGCCTGTGGGATCCCTCTGCATCCATCTCAACATGAGCTCCAAATGGGAGCATCATCTGATGCCATAGGGGTTCTCCAGTGGACAGTTTCACCTATTGCACGCACAAGATGGCATTTTCTGGAGCTTCAACCTTTTGCGTCCATCAGCAGTCTGTCGGCCCCCGGGGAAGGACTCATGTAACCGTGTTGGCAGACGTTCTTCACAGGTAGGAAGACTTGTTCAAGTAAATGACATGATGGCCTTCATACATGTAGCACAATAACACAGGATAAATGAATAGATGACAAAATATATGCAATTCATACACGAGTGCCATGACTAATGCTTTGGCTGTAAAGGTTGCTCTGGCTGTTACAGTACAATGTTAGCCGGCCACATGGAGGTCATTATAATTGGCCTACATGTTTTCCCAGCTCTGACAACTACTCTCTTCTTAATCACCACTTGTACTTTTTGTAAAAATTTAAAGCTAAACCAACTGTAACACTTGTCTATACGAGTGGAGCATCTGCTGACAACAATGAAAGTATTATTTTGCAAGAATTTAGTCCTGTAAGTACTTACAAATAATGTTACACTTTGTATAAGGAATGTTTTTCAGTATTTCCGGGTTACAATCACTCCACTTGTGTACTTTTTGGACCTTTAAATCCATTTGTGTCTATCTTTATTCACTCAATAATAGTATTTATAGTATTTTAAATGCATGCAAGTGACCACTATATGGCGGAATTTCCCTAGAATAGCAGTACCTAAAAGACACCACTAGATGGCGAAAATTCAATAGTAAAGTTGATGTAATTTTAAAAGACCACTAGATGGTGGAAATTCCCAAGTATAGTTGCAGTAATTTTAAGTGACCACTAGATGGCGGAATTTCCCAGGTTAGGGTTAGGGCTAGGGCTAGGGCTAGGGTTAGGGTTAGGGTTAGGAATAATATGGTTAGCCTTACAGGGTAAGGGTTAGGACAAGGGTTAGGACAAGGGTTAGGACAAGGGTTAGGACAAGGGTTAGGACAAGGGTTAGGACAAGGGTTAGGACAAGGGTTAGGACAAGGGTTAGGGGCTAGTTAGGGGCTAGGGTAGGGTTAGGGTAGGGCTAGGGCTAGGGCTAGGGGTTAGGGTTAGGGTTAGGGCTCGGGCTCGGGCTCGGGCCCTAGCCCTAGCCCTAACCCCTAGCCCCTAACTAGCCCCTAACTAGCCCCTAACTAGCCCCTAACTAGCCCCTAACTAGCCCCTAACTAGCCCCTAACTAGCCCCAGCCCCAGCCCTAACCTTAGCCCCAGCCCCAGCCCTAACCTTAGCCCCAGCCCTAACCTTAGCCCCAGCCCCAGCCCTAACCTTAGCCCCAGCCCTAACCTTAGCCCCAGCCCCAGCCCTAACCTTAGCCCCAGCCCCAGCCCTAACCTTAGCCCCAGCCCCAGCCCTAACCTTAGCCCCAGCCCCAGCCCTAACCTTAGCCCCAGCCCCAGCCCTAACCTTAGCCCCAGCCCCAGCCCTAACCTTAGCCCCAGCCCCAGCCCTAACCTTAGCCCCAGCCCCAGCCCTAACCTTAGCCCTAACCCTTGTCCTAACCCTTGTCCTAACCCTTGTCCTGTAAGGCTAACCATATTATTAGGCTAACCCTAACCCTATGCCTCAATCTGGTGGCCACTTTAACTTACTGCTACTCTACTTGGGAAATTCCGCCATCTAGTGGTCACCTAACGGCCGGCTAGGGCTAGGGGCTAGGGGCTAGGGCAGGGGTGGGCAAATATTTTGACTCGTGGGCCGCATTGAGTTAACAAAATTGTCCAGGGGGCTAGAACATGTATTTAACACACACATTTTCCTTGAATGATTTGTCTAATTGTAGCTGTATGTTCTCATGTGGCTTTTTTCAGGAGCACTTTAAACATCAAACTATTTCACTAAATTTTACATTAAAAAAAAATGACTAAATAAGACATGTTGCCAGTTTGTATGTTAAAAGTTGAAATACTGAAAAAGCAACTGGCGGGCCGGATTCAAACACTTGGTGGGCCGCATGTGGCCCCCGGGCCGTAGTTTGCCCACCCCTGGGCTAGGGGCTAAGGGGCTAAGGGGCTAAGGGGCTAAGGGGCTAAGGGGCTAAGGGGCTAAGGGGCTAAGGGGCTAAGGGGCTAAGGGGCTAAGGGGCTAAGGGGCTAAGGGGCTAAGGGGCTAAGGGGCTAAGGGGCTAAGGGGCTAAGGGGCTAAGGGGCTAAGGGGCTAAGGGGCTAAGGGGCTAAGGGGCTAAGGGGCTAAGGGGCTAAGGGGCTAAGGGGCTAAGGGGCTAAGGGGCTAAGGGGCTAAGGGGCTAAGGGGCTAAGGGGCTAAGGGGCTAAGGGGCTAAGGGGCTAAGGGGCTAAGGGGCTAAGGGGCTAAGGGGCTAAGGGGCTAAGGGGCTAAGGGGCTAAGGGGCTAAGGGGCTAAGGGGCTAAGGGGCTAAGGGGCTAAGGGGCTAAGGGGCTAAGGGGCTAAGGGGCTAAGGGGCTAAGGGGCTAAGGGGCTAAGGGGCTAAGGGGCTAAGGGGCTAAGGGGCTAAGGGGCTAAGGGGCTAAGGGGCTAAGGGGCTAAGGGGCTAAGGGGCTAAGGGGCTAAGGGGCTAAGGGGCTAAGGGGCTAAGGGGCTAAGGGGCTAAGGGGCTAAGGGGCTAAGGGGCTAAGGGGCTAAGGGGCTAAGGGGCTAAGGGGCTAAGGGGCTAAGGGGCTAAGGGGCTAAGGGGCTAAGGGGCTAAGGGGCTAAGGGGCTAAGGGGCTAAGGGGCTAAGGGGCTAAGGGGCTAAGGGGCTAAGGGGCTAAGGGGCTAAGGGGCTAAGGGGCTAAGGGGCTAAGGGGCTAAGGGGCTAAGGGGCTAAGGGGCTAAGGGGCTAAGGGGCTAAGGGGCTAAGGGGCTAAGGGGCTAAGGGGCTAAGGGGCTAAGGGGCTAAGGGGCTAAGGGGCTAAGGGGCTAAGGGGCTAAGGGGCTAAGGGGCTAAGGGGCTAAGGGGCTAAGGGGCTAAGGGGCTAAGGGGCTAAGGGGCTAAGGGGCTAAGGGGCTAAGGGGCTAAGGGGCTAAGGGGCTAAGGGGCTAAGGGGCTAAGGGGCTAAGGGGCTAAGGGGCTAAGGGGCTAAGGGGCTAAGGGGCTAAGGGGCTAAGGGGCTAAGGGGCTAAGGGGCTAAGGGGCTAAGGGGCTAAGGGGCTAAGGGGCTAAGGGGCTAAGGGGCTAAGGGGCTAAGGGGCTAAGGGGCTAAGGGGCTAAGGGGCTAAGGGGCTAAGGGGCTAAGGGGCTAAGGGGCTAAGGGGCTAAGGGGCTAAGGGGCTAAGGGGCTAAGGGGCTAAGGGGCTAAGGGGCTAAGGGGCTAAGGGGCTAAGGGGCTAAGGGGCTAAGGGGCTAAGGGGCTAAGGGGCTAAGGGGCTAAGGGGCTAAGGGGCTAAGGGGCTAAGGGGCTAAGGGGCTAAGGGGCTAAGGGGCTAAGGGGCTAAGGGGCTAAGGGGCTAAGGGGCTAAGGGGCTAAGGGGCTAAGGGGCTAAGGGGCTAAGGGGCTAAGGGGCTAAGGGGCTAAGGGGCTAAGGGGCTAAGGGGCTAAGGGGCTAAGGGGCTAAGGGGCTAAGGGGCTAAGGGGCTAAGGGGCTAAGGGGCTAAGGGGCTAAGGGGCTAAGGGGCTAAGGGGCTAAGGGGCTAAGGGGCTAAGGGGCTAAGGGGCTAAGGGGCTAAGGGGCTAAGGGGCTAAGGGGCTAAGGGGCTAAGGGGCTAAGGGGCTAAGGGGCTAAGGGGCTAAGGGGCTAAGGGGCTAAGGGGCTAAGGGGCTAAGGGGCTAAGGGGCTAAGGGGCTAAGGGGCTAAGGGGCTAAGGGGCTAAGGGGCTAAGGGGCTAAGGGGCTAAGGGGCTAAGGGGCTAAGGGGCTAAGGGGCTAAGGGGCTAAGGGGCTAAGGGGCTAAGGGGCTAAGGGGCTAAGGGGCTAAGGGGCTAAGGGGCTAAGGGGCTAAGGGGCTAAGGGGCTAAGGGGCTAAGGGGCTAAGGGGCTAAGGGGCTAAGGGGCTAAGGGGCTAAGGGGCTAAGGGGCTAAGGGGCTAAGGGGCTAAGGGGCTAAGGGGCTAAGGGGCTAAGGGGCTAAGGGGCTAAGGGGCTAAGGGGCTAAGGGGCTAAGGGGCTAAGGGGCTAAGGGGCTAAGGGGCTAAGGGGCTAAGGGGCTAAGGGGCTAAGGGGCTAAGGGGCTAAGGGGCTAAGGGGCTAAGGGGCTAAGGGGCTAAGGGGCTAAGGGGCTAAGGGGCTAAGGGGCTAAGGGGCTAAGGGGCTAAGGGGCTAAGGGGCTAAGGGGCTAAGGGGCTAAGGGGCTAAGGGGCTAAGGGGCTAAGGGGCTAAGGGGCTAAGGGGCTAAGGGGCTAAGGGGCTAAGGGGCTAAGGGGCTAAGGGGCTAAGGGGCTAAGGGGCTAAGGGGCTAAGGGGCTAAGGGGCTAAGGGGCTAAGGGGCTAAGGGGCTAAGGGGCTAAGGGGCTAAGGGGCTAAGGGGCTAAGGGGCTAAGGGGCTAAGGGGCTAAGGGGCTAAGGGGCTAAGGGGCTAAGGGGCTAAGGGGCTAAGGGGCTAAGGGGCTAAGGGGCTAAGGGGCTAAGGGGCTAAGGGGCTAAGGGGCTAAGGGGCTAAGGGGCTAAGGGGCTAAGGGGCTAAGGGGCTAAGGGGCTAAGGGGCTAAGGGGCTAAGGGGCTAAGGGGCTAAGGGGCTAAGGGGCTAAGGGGCTAAGGGGCTAAGGGGCTAAGGGGCTAAGGGGCTAAGGGGCTAAGGGGCTAAGGGGCTAAGGGGCTAAGGGGCTAAGGGGCTAAGGGGCTAAGGGGCTAAGGGGCTAAGGGGCTAAGGGGCTAAGGGGCTAAGGGGCTAAGGGGCTAAGGGGCTAAGGGGCTAAGGGGCTAAGGGGCTAAGGGGCTAAGGGGCTAAGGGGCTAAGGGGCTAAGGGGCTAAGGGGCTAAGGGGCTAAGGGGCTAAGGGGCTAAGGGGCTAAGGGGCTAAGGGGCTAAGGGGCTAAGGGGCTAAGGGGCTAAGGGGCTAAGGGGCTAAGGGGCTAAGGGGCTAAGGGGCTAAGGGGCTAAGGGGCTAAGGGGCTAAGGGGCTAAGGGGCTAAGGGGCTAAGGGGCTAAGGGGCTA